>NW_027493897.1:0-315893 GCF_021521415.1 Bidens hawaiensis
TTACTCGTTAGCGCATAAATGATCTCGGTACACAAATGTTACTCCTGTTGGTGTTGGGAACCCCAACGCGCCATGCGCTGGTGACGGTATGGCGTTGAATTGGGCAATCGTTCCTCTACCCAAGATCATACTATGGCATGAAGTGTGGGCAAGACCAGGAAGTTGACAATTTCAGCTCGCTTATGCTTCTCATCCCCCATAGTTAGTTCGAATTGTATCTGACCTAGGGGTGAATAATTTCGTTTGAGACACCCGAGATTGGTGCATTCACAACTTCAAGCCTTGCTTGGTCTGCTGGATCCAACTTCCTGAAACATTGCTCATACATGATGTCTGATTCACTATCGGTGTCCACCAGGACTTTTGACACCTCATAATGAGCGATGTGTGCAGTGATGACTAGAGGACTGCTGATAGACGGGCCTCCCCTGATTCTTGGAAAGATTACTTGTTGCTCGCCGCCAATCCCCTTGGATTTGCGCGCTTCTCTTCCTCGATCCTTGCCCTTGCCTTCCTCCTTCAGCTACACAGATTCTTTTGAATTTTTTGCTGGCTGAGGCTCCGTCTGGTTGTTCGTTCTCTGGTCTTGGATTTTTACCAGGTGAGCCAACTTGCCTGATTTCACATCTTTTTCGATCGCATCCTTCAAATGATGGCATGCATCGGTGTTGTGCCCTGTGGATTTGTGAAACTCACAATATTTGCCACTGTTCGGTGGTCCCTTATGGAGTAATGGCCTGGGGTTTTTAAACTGGACATTCTCTGTGTTTAACACTTGCGAAGGCGTTTTGGTGAGGGGAGTCCATATTCTTGGTAGAGGTCTGTTAGGCTCTCTGCCGCCTTCCTTCTTGTCACCTTCTCCGCGATTAAGAATGTCTTTTTGGGGTTGGGGTGAACTTTGTTGCGCTTGCTTTTCTGCGGGAGAATAATTGGTTTGTTGCAATCTGGACCATACGGAGTTTTGTTTGCCCCTCATTTCATTGTTGCGTGGTGCTTCTGCTTGATGCCCTTTATCTCTTGCTCTGTCTTGGGCAATTTGTTTTTCATTTCGCGCGAAGACTCGCGCTGCTTCCATAAGCTTAGCCCAAGTGGTTGGCATGCCTTCTCTGCTCACGAGAGCTCTGCGGAGTTGATCAACTGCGCGCACCTTGTTTAAAGGCTACGCGCAAGAGTTGCTCAGTGATGCCTCCAATTGCAAGAGATTCCTGATTGAAACGAGTTATGTAGTCTTCAACGGTTTCATCATTCCTGCGTACGCAGTGAATGATGTCATCAGGGTCGCGCGTGTGTCTGCGCTACTGTACAAAGTGAGCCTGGAACTTTTCCAATAGCTCTTCGAACCCATCGATTTGTCCTGTCGGCAAGCTTTCGAACCAGACACGCGCTGCACCCGTGAGGCAGCGAGCAAACATGTGACACCATGTTGGCATCGTCCAGCTTTCTAAGTTTCCAGTGTTGTAAAAACCTTGTAAGAAATCATCTGGATCTGTTGTATCATCATACTTGCCTAAACCACTTGGCATCTTGGTTTTGTGTTGAATGGGAGCCTTCGCAATGCACTCAGTGAATTTTGAATGTTTTACCAAGATGGCTGGCCTATATGGTGTGGTTACGTCCACTTGCCCCTTCGTTTGTGGGTTGTATGGTGTGTATAAATCCATATCAGCTTTGGCTCCAGGTGCTATGTGCATGCGTGCGCGAAGCTGTGAACCTCCTGCATGAGCATCTCGCGTCTTTTTCGTGCTGTGCACCTCTTCCTCGTCACTAATATCAGCTTGTTCGGTATGAACAGAATGACCGTCTTCCAGCGCGCGCGTCTTTTTTGTTGTTCCCTTAATAGTTTGTTTATCAAATGCGAGCCTTTGTGTTAAATCGGCTAACTTTTTGTGCTTTACCAACTCATTGTATTTGTCCATTAAACGCCATTGTTCGTTTATGAGCCATTCTTTAGGGTCATTGGTTTCAACTTCCGGGCCCATTGGTCCTTTTTGTTTTGTACTAGTCAGATTTTGGAACGTGAGATCGTCTAGGGGAGTTTCAGTTTGATTATGAGGTGTTGTGTTGAAGGGATGGTTACTGGTGGTGCGCGCAGTGTCACGCAGCGCCCTCAGAACCTGATGTTCCTCATTAACATCCTCAAGCTCATTATCCTCCAGAACTTGATCGTTGTTTCGAACACCGGAAACCATGGTGAAGATTTTTAGAGAGAAAATTGATGAATTAGTGGTTTTGTTGCCGTTGTAACAGGTGATGGCGCCAATGAAGAAGCGTGTATCGACTTACTTGTATACGATCAACGTTCATCGGGTACGAGTGTGCTATATCACCGATGGTTTTCCGGGATACGAGTTCTTCCACTTACAAAACAAACAGCACCGTGAGCTTACCCCTCAGAAAGGGACAGAGGGGTCCTCTTCGGGGTAACCCTCCGGTGTGAGAATCAGATATCATAGGAGAAGATAATAAGGATGTGAAAATGAGTAAAGGACTTAGAATATATACTTTCCTTTTTTTTTTCTTCCAACTGTTGAGGTGGTGTGGTATTTATAGTATTAGGGTTTCCAATGATTGGGCTCAGACCCAATTAGGGCCTTTTTGGCCTCCTCCTATTGCTTCGCGCCACGTGTACTTAGGACACCTGGTGCTTTTTCATTGATTATTCTCTGACCAAGGTATTTCACCTGACCCATGTGCCATCACGTGGTGGCACATGGGCTTTGCTGAGTTGTCCACCCTTCATTGGCAGCTGTCAACATCAGCACATTCTTTATTCCTTAAAAGATACCTTCTGGAAGGTTGTCTGATGAGTACAATCATGGTTGTCCTTATCCTGATTTGGATTAGACTATTGTCTCATTTGTTGTGTGTCGCTTACGCGCGGCCTTTATGCGCCTATCCCGGGGATACGCAAGGTCTTTTCTTTATTCTCACACTAAATGTGTGTGTTGTGTGCATATGTGATATGCGCCACGCGCAGATGTGTCATGCGCTTGCGCATAGGTTTTGGCTTTGTGTCT
This sequence comes from Bidens hawaiensis, assembly GCF_021521415.1. Lineage (NCBI taxonomy): Eukaryota > Viridiplantae > Streptophyta > Magnoliopsida > Asterales > Asteraceae > Bidens > Bidens hawaiensis. The sequence goes on from NW_027493897.1 coordinate 3,018, forward strand.
TCATGACATCCTGATTTCAAGCCTCTTGTCTATATCTTGTGGGTTGACCCGCCCCGCTCGATGTTACGGCGGGTGCATACCCCTTCAGCAACGATGGTAGCCTCAACACGGATTCTCTTCCTTGGAATGCCTTGGGCTTAATTCTTCTTATGTTCTTTAATTAGGATCTCCATGCATGCATGCTTATTATGTTTCATAGGTTATTAATTGGTTTATTTGGCTCCAATGGTGTTTTAGGGTAAATGTTTATTTGGTGTACGTGTTCTTGTAGTTATGGATTCATATTAATATTAATATGAAAACTTTGTCATTAAAAAATAAATATATAATTGAATTTAAAGAAAATTGGAGATTTGGTGTTCTTGTTCCAATTTGTTTATTATTTACATCAATAATAAAAATAATAATAAAAGCAATCTACCTATTCTAATAAAGTAAAATAATGTAGACACATGTCAGTTTGTGATTAATCCTTACAATTGTTTCCCTCCAAAACTAATATATGTTATAGACTAATAATTATTCAATTTCCTTTTACACTATATTTATATTATATCTATAATATGATTAAATTATTTATTTTTCTTTAAACTTTATTTATATTATATCTATACACTTTTATAATAATAAATATTTACATATTATACCACTACTCATTGTTAAAATATATTTTACAACATACTTGGTGAAATCTAAAAATCAACAAAAAAATCGTTAAATATTGAAAAGAATATAATTTTAAATGTTATCATTAACATATTACACTATGTATGTCGTTGAAGATTATAAATAAAAAAACACTAATATGCTTTAAATTTACGAAATAATTTTTTTAATCATTAAATTATAAATATATGCTTAAAAGTTGATCCTTTTTAATAAATAAATCCATTTATCTGTTGTTTTTTTTGTACATTGTCATATAATTTTATAAATTATAAATATATTATTTTAATCTATCTATTTATTTTTCTGTTTAATTAGTAAACTATACATATATGTGTTAAATTGTAAGGAGAGTATATATCAACACTTTCAAATATATTAAAGTTTATCATATTTAGTTTCTTGTGTTTTTTTATCAAGGATTGTTGCGGGTTTTTTGTAGAACTTAAGTTTAATTGTTACGGGTTAAAAGTTGGTTAATAGATCGTTTGATACAAATTAACCACATTTGGCTCAAATTTGTTACGGGTAAAAAGAGGTAATCTGAATATTTTAAAATTTTAAGAATGCAAATAGATTTATTGTTAAATTTGTTACGTGTTCAAAGTTTTGACGTGAAAATGTAAAACAAATGAAAGTTAAAATTTTAAATTTGATTGTGTTTCGAATTTATTTTTAAGGACATTTTGAAAATAGTCAAGATTTGGGATTTGGCATGTTGGGTACTTTTCTCTTGACTATTAAAATTTAAGAAAAAATGACAAGCACTTCCGACATGCCACCTTAAGGCATATCAATGCTTCTAACTTTTATCAAATTAGAAAAAAAAATGTGTCAATATTGATTTTTCCTTGAATAGTGATCATAATGTTTTAGTGAAGAATGACGTACAAAATTATGTTCAAGTGAAACAAAACATTTACAAAATTGAACGGGTTAACATGTTAATTTTTTTGTCAATTGGCAAAGTCGAGAAACCCCTTAAAATTATCAAAATATTTTTTATGATGTCGATCAAAACTATTATTATATGAGAAGTATTCTCCAAAATTGGTTCATAACTATATTTATTTCAATTATACATATATGATACTGAGAATAAATTTTCAATAGTTGGAGTGTTCTTTAGTATGTTTTTGCACGTGCATTATTTTTCAATTAAGTTCATTTTTCTTTTTTTTTTTGAAAATTAATTTGCGATATAAATAAAATCAATTTATGTATAATGATACAAGCATAGATGTAATATATTTTTCTATACACATTATGTATTTCTTTATTTGTAACTTAATTATTTGGATTATTCCGTGTGCTACACGGGCTTTAAAACTAGTAATAAATAAATAAACAAATTAAGACAATATAATCTGTTTAGAATGGGACAATGGAACACTCAAAATCAGAGAATGCGGTGGCCTAAAAACACAAAAAAGAAAAACGTCCTTTAAAATGGATGAAATGGAAATTATTTTGATCTTCGATTTAGGTTTCACAAGTCACAATGATAAATAAGAATACTGGGTATTCGAGTTTATAAAGAACGGTCGGTTGAAACTTGATACTATATATATTTTAATAGTAGATTTTTTCATTCCAATTTTCCAAACAAATTTGCCAATTCAAATATCCACTTATTTTAAATATTTTGTTTCCTTACTATATATAGTTATCATTTGTTTGTTTCTTTAGTTTTTTTTTTTTAATCTTATTAATGATTCTAAAATCCTAGTAGTTCATTTATTATTGTAAAATAACGACCCTTACAGTATCAGAGAAATAAATTGGAGGGGATAGGAGAATTCATATTACATTCCCTAATATTTACGTACATGCAGGGTCGTTTTTGAGAATTTATACACATCAACCGAAATAAAAAAGGATGATGGGCCCTAATAAGTAACAATATATATAGCATGTAAAATAATTTTTTAAACGGCGTTAAAGTTATAACAATAAAAGTATCAAATATATAGTAATAAAACCAAATACAATAATATCTAATGGCTAACTGATGATTCGTAAAGCGCACCTAGCATTCTTGACAACAAATTGTTTGATCACTCTTCGCGGTTTATATTATCTAAGATTTCGCTTTCGATAGCTATCATCGCCAATTCATTAAGTCTTTCTTTGGACGGATCGTAAGTAAAATTTTAATAACTTCAACTTTGAAAAACTTCTTTTTGTAACTGCCACCGTGAATGGAATAGATAACAATATTCAATACGCAATCCTTGTATCTGGGAAATTTTCTCGGGTCTTGTTCAAATGCTTCAAAACTTCAATAGGGCTTCTAAATTCTATGGTATACAATGTGTCTAATGAGCTCAACTTCATATAAGATTCCTCACCATTAATATCCAATCTTTCTTCAAACTTGAGTGCATTTTCAAGAAAATTATATAACTTAAAGTTATAATCTTAAAGATCTTCATAATCAATTCCCCTCAAGTTATGTGGAAACAAAAAACCAAAAAAATTCTCATAATTTTTAAACTGATCAAATCTTGTCTCAAGAGAAGCAAATAGCTTGATTAATAATATAAAAAAAAAACAATTTACTCTAAAATTCGCTTCAGGAGTAAATGAAGCTTCTTGGCTACTTGAACTCTCATCACTTTGTTTTTTTTTTACAATTGAGTTTGCTTTAATCGTTTCGGCCCAACAACCTAAAATTTACCAAATAGTATATGAATTAAGAAAAATAATAAATTTGGGTCCAATAATTTTTAAATGATCAAAATCAATTATATAAATATATATATATAAATTTTGTTCCCCAGAAAAATGGTGCCCTGCTCGAGGGTGCGGCTCGCACACCTCTTAGGCCGGCGATGCATACATGTATTTAATAACAGAGGCATAACTTTTTTCTATAGGTTTTGTATTTTTCACTGCATTGATTTATTACAATCCGGTGTCAATGTTGTTGGTTTGGGTTATGTTTTTTTTTCCTTCGCCAACAAGGCAACAACCCCATAAATGCACAAGTTCAACACAATCACACATATAATTCTAAATATAAACATATAGTTGTGACGATAGGTGTCAAGAAGAAATAGCCCCATTACCTAAGCCTTGTAGGTTATGTTTAGCATGGTAATCAGGTTTTAGGGAAGGGGGGGGGGGGCAGTAATGATGATCAGGGTGTGCGAACACTATGTCACATTAGATACATGACCGCATTGGGTAGCCTATTGATCGGTCTGGACATGTAAGAATAAATGCTCAGTCGTGCCAATGGTAAATAGGTGGTGCATAGTCGTACATATTGATTTATAGTTGAAAATTAATCCTTGAAAGTTGATTCAACTTTACATGATTGGAAGTACTAAGATCATGTATTGTGGGCTAGCTAGTTAGCCATGTCATAGCGAGCCATAGTGTTAATTAAAGGGGTTTATCGTTTTGTGATGTTACAAGATGCGACTATTTGAGTTACCATGTATACATTGTGCGCCATTGTAGTGTGTATGAGTAAAGAGATTCTCCTTAGCGATCCAAATGAGCAAGAGCGTTGATCAAGTTAAATCAAGTGATTAAAGTAAAATCTTATTATTATACCAACCGATATTTTTTTGTTTTTTCACGACCTTCAAATAAACCACCTTATGTCTAAAATACGTGATGATTATACCCACCAAATCTATCCCAGATGCCACATTTTGGGTCCTTATAATTATAACCTCTCGGGTCATTCTGGGCATGGAAAAATTGAAGAGCGGGTTATAATGGATTGTTTCAAAACTAAGGCTACTCTCATTGGCAATCTCATAATGAGATTGGTGGGCCCAAAATTAAAAAAGAAAATAAAGCAATCTAGATTGGCAATCTGGGTTGGTGGAGCAAACCCAGATTGCAATCCAAACTAACCCCCAATAACTTAATTATTCAATTAACTTTTAATATTCGAACTAAAAAAATAATTAAATACACGATATTTCTTAAAAAAATTATGAACATTCCGACATAAATTTTATTAAAAACGGACTTCGTTAAAAAAAACTTTTTTTAAGTTGGGATGGGTTGTGAATGTGTGTTAAAAATTGAGTAGGGTTGGGTGTGTAGATTGAAGAGAAAGAAATTAATTTTATAATGTGAGATTGAGATTGTGAGATTGTTGATGGGAATAGTTTAAGAAATGTTTGAAATGGATGGTTTCTTAAAAGTAGGCATCCAAAATTAAATAGGTTGTACAACATTTCTAGTCTCACAGTAATGCCATGACATGTCAAAAGTCAACACCACAATTTCTAGTCTCATAGTCACATTGCACTTCACCCTTTATTCCCTTAACGCCATGACATGTCAAAAGTCAATACCACAAACTAGTATCGGGGTGAAACACTCCGCCGATACGCTAGTAAGGCAACATCGGACGTGTAGCCTAGCCAGATCAGATACACACGTAACTGGCCCCGTCACACTCATAAATCAGTGTCGTTGCACGCGTAACCAGTGTTGAACTCATATAACGCACATTGGAGATGTGACCAATGTCGGTATGTGCGACTTAAAACCCACTCTGACCCAAACCCGATGGTGCATTAAGAATGGTTAAAAAGTTTATTCATAGTCAAATTTTAAAAACCTGAAACAAAAACAGAAGAAACAGCATTATCATTATCATTTAACATAATTAAGTAACAAAGACTTTCAAGTCAGACTTATTCTCCTGGTCAATAACATCAAGAAACACAGGATCCACCGTCACGTGACTCTCCACGTGCACCTTAAACCTATGGCCCCACCACACCACCCTCGCCACCCCTTCAATATCCACCGTGGCATCCAACACCATCTCCCTCTTGCTGACGTCAGCGAAAAACTTCACCGCATGGTGCGCCCAGCTCCACGCTGTTGAGCCGAGCTGGCAGGTGGAGCAGCTGGCAGGACTTCGGCGGCTGGGAGCCAGCCGACACACGAGCCGAGCCGAGCAAGGAGCCGGCGTAGAAGATGGACATCTCGGTGGAGGAGTAGTGGATGGGTACGGAGTTGGGGTTGGTGACGTGGACGGTGAGGATGACCTCGGCGTCGATGAATGGAAGGCTGAGCTTGAAGGAGGTGATGTTGATTGAGACCAGGTGGAAGGTTGGGTCTTTCGGCTTGGCTGAGATTAGAGCCGACGTGGCGGCGGCTGTGGCGGCTCCGATGAGGGCTGAGGTCCAGCTCCAGTTGACCATTTTGACCCTCGTGGCGGTGGTCTTGTTGGTTTCTCTGTTTTGATGACTGAGAATGAGGTGGGATATTGTTAGTTATGGTGTAGATAATAGTGTAATATTGTTGCTCGGTGAGGTCATATTGGTAATTTTAGGTTTTGTTAGAAATAGAAGTTACGATTAAAATGATTTTGATTTATTTTTTCAAAATAGAAGTATGAAATGCCAATATTAATTTAGCCATGGTTATTTTCGATTTTTGTTACATAAGAAACGTGTTACTAGTATAAGAGGGAATGTCATGGAGGGGAGAGGTGCTAGTCAAGAAGCTTCTGGATTGGTCCGGTTAGAAAAGTTTTGTCGTCGTTTGTCATCTAATGCGATACATTTGCTTTAGTTGTACATTCTCAAGTTTATTTCCGTATATCCTAAATTGATAGTGTCAAGTATTCACAACATATGTGGAGCTCAAATTTGTTGCCATAGATCGAAGAAGACGAATATTTGTTTGTACAAGATGATAAATCAATATGTTGGAAAGACAATCAATTAAGGAAATAAACTAGAAATATATCGCATCATATGACTGACACTTGTACTCCGTGGCATTCCTCGCCAATCAACCTGGACGCCTTAGTGCTTTACTGAATCACGGGTCGAACAAGACATTTCCCTGAATAACGTTATAAATATATAAATAAGTAGATGACGTTATATATATATATATTATCATAATAACTAACTTTCATGTCCATTTACAATGTCTTTTTTCATATATAGGGTGTATGTTACATCTAAGAGAATTCAAAGCAGTTTTTCTATCTTCATCTATTTAATTACACGAAAATAAACTAAATTTTCTCTCATCTTTTCAATTAAATAATATTTTCTTTATACATTTATTATCACATTTTCTCTCTACTATACTCACACCACTTTTAAAAAAACAATAAAAACTTATTAAGGGTGAACAATGTATCTCCAAATTCAACCATCAACAAAAGTTTATCTATATCCTCCACTAACAACTACTCTATATAATATACATGACCCACTCGCAATAATATGAAGGACTTGCTAAGAATGCTCTAAAAGAGCATAAATACAACTTGGTTGGTTGGCTAGTGGGAATTGAGTAGGCTATCATCCTGGCCTTTTACCAGGGTTTAATTTTCGGCTGCTACAAACATTTTTTATTTAATCAAAAAAAGCTTTTTTACCGGTTAAACCACCAGTTCATCGGTTCTGGTTGGACTATAGACTGCCAAAGGCTGGGTTATATGATGTGAACCGGACCTGATTTCTTAACTGGTCCAGGTCGGACCGTCCGATTTGGTCCGGATTTCAAAACACTATTCCCTGCCCAAGAACACCCATTCTCATAAATTTCACCATCCCTTTCTCCATGCCACACCCTTCACCTTTCCTTTCTCTACCACGTCCCATTAATCTCTTCCACATCACTATGTTGAAAATGCTATTATACTAGTAATGTGTTTTTTATTTAAAAAATATCAAAAATAATGATGGCATATTGGCATGCCGTAATTTTATATTGAGAAAGAATAAATCATTTTAATCTCAGTGTTTCTTCTATTGAGATTTAAGAGTTTAAGTTTCTTCGTGAACAAAAGACACGTGTTTAGAAATACAATTAATCGGTAAGTGTAGCAGGTAAAAAAGAATGTAATTATGTATTTAAAATTACAAAACATTAAGAAAAACAAAATTACATTTAAAATTAAAATAAATAAATAAATAAAGTCAATTAGACATCCGGATGTTTAGTAGCATCTTTTACATGGTTTGTTACAAATAATTTCACTTCTTTTTGCATTTGATTCGTAGTTAATAACAAATTCATTTTATTTGTCGAAACAAAAAATTAACAACTTTTTTAGTAAAGGAAATGACACAAATATACGTTTTAATAAACACAAAATTGGAAAAAAAATATCTACCCCCATAAATCTATGACCACTAAATTGTAACCAAGTTTTTCCACAAACTCCCTATTTAATAGCATCACCCTTCCCTTATGAACTTTGGACTTTATGAATTGGTCTCTCAACAATACACACTCTTTCTATCTCTCCAAAACATTTTATCTAGCCTTTTATTGCTTTGCATTAGGTTTTCTCATATAAGAAGATACAAATACAAGAGAAAACATGGCTGCCTGTTTAGACCCCCCACCACCCATCCCTTCATGCAAACACATGAATCCGCTCGATGATTCACCCACCGCTGTGTTTTCCCGATTCAATCTTAACGAGAAATCCAATTTCATTTTATCCCCGAATCATAGTCCTGAGACCTTATCAGAAGCTCTCGGGTTTGAGAGCTTTGACGACGTGAATGATCAATGGGAAGAAAGACACGGAAATGTGATAAAACATGCGAAAACCAGGATCACGGGTGAGCCTAGAAGGTCTAGGGTTAGCGGGAAGGAAATCCCGCCACCAATTTCTTCTATTGGGAGGCGGGTTTGTTTTAAATCTTATCGGTATGATGGGAGGCTCGTTCTGAAGGAGGAAAAGATCCCAACACAAGATATATTGCACGCGTATAGAGAAGACGGGCGGTTGAAGCTGCAGTTTATTCACTTTGATGATGACATGGAGCCTAAGCAGGAAAACGAAGCAAAATCTGATACCGGTAATGATATCGATGATGATATTCGTTAGGTGATGATTAGGAAGAAGATGATAACATGGAGGAAAATGTGATTAGGAAAGAATCACCATTTCACATGCCAACTTTTGAAAGTTCAAGATATTTCTCTTGCGAATAATAAAGTTTGTATGTGTAATGACTTACATATACAAACATACATGTTATGTTCATTTTCAATCAAAATTTCTGAGGAATTTTTTTCCATGATTTTTAGATATAATAGAAGCTTATCAGTTTTATAGAATACATTAGTTAGAAATTATTGTAATCATCTTTATCAGGATTAAGAGATAGATTTGATTAGAATTTCTGTGTAATTTGCCTTACTGTATTCTTGTACATAGTTGATTACCCTTAATTGTATTCTTGTATATAGTTAATTGTATATAGTTAATTGTATATAGTATTAATAATGTATGATAACTTGGAGAATTTTCAGTATTCATTGTTAGATGGCGTAAGACACTCCCAGGTGTTCAAATCTCAATGATTAATCCAAACCAAACGATAGCTGCTTAAAGCTAAGAGATGAGGGCATAAACCGCCTAGGCTCCGCCTCATGGGATCATAGAACATTTTAGCCACATAATATGCACACATAAACGTACACAAGCTACAACAATAAACTAGTCTATCCAAACAAAGAGTAATGAAAGCAGCAGTACCCTAGGTTTTCTATGGTGATAATGAACCATATCAACATGGTTCAGGCTTTATGTCACATGTTTATCATATGCAAACAACAAAAAGTTAGGGACCAACTTAGGATCTTTATATTTTTCTCTAAATATCTTTGATATGCATATTTTAAGGTGGATATCAAGAACATGTTAACAAGTCAATGCAGTCAAATGAAAGTCAAATATGCAATTACCTAAAAAATCATAAAAAAAAAACTAAAAAGGGATCCACTTATCTTTATTAGATCACAAGAAATGATGATGCATAGATGTATCACCAGAAAGTAGTTGTTGGTAGGCAGAAGTAGATGAACATGTGTATCAATTTAAAGTATTCACCCGTGATGCCGAGACCCACACAACAGATACCCATATCAAGACACAAGTTATTTAATCATAAGGGATTTTATAGATGATAAACTAATCATCATTTGAAAAGCTTAAATATTTTAAATGTTATTATGAAATGAGTTCATGTTCATGATTTCCAAGGTTAAACCGAACATGATGTCATGTTATTGAAATGTTTAAAATAGATGAACTCAACTTGTAATCAAGAGCGGACGCTTCCATCTAAGGTCAAAAGCACCTTGTATAGATCTGGGCGTCGATCTCGGAATATTCCCCAGCTATGTCTCTTGGATTTAATCTGATCCAGATCAAATTGTGCTACAAGAACCGCTTCGTCTTTATCATTAGCAACTTCAACAATTTCTCCAGTAGGTCCTGTTTTTAATATAATAAACCGGAAATTCAAAGTTAAATAAAACCTAAGCGTCGACCCTTTAAATAAGACTCAAACTAGACAAGAAACGCTAAAGCGATTCAAATAGGAAACTAAATAGAGACCATTGTCGAAATCCTAAAGTAAAACTCCAGAAATAAACAAACCCAAAATAAACTAATAACCAAAACTGAGCCATAATTAAAAAGACTAAGCAGCCTTTGGAATACTTTAAAGTAACCCAAATCGGACTTGAGCCCTTGCACACCAGGATTAATCAAATTTGCACACTTCACAGCTTTTCACATGTGAACCCAAACGATAAAGTCTAGATTCATTAGTATTAAAAAAGGAGATATCAAAAGGTGTTAGGTAGTTAGGTTTATTATGGTGATCAGCATGACTGCATAACTTACTCTGGTTCTTCAAGTTTACGTTGTACAAAATATCACTTGTTAATTAAGCTTTTTATTTAATATTAATATAAGTCACACACATACCTTTAGAGTATATTTGGCCTGCTTTACATTAAAACACACCACATTGATTAAGATGGCATATAATGGAAATTAATCAACGCAGTCGGTAATTTCGAACTCAGAAAGTCAGTTAGTAACTCTGACAAGCAGTAAACCGAGAAGTTAGATATCAATAGTGAGCAATCAACAAATGGTTGCGGCGATAGACCAAGAAACTAAGGTACGTTCGCCAGTCGCAACTCGCAGAGGATGGAAAAGAAAACTAGGTCACCTAGAACTATTGTAGCGGTAGCGGTTGACTGATGTTAACATGATAACTTTAATCAAAAGAACAGTAGCTAAGTAGAAGTTATCATGCTGACAGCATCAATCTACCGCAACAATAGTTCTTGTTGAGCTAATTTCCTTCCACCATCAATGAGTTGTGACCGCCGACCAAACCTGACCTTCTCAGTCCATCACTAAAACACTTCTTCAAGACTTCTCAATTGGCTGCTCAACAGAAAACGAATTATCTTTCAGAGTATATCGGCCAACTTAATCAAACTTCAAATATACATTGTTTTAATCATTAAAGGTGTGTTCTAATGTGAAGAACATCAAAGTTACTCTAAATGTATGTTTAAACAACTAATATTTAACTAACAACTAATTAAAGTTTAATTAACAACTAACATTTACTACAGCTTAAACTATAAAAAATTAGATGAATATTAAAAGAATACAACTTCTGTAATCAGATTGGACACTAATCATATACTTAAAAAAACAAGCAAAGAGTGATCCTGGTCAATCCGACCGAACCGGACCCGAACCGTTAACCAACCAGCTAGCCTGGTAAACGAACTAAACAAACACGAATAGGGCTTATTCATGTTCGTTTATTTAGCTTTAACCAAACAAACAGTCAACACAAACACTTAAACAAACAGATTTTCTTGTTTGCGTCCGTGCGTTAAGAAAATGAATGTGTTCATGTTCGTTTATGTCTGTTCGTTAATATTTAAAAGAACGGTTCACGAACATAGGAGCAAACAAGTGAGTCTAAATGCAAGAATAGAAACCAACACGGGTTAAAAGTAAACGTAAATATCCAAATAAAGTCTAAAATGCCATCAAGCATTTCAAAATTAAACAAATATAACCAAATAGTTTTAAATATGAAAACTAAATTGACTTCAAATTAATATGAGTAATAAATAATATATGAATGAATGATTAAATGAACATAAACAAATGAACTATAAACGAACATAAAGGAACCAACATAAACGAACGTTCACGAACATGAATGAACAAAAAAGACATTTGTTCATGTTCGTTCGTTTAATTAAACAAACAAAAAGAGTGCTCGTGTTCGTTCATTTATTAAATGAACAAACATAACCGAACTTCCCGCCGAACGGGTTACGGATGATCAACTGAACATTCAATTCGTTTACAGGCCTACAACCAGCCCAGGTTGCCAAATCAAATAATAACTAATTACAGTTAAAGGTTTTAAGCAACTTCAGAAATGAATACCTGCTATAAACGAGTTGCCATAAAATGTAATTGCACTTTTGCCATGTTCAGTCTCAATGACCTCTTTACCAATGCGATTTGATGCTACAAGAGGCACCTTGAAAAACATAAATAGTAATTTAAATACAAGAAGTTATAAATCAATTCAACATTTAGACATAGAAATGGTCAACATTCAAATTTGACTAACCAAATTAGCTCCAGCATGGCCTTGCATCACACGCTTCCAATGGTCCCGTGAATCAAGACCTACATCTTGAGGTTCAGAACCTATGGCAGTAGGATAAAACAGTATCTCTGCACCTTGAAGAACCATAGCTCGGGCTGCTTCCGGAAACCAGTGATCCCAGCATATTGCTGTCAAAAGATAACATCATATTTTTACAAACTGTAACTTTTTATAAATAATCAATTGAAGCAACAGAAAACAAGTGTATACAGCAAATACCTTTCAATTTTACAACTTTGCCCTTACATCACAAGGAAAGACAAAAGGGGGCAAAACTGTAAATTTGAAAGGTTCTTCCAGAATGGATCCAACCAAAAATTAGTCAAAAGTTGGTATCTGAAAATTGAAAAAATCGTACCGACTCCGATCTTGGCAAACTTGGTTTGGAACACCTGTACATAAACACCAAGACATATTTGGTTAGTACATCATATTAAAAAAACTAGGGCTTATTTTTTAATATTATAATATGCGCTCCATCACTTCATATTATATGCCAACTTTCAATTATTGTCATATAGATTAATTTCCTTCAATATTGAATGAACTATTATAATATTTGATATAAAAAATGAAAACATTTACATATAATAGATGTAGCATTAATAACATGCAATTTAATATTAGTTTTCAACCTCGAAAAAGACTGAGCTTAACCATCAAAGGTCAAAGTGAACATTTAATATCACACGAGTGTATAGAACTCACCTTGAAGCCAGTGTCACCTGGATTAAAGTAGAACTTTTCTTCATATCCTGTTAAAACCAAAAATACGTTGTTAATTTTAATTAAACTAAAGAAACAATATATATGATTTTAAGTAATTTACATTAAAAAAAATAAAATTAAACATACCTGGTCCATCTGGGATATGAGATTTTCTATATATTCCAAGATCGGTCCCATCAGCATCAATTATGGCTATTGAGTTGTAATGTGCATTATTTGCTTCCTCAAAGAAACTCACAGGTATAACAACTCCCAATTCCTTTGCAAGTTTCTGCATCCTGCAAAGTATGTACTTAAGTTAAATTATTAAGTTAATTGAACAAGTTGTGTACAACTTTAATAATTCATCACATATTCACACGTGTTCATATATTAACCTCAAAATTGTGGGATGATCTTTATACGGTTTTGCCGCTGAATGAAGTCCTCGCGTTGTGCTTGACAAAAGTAATAGCCCTCAAACAGTTCCTGTGAAATGAAACCATACGCGCTACAGGTCATATAAATGTTTTGTTTAGCAATAGTGAATTCATTTTTCAAGATTCAAATTTCAAACCTGTATTAGAATGATATTAGCACCCTTCTCATGAGCAGATCTAACTAGCCTGCAATGTAAAACATGTTTTGAAGAACAATTTAGGGGTGTGCATTAAACTGAGAAAACCAATCCGAAACCGAAAAAACAAAACAAAACAAAAGTCAATAGTTTAGTATAAGCTTTTGTAAAAAAACCGAACTTACGGTTCGGTTTTGCTTTTGAATGTAATAGAAACCGAAAAACCCGAACCAAATTTATAGACCTTCAATCTTTATTATTCTTTTAAGTAATTTGAGAGAATTTTAAAATTATGTACCTAAAATTTTTTTTTCAACCCAAAATTTTCAAGCTCAAATAGCTAAATCAAAAGAACCGAACCCAACCAAAACTGAAAAACCGTAACCAAATGATTTTCAAAAAAATAAAAAACTGAAGTTTTGGTTTTTGGTCCGTTTTATAGCCCATAACCAAACTAAGTTCATTATATTGAGCCAAAAAAAAGTTTCGACACAAAATCTTCAAGCTCAAATGGCAAAACCGAATAAACCGATCTGAAAACCAAAACCAAATAGTTTTCAAAAACTTAAAAATAAAAACCAAAGTTTTTGTTTGATTTGGTTTTAGCCCAAAACCGAACCAAATTCATAAATTTGGGCTTTTTTTTTTGCAACCCAAAATTTTCAGGCTCAAACGGTGAAGAGGTAGGTTCCAGCAGAGCCCAGTTGGACCCGCAAGACTCACCTTGAAGAGGGACGTCTGCGCAGAGACCAACTGGTTCCGCAGGACCCACCATGCTCAGAGAGATGAAGACCTTACGCGCAGTACGCCAGCTGTTCCCGCAGGAAAAGCCTCCCAGTGGTGAAGTACCCCGCCTGTTCCCGCAGCTGCGGATACAAGCCTTGAGGGAAGGCTACCCGCACTAATAGTAAGGCTACACGCACAAGGCACTAACTCTTAATAATTCAGTAATGTCACCTGAAGAATGAATGAGCAAGGCGGGAATACTCCCGCCCAAATGAGCCAGTCCGCTTCTGGAAGATCTTTTGTACTATACCTGCCAAGGTATGGACAAAATAGACAAGATCTGACCAAAGCAGCCCATGAACCAATCACAGGGTGACAGCTCACCGACAACAGTACGAGGAGCATGCTCCGGTACAAAATGTCACTATCAGCCGCTGCCTACCCACCAACCCTCATCGTGGCACGCACATAGCCTGTAGTTGGTGGAAAAGGAATAGTACACAGCCGGTCATGTCACTATCAGCCGCTGCCTACCCACCAACCACCAGCATGGCACGTACGTAGCCCACAGTTGGTGGAAAAGGAATATTATAAAGCTGGCTGTACCTGCTTGGAAACCTACCTTCGGCTATAAATACTCCAACACCTTGGAACGGTATCATTATCTGGTATTATCACATATCATCTGATATTATCTTATCTAGCTATCTCTCTTAATATACACTTATATTCAGAGCAATCTAGTCTGATTCTCACGCCGGAGGGTGGTCACAAGGAGGTACCCCCCTTCTTAGTGACGAGCTCACGGTGTCTGTTTTGCAGGTCATTAGAAGAATAACCATCTTTGCCGGACCTAACCCTCGTGGGAAACATATACTTAACCCTAAGATTATCCGTAATCTGCCGGGGTCACTTAGTGTTTCTTCAAACGGCAAAACCGAAAGTGAACAAAACTAAAACAGAAAAAACCTTTTCAAAAAATGTAAAACCGAACCATCCACAGCCCTAGAAAACATTACTCACATTGAGTAAGCATGAATCATGGCAATATTATTCATCTTAATTTCAGACCAGTTGGACTTCAATCACAAATCAAACCCTAATTTAACTAAACTAATCAAATTATTCAAACCTGTAGAGTTTAATTCAGTTCAACAAAAGACTTATCAACAGTTCGCACACAAACAAAAGCACGTAATTAGGTTTAATCATTAAACAAAATAACAAAACCCTAGTTTTAAAATAGTGAATTGAGCAGAGTGAAAGAAGTTAAGAGAGGTAGTAGTATACCTTTCGGCGGTGGTGACGTTAGTGGCGATATCGTCGGAGCAAGCGAACTGCAAAGCTGAAACCACCACTTTCCGCCCACCCATTTTTACCTTTCTGTGTCTGCTGAAGATGATGGAGACTGAAACTCAAAGTGGTGTGTTTGTGGAGATTTTACGCACTGTGTCTTGAAATTTTGGTTTTTTTCCTTCTTTGTTTTAAAAAATTTTACTAATTTAAAATTTTACTAATTTTGGTTTACTAGTTTTATCGTTAATACCGACCAAATTCGTATCAGTTTATCGTTGTAACGTGTGTATTTTTTATTTTATTCTTTTGTTCTTCACCTTGCACGAGTATCTTGTTTGTTACCAACTTATCGTTGATACCAAAATCACGTTAGTTTGTTGTGGCAACTCCCCTGTTTTTTGTGTTTTTTAATATGTAAATTTATTGTATTTGAGCGTTGAATTTTTTTTGTCTACTTTTGGTGCCGTGACCTGATACTGATTGAATTAGCGTCAACTTGCAACCGCACTGCGTGATTTTTACTAACAGACTACACTTCGTTTTAAGAATGTTTTTTTTATCATAAGCGGTATGATTTTAAGCGTTTACTTTTTTAAGTTTAATGTTGAAATTGTTACAACCCTAAGCGATACCGACCGAAACGCCGTCATTCAACACTGTTTACTTTTTTGGTTTTTTATTTGTTTACCTTTTTAGTTAATAGAAGCATTACCCCCCACCCACCAAAAAAAAAAGGAAATCTCCAAAACATACGGCGATAGGCCCGACACCCCGCTAGGCCCGAATTTTATTTTATTGTTTTAAAGTTATATGTAATTTGATTAAATATAATATGTATGTTTAATGTTCAACTCAATTACATAACCACTAAGTTAATCTATTGGATAAGGGGTATACTCTCAGTCAGAAGGTTATGGGTTGTACTCCCATTTGAGATATGTTTAATCTTATTTTTATACAAAAGTTTTTTACACAACCCGAATTATAAGCAAGTAAACCCATATAAAAATTAAATTATTTAAACCCAACAAAATACTTCTTTTTGTTAAGGGCCAAAATAATTTTCACTTTCAGCCCAAACTTTTTTTGATTTTCGGAGCCGGCCCTGCACCATACATACGTTTCCTAACACACCAAACCTAATCGTCCTAGTCGGTAAGGTGTCTCTATCTATGTTACAAATAAAATCCATTGAACCAAATAAGTAGTTCATGACTATAACCTTTTGAGTGTTGCTACCTAGTTATTGTCGGATATAAATTTTGATCAAAGTTATGTTTCTATTAAGTTTATATACAGAAGTAAAATAAATTTAATATTTGCAATTATTTAGTGATCGTACAACATTTTAAGAAACATAATAAAAAACGAATCACTTCACATAAATCAAAAAGATTTTATAACAAGATATATTAAATAAATATGTTAAAATAGTATTTTTGAAAACCGAAATACAATGTTTGCATAAGGTTTCATCGGTCTAAACTATAACCATTGGAATAATGAATACACGTTCATTCTAACATTAAAGCTTTAGCGTCTTCATTACAAAGCCTTGTCGATTCGTTTTAACTCGTAAGTAAGGGTGTAAACAAGGCAAGCTGACTTGTGAGTTGTTTAAATACTTATGATATGAAAAGTTATAAATTAAATGGAATATAAAAACATATATAAATTAGTTAATAAATAATAAACGAGCCGAATCAAGTCTGAGCTTGAAAATGCGCCTAATAAGCCGAGCTTAAGACAAGCCGTGCACAAGTTTGAGTTTTCACAATTCAAAATGAGCCGAACTCATGCTCGGCTCGTTTACACCTCTAGTCGTAGCATCACTTGAAGATAAAGCTAACTCGAAAACGTGCTTAAAGTTTTGAGTTGTTGACTTGTTGGTCATTCCTAATATCTTGTGTGATGCCTCAACTATTAAGAAAATATGCGTCCTTAGATGCTTATACTTTTCGGCATGTTATTGGTCGAGAGTTGGACCACTTATCTAAGGAGCCATTGTCAAGACGGAACCTACACCAATGACCATAAAGGGTACAAAATGGCGGGCTTTTGGACATTCTGAGACGTCGTAACAATTTTACCCTCAAATTTTATTAATTAAATTGAAAAGTCGTAGCTTTTGAATCAACTTTTTAAGTGAGAATAATACTATTTGAATTCAAGCCCCTTTCCAATGACTTTCTTGTCACAAAGCCACCTTTACAAATATCATATAGAAAGTCAATGTCAAAAATTGCATTTCTTAGGTGATCTCAGCATGAAAAGCAAGAAAGTTTATACTTCTAAGTAACATAAAGTGTTTTTCACACATTCATCATTTATGTGTTGTCTTACATGTTAAATCATGGTTCTTTCCCTTTTAATGCTGCTAGACAACTATGAATCACAACAAGGATTTGAAAAACTTAGCATATTGGTAGGACTTTATAGCACCTATCCGCTACAAAACTAGTAAAGATGTTAAATTAGTTGTGCTTGTGTGCAAGCCTGTCTTCGAGATTTTGGTTGTTCAAAACGCGTATGGAAAATGCGTCTTATATAACCTTTTTTTTTCGAAAGATCAACTATAAGGGCCCAATTTATCACTAATTTATTAGAACTTAGAAGAACCTAAATCCATTGTTTTATATATATTTGGTGGATAATTTTTAACCCTTTATATAAACCCACACACTTAAATAAACATAATTTTTGTTTACGTATATAAATTTTAGGCATGACATGGCCGCCGCGCGTTGTATGGCGTGAGAGCCAGGCCTGCTCATGCGTTGGTTGGCAATGCATCAACCTGAAAAACGTGTTCACGCACACACTGAGTTGACACGGGCATGGTCGGTTTACCCTCTATTTTTTTATTTTCCATATTGCTACTCTAAATGTATAAATTCACCACAAGAACACCAAGTGTAACTTTAAAAGTTTTAACATAAAATACTCGGCCAACTTAAGTTTTAACATAACATACCCTTTTAAAATTCGAAAAATAAACGAACCAAACTACAAATGCATTAGATTGACCTAAGACTAACTCGTTCAGCTAACACAGGTTCAACCTAAAACGTGTCAAAGTTCATGTTAGATTCATGCCGTGTCAGACGTCCACGTCTTTGTTGGGAATTACCGAGTCGACTTATGGCTATTGCGTGGAGCGACTTGGGAAAGAAGAAACCGGCTAACTTGGTGTGCAAGTAACCGGGTTATTATTTATAGATAATTATTTTATGGAAAATCTATTTTAAGTTTAGATGGAGATAATTATCGTGTTGATTTTATTCTGTCCTAAATATATTCTAACGCGTTTAGGTTAGTTTATATATACTGTGTTTAAAGGGTAGGGACATTGTATCAAGTTTTTGAGTTAGATTTCTTAATCTAAAGTTTGAGTGTTAGCCAAATATGGTGTTCTTTGTTCCCGTTCATCTGATTACCATAATCTTGACAAACACGCCCTTACAAACTGGACAGTTGGCTTAAACGTTGTGATTATGATTAATCATAAGTACTTGCCTAAACTACACCGTTTCATTAAAGTAGAACATAAAAAGCTTTTATGCAAGTGTATTTCCTACAACTAGAAAAGACTAGTAGATTGAACCAGAAGCAACAAAAAGTAACTGAGGATCCCACATGTTTGAGGATTTTGATGATATGAAATTATATAAAGCAACTGATCATAATCTAGATGGCATCAAATCATTGATTATAAATCTTCAATAAGGTTCTAAGCAAGAATGATTGCTACCTAAAACAATAGTACACCACAATAATTATTATCATTCATATTAAATGAAACCAACCAATCAATTACCAATAAAATAAACAAAACAGATAACATAAACTAATAGTTGTTTGCTCACAAATGGAATAAGTATATTTATTCTAAGTCACAAAATTACAGTATCAAATCTAATCATGAAAACAAAAGAGTAACAAGAATATATAATCATATGAAAAAGAAACCTAAAATAATAAAATGTTACAAAAATATTTCTGTAATTCCTATGAAACGATTCGGTTTATTATTACTAAATATAGTAATAATAAGAATTTCTTCTAAACTGTTGAAAAAAAAAAAGAAAAAAGAAAAACATGAAATCTCTGTATGTGAACTATGAAGATGTGATAACTGCTGCTGTGAAAACATTGGTGTGGACATGAATGTGAATCCTTAAGCTGTAACCTGAAACATTTAGGTAGCAAAATCCAAATTCATTAGATTAATTGACCAAGAAAAGTAAGAGTTTTGTGATGAGTCATGTTTGAAATGCTCTAATTTATAATTTAATACAAAGATTAGTGGAATCATGACCCAAAAATGGGCTGCCTAAAAAGTGCATACCAAATTAAACCACATTTTCAACATTGCAAACCAAAATTGACAGTTAGTTGTGCAAGAATTGTCAACTAGATTAATAATCTTATCCTCTTATTGACAAGCTGACAATAACAAATGTATTTGTTGATGCTATAATCCACTTTCAAGAATAATAATGCATTGCGGCTAAAAATAAAATATTATTCAACATGTAAGAAAAAACAAGCGAATACGTAAGCGAGTTAGATTCTTTTATATATTAAATGTGAAGGATACCCAACTTGGACCAAAGTTGGCATACAAATATGCAATTACTGTCATAATATAATAAATAGCCTTAAGCTAACAAAAAGAGAAAGTGACATTAAGAAATAATCTTTTATAATAAAAAGAAATAGGTACAGTGAGGATACAGTGTGGAAATGAAAGATATACACTAAAAAGCAACATCAATGAGCTTTCATTTTTCAATTATTATTTTTCATTTCCTTTTTATTATTATTTGATTAAACAGAATTTGGACTTTTGTATACTATAAGAAATCAAGAATTTTGTTTGCAGTAAGATTCTTTATTCCATGATTGTAAGATGAGATAAGATAGGATGTACAATAGTGTCCATACCTTCAAATCTTTCATTTTCCAAAATGTAACAACAGCACACAAATTGTGTTGTATTCACACATTTCAATTTTCTTTTAAGCATGCTTTAGTTTGCTAACATAAAGTATATAAGACTGGACCAATGTAGAAGTTTCTAAATATATAAAATATGAAGTTGTATAGCAAGTGTTGAATAATTTTCGATAAACATGTCGTATATCGAACGTAAAAAGGTTAACTTTTGACAGACAGTTTGAATATTATGAGTCCACAAATTTGGTGGCAATGGGGTCCAACAATATCAACTTAGAAAGATGGTGCTGTTGGATTTTTTTTCAATGGATGCATACAAATTTCAAATAATAATCGGTAGGTTAGCACCGGTTGGTGACGAATAACTGAATAAATTAATAGCCTTTGACATTTACAAATATGCCCTTGAATGTATGACATGATTGGAGTTAAGAAATTACCTTTAAAATCATCCTCTTTAGGGACTCTGGGGCCCTATGCAATTTGATCATTAAGTTAAATATTAAATGTTCATCTCTTAAGCAAAGCATAGGATCCAAGAAGCAATATCAGAAGGTTGAATATAGAAAATACCTGCAAACACACAAAAAAAATATATTAAATTAACGTGTACGAAATGTAACTTAAATATGAATTAAGCAGACGCGTTCTTACGTTTTTATACGATGACGAATAGTCAATTCTTGGAAGAACATAGCTTTTTACACCAAGGTTATAGACCAAGGTGCCATCCGGATAATACAATCCGAAATTCCTCTCTGAAGTCGGACCATTCTTCTCGTTTTCATTAAAAAGGGCAAAAATGTAAATATCAATCGGTTGTGAAGGTCGGGCAGGAGTACCCTCGCCTTGTTGCATCCTTTGCATTAAATTCCTATTATATATTCCTGCATTTTGAACCGTTGCTCCCGCTTCATTTTCATCGCCTTTAGACGGCCACCCAGTCTCCGATATTTTAACTTCTACATCGGTATGTCCCAATGCCTTTATAGCCGAGTAAACCGCATCTATTTGTGCATACAACATATTATCATATTTTAAATTTGTATTTGGGTCAACCGACCCTTCGTTAGGTTCAAAAAGCACATACTCCAACTTCACATTGTTTGGATCGCCTTTATATGCAAAGTAAGGGTACGCGTTGATGAAAAAAGGCGAGTCAACTTGAGCATGAAAGTCAAGAATCGGTTTTATAAACTGAACCATATCTTCCCGAAACGCCCCTTGTGAAGGCGGGAAGGAAGTTGCTAATATTTGAAGCGAATGTGCCGTGGTTATGTAAACTTGTTTGTTTAATCCAAGGCTAACTAAAGCCTCTTGCATAGTTTTCATAGCGGGAAGAAGGTAAGAGGCTAGCTGACTATCGGTCCCTCCTAAAACCTCGTTTCCGACATTGATACATGTGATTTTAGTTTGTGAAATGTAAGGCTGCACATTTTGTTGAATCCATGTTTGAGCTTGCTGCAGGTCCCGCATTCGTTGAAGGTATTCGTTGCCTAAACCGATGATTAACTCGATGTCGGTTCCTGCAAACGCTTGTAACACTGTCGGATCTGCATCGTATACTTTAACTCTATTTATGTTTAAAGATTTGAGTAGTTTTGATACTTGTGATGGAGGTAGGAGATTATTGGCTATTCTTCCATAGTTCACCCCAACTCCAATGCTCAAGATGCCAATAAATAAATCTGTAAACATATTATTTGATCAAATTTGAGTATTCAAACTAATAAATTGAGAAGATAAAAGTCAAAATCTGTTCAACATTCAACATTCTCAATATGGGTGTGCATGAAACCGAATAAACCAATCCGAAACTGAATAAACAAAGAAAAGAAACTAAATAACCGAACTAGAACAAAAACCGACAGTTTGGTTGTTTTTTTCAAGAAGACCGAATTTCGGTTCGGGTTTTTCATGTAATTAAAACCAAAAAAACGGACGAATCCAAACCTAACTTATATGATTTCATTTTTTATTTTAAAATTTAAGTAACATATAATTATTTAATATATAGTTAAACTAAATATCTTAGCTTAACTGTGTAATAATCAATAATTTACTAAATAACAAAACAATTTAGCACCAAATTCATTATTTTTCGCCAACTTCATCTTTCGGCCAAAAATTTTCAAGCTTAAAATGCAAGCCGAGAAAACCGAATTGCAGTACCTGAATAAACTCAAAAGCAAAAGCACATAATCCTAAATTAACTTTAAACTAACCTAACTAGTGAAACCCGTTATTTGACAAAAAAAGGTCAAAATTAGGACAACATGCAACATTATCATATCTTAAAGACTGAAATAACTGAAAATCAAAAGCATATAATCCTAATTAAATCAAAATTACGACCAATTAGCAACGAAGTTTGGATAATTAGGTAACTATGACTCAGTAATTAAAAAAAAGTTACCTGATAAAGTGAGGAGCAATAGAAGTTTATGTAATACAGCGGCCATTATAATTGAATACTTGCCGCCGCTAATTATTATTATTATTATCCTCCGTGCTTTAGCGACGGGATAACTTCCGGTGTCGTTAATTCAGAGAGTTGAGACTTGAAAATAAATGCAAGGCTTTATTTATATAAGAATCGGACGGACCGCGTGTACATCTCATTACCGACTTAAATATCTTTTATTTTATTTTATTATTTTCTTACCAAAGTTTGGAAATGTATTATGGGAACGTTTCTAAAATGAAATGATATCAAGCTGCAAAATATATCATTTTTAGTTAATTCAATTAAAATTTTAAGGTTTGGATAGTTACACTTATGCCCCTTTGATTTACTCAATAGTACATGTTTGCTCCCTGTAGTTTGTACAATTTTTAGAATTATTAAAATAAACATGTAATGGAGTAAACGAAGGTTGTAAATGGATCGAATGTTCAGTGAACTTTGTTAATAGTTTGTTTCATAAATACTTGCCTTAACTAACAACAAACATAACTTTCATTGGCACTATCAGATTATAACCCAAAAATGTGTCAGATTGACCCAAGGCTAGCCCGTTTAGCTAAACATTTTCACTTCACGGGTTTGACCTGAAACTGTTCATGTTAAACCCAACCCCTTGAATTTTATGTTAACTTGATGTCAGTCTCCAACAAACCGTACGATTGGCTCAAACTTTGAGCTTGTGATTAGTCACAAGTACTTCCCCAAACTACACTGATTCATTCAAGTAGAGCGTAAAAACTTTTTCCACGGGTGTATTCCCTACAACTAGAAATGTTATGAAATTGAACACGATGAATCAAAATCAAGATAAACAAGTAGTCATAAATCGTATAATATTGAATTAGGTTTACAAAAGATAACAAGAAGTGATTACAAGGAATTAAACTAAATTGAATCTAAACCCTAATTAAGAGTTTTCCCCCTTCTATTAACACCAACTGTTATCAACAAACTAAGTTCCATCCTTTGACAAAAAACAGCCCCTCAGCTATCACTCACTTACTAATAACAACCCAAACTATTATATAACTAAAGAATAGTTACAATAACACCCCTCCAAGTTTCAACTAGTTAGCATAACTTGTCCAAACAACTTATAAACTCGATCTAATAAGAAATTAAAGACTGGTAGATTGCACCAGAAGCAATAAAAAGTAACTGAAGATCCAACATGTTTTAGGATTGTGATTATACGAAATTATACAAAGCAACTGATCATATACTCTGGATGATATCAAATCATTAATAAATAATAATAACAATAAAAATAGTTATTTGGTCACAAATGGAATAAGTATATATATTCTAAGCACAAATTTACAGTAACAAGAATATAATGATATAAAATAGAAACCTAAATATATAAATGCCATAAGTATTAAGTATATATTTCTAAATTTCCTATAAAACAAATTCGGTTTATTAGTAATATTGATCATTAAATTATATATTAGGTGTTCGTTTCTTAAGGAAAGAGTAGCATCCAAAAAGCAAGATGAGAAACTTAAATATTGAAAACACCTACAAACACAAAATATATATATATTTTGTTAACATGTATATATGCATTGCAACTTAAATATAAATTAAGCATGTCTTACATTTCTATACGAAGATGAAAAACCAAGTTTTGAAGGAACATGGCCTTTTACACCAAGGTCATACACCAAAGTGCCATCCGGATAATACAATCCCAAAAACCTCTCTGAAGTCGGACCATTCTTCTCGCTCTCATTAAAAAGGGCAAAAATGTAGATACCAATCGGTTGTGAAGGTCGAGCCGGAGTACCTTCGCCTTGTTGCATCCTTTGCATCAAATTCCTATTATATATTCCTGCATTTTGAACCGTTGCACCCGCTTCATTTTCATCTCCCATTCTCCCTTAGAAGGCCACCCGGTCTCAGATATTTTAACTGCTATATCGGTGTGTCCCAATGCCTTTATAGCTGAATAAACCGCGTCTATTTGTGCATACAACATGTTATCATATTTCAAATTCGTATTTGGGTCAACTGACCCTTCGTTCGGTTCAAATAGCACATACTCCAACTTCACATTGTTTGGATCACTTTTATATGCAAAATAAGGGTACACGTTGACGAAAAAGGGCGAGTTAACTTGAGAATGAAAGTCAAGAATCGGTTTTATAAACTGAACCATATCTTCCCGAAAAGCCCCTTGTGAAGGTGGGAAAGAATTTGCTAAATTTTGAAGCGAATGGGCCGTGGTTATGTAAACTTGTTTGTTTAATCCGAGGTTAACCAAAGCGTCATACATAGTTTTCATAGCAGGAAGAAGCTGGTAAGATGCTAGTTGAGTATCTGCAGTTCCTCCTAATATCTCATTTCCTACATTGATACATGTGATTTTAGTTTGTGTTAATATAAGGTTGTACATTTTGTTGAATCCATGTTTGAGCTTGTTGCGGGTCCTGCATTCGTTGAAGGTTTTCGTTACTTAAACCGATTAGTAACTCGATGTCTGTTCTTGCGAATGCTTGTAACACCGTTGGTCGGCATCGTATACTTTATTTATGTTTAAAGATTTAAGGATGTTTGATACTTGTGATGGAGGTAAGAGATTGTTAGCAATTCTTCCATAGTTCACCCCAACTCCAATGCTCAGGATACCAATAAATAATTCTGGAAACATATTGTTTGATTAAATTTGATTTAATTAAAGTATTAAAACTCATAATTTGAGAAGATCAAACTCAAAATTTGCTCAACGTTCTCATTATTTATGGGTGCATGAAACTAAAAAAAATCGATCCGAAAAAAAAAACAAAATTAGAAATTTAAAAAGTTACCTGATAAATTAAGCAAAATTAAAGAATTCGTTGGGCATTAAAAAAATATATATAATATTTCTGAACCAATTCGATATTGCATTTAATAGCTTGAATAGTTATAATTTTTTCGTATTTTTTTAATATAAAATAGGTCATAATTTTATATTTAATAACCATTGTTATATTGGATTCAGTTTTTACTAAAAAAAAAAGAATTGTACAAGTTTTCATAAACGTTCCCCAAAATAAAATATTTTGCATGCGTATATGTTTAATTATAGTTAAAGAAAAATGACTAAATATAATTCTAAAATCGTTCCCCAATCTTTGCATTTAAATTTATATCAGATTTTATAAAACGATGACTTCTAATATAATAAAAGAATATATCATAATTTATTAGTATATATGCATAGAAAAATCTGATTTTAATAGGTTGGGATGCTATTTATTTCGTTAGGCGAGCAATAGGTTTGCCTTTAAGGATTATTATTTAACAATAAATAAACTTATTAATTTATAAATATTGTTTATATACAGAAATTATTCTATAAGATTTTAAAAGTATGTTAGATTTTAAACAACTTGCCATTCTCTCTTTGATGAGGTGGCAATACGATTAAGGTATAGCATAAGTGGTTTGATAATTGTAAAGTGTTACATGATTAAGGTATAGCATAAGTGGTTTAATTTACTCGATAAAAATAAACAACTTCCAAACCAGTGAGAATGAGATTTGCTTTCGATTTATATAAAATTAAAATCTCTTTACTTTCGTTTTCAATGCATTTAAATATGCAGAGTTTGGATCAAATACAAATAATGTTATCATAAAGAGTGTATAAATAACTAGAGTTTATGAATAAAATAATAATTATTAATTGTCTATAACTACTAAACTAGAGTACGTAATTATTATTACACTACTTTATTTTTTACAACATAATTACTCGACTTCTAAAGTGTGATGATTACTCTAGTTGTTTGTATGTTTAGTACGCTAATTTATTTGTATATTCAATCGTTTTGAATAATAGATTTTAGATAATCATATAAATTATACTTTTCTCGTTCTTAAATATATATAATTTACTACACATTTTGTCCTTACACTACGCATGTTTTACAATTAAATGTAATATTATTTTTCGATTGTTTCATTATTTTCATAAACAGACGTTATATTTTTAGTTAATGTGTATTGTCTGGGTTGTCAAAGGGACTCAAAATTTGGCTTTTGTTGCCGAAATGAGAATTCCTCGATTACTCAAACAGAAACGTGTTTCTTCACCATGACTTTGTAGAGTCTGGTTCACAGGATCAAGGTTTTCACGCACACATTTTAATTGTTTTTGTGTGTTAAAGTGTTATGTGATTTCTTATAGGTTTATCATGCGGGGTGCAAAATATCAACGCATAAAATTCTTAGATGTTAAGTATATCTTAGGGTACATGAAGTGCCACAAAGATGGGGTCGTGCCGCAATGGGCCGACGGGATAGGAACACCATCATGTCTCCCTCGGTTCTGAGAATAAACACCCAACCTGGGTAGTGGTGTCGAAGCTCCAGAAACACTCAACGGTCATATGACTGTGGGAAACAGACATTTTTTTCTTAAAGTAACAATAACTTAAACCTATAAATATACCAATCACTTTACCCATTTTTAAAACAAAACAATTTCTACTCATCTCCTAAAAAATGGATCTTTTTAAAATTTTGTCATGTATCTCGGAATCCAAAATCAATGATGATCAAGATGCCATGAAATCCCTTGGTTTGGTCATACAAACAGCAAGTCGTCCTCGGAAAGAAACACATGTTGCGGTAAAAAGGGATCGCGAAGCCACACATGAATGGCTAATGAGAGATTATTTTGTTGAAGTTCCTAAATTCAACTAATAAGTTTTAAGGTGTGGATTTCAGATGTCGCAAGGACTATTTTTAAGAATTGTTGTTGATATTGAGGCAAACTTTGAGTATTTTTAACAACGTTATGATGGTAGATCCAAAAGGGGGTTTTCGCCAATTCAAAAGTGCACATCCGTAGTTCGCCAGCTAGTATATTGGACTTTTGCCAACGCTTACGACGAGGTCATAGTGTTTGAAAGAACGTCAAGTGGTAGTTTACAAAACTTTTATGACGATATTATTCAATTATACGACAAATAATATTTGCATAAACCAATTATGCACGACATAGAACTTTTATACGATGCTCATAACGGAGTCCATGGATTTTCTGGGATGACAGGAAGCATCGATTGTACACACTGGTCTTGGCGGAATTGTCAAGCAGGTTGGTAAGGCCAATTCATGTGAGGAGATCATCAGCACCCAACAATATCCCTCGAAGCGTTTGCCTCGCAAGATTTATGAATTTGGCATGCATTTTTTGGTGTCATCAGGTCAAACAACGATGTCTTAAACGTCCCATACCAGTTGTCGTTATTCAACGAGCAAATACATGGGATGACCTGGGTGACCGTTTGATGTGAACGGGAACCATTTAGATTTAGGTTACCATTTGATTTAGGAGATCATCAATACCCAACGATATCCCTCGAACCATTTTGATTTACTTTACTGTCTTCATAAAAACACCAGGTTTTTCTATGAAAACAAAAAAAACATAAGTTTGCAGATACACAAAAAGCGGCAACAAATGACGTTGAAAGGGTCTTTGTGTTCTGAAAGCAAAATGGGGAATAATTAAATTACTGACACGACAAGTACATCCTAGATGAATACAAAATTCATGTACGTATGCGTCATTTTACACAAAATTATCATAAAGGACGAGGGTTGGGTGTCGTAATACATGTGTGTCCTCCTACCAGCATTAGGCTTTGCGATTTAATCTTATTGAGCATATATAAAATATCGACTTACCGCAACTCAGCAAGTTAAATAATTAAGTTAGGGATAAAATAATATAGCACTGTTGTCCTGACGTAGAGTGAGAGCGTGAAAAATGGTTGTGGATGGAGACTCCCCCCAACCCTTATAGGTGGAAAAATGTATTATATGTGTATTACCGATTTTAAAAAAGTTCAAAAATATATAAATGGTAATGTATAATTGGGTTTCGAAAAATACACTAAGTACTATTTGATTAAAAACAAAAGTTACATTATTAGATTTTAAAAATAAAAGATAAATTAAATTGAGTATGTTTTATTAATATAATTAATATTTAATTAAAATAAACTATAGTTAAATAGTTAAAAATATATTTAATAAGAAAAATAGACAGGAATACCATAAGAAGGAATATGAAGACACACATGACATGAGTAGGGTCAACTTATTCTATAAAGGAAACAAAAATGAAAATAATGAGAAGAATTTGTAGCCATACAAAAAAACTCTTAAAAAAATAAAAAATAAAAAAAATCGTAACTTAAAATTTAATAAAAATACGAAAAAAAGTAAAAAACACAAATATGTTTCCACCGTTTTTCTCGTTCTCATTTAAAAAAAATATAATGGTAAATGAAAAAAGTCGTTGTGTCTTTTTGTTTATCATTGTGTTTTGTATTTATTTCCATCATTGATTGTGTCTTTTTTTTTCTTGATATTGTGTCTTTCTTTTTTCTTTATATTGTGTTATATTGTGCTATATTTTGTTCACCTTTGTGTTATATTTTGCGATCTATTGTGTCTTTTTTTAATTATAATTGTGTCTTTTGTTCATTTTCGTCATTGTGTCTTGATCTCAGCATTGTCTCTTTTCGTCAATTTTTTGGTATTTTTTTAATTTTTTTTAACGAGAATGATGGTGGAAACATTTTAGTTATTTTAATTTTTTTCCTTTTTTATTTATATTTGAGTTATTATTTCTTTTGAATTTATTTCTAAAGAGGTTTTTTATGTGGTCACAAATTCTTCTCACACTTCTCATTTTTGTGTTACTTTGTATTTTAACTTTACCCGATTTTTTATTATACAGTGTAGAGCATATATATATATATATATATATAGATGGGTGAAATATATGACATCATATTCTTTTCCGACCAAACCACCAAAACCGCAGTCATTAGCAAGCAGCACGACCACATCCACCAATACTGGTATGAAAACCCCACTTTTTTTCCGGTGGTTGTGTTCTTGGTAGCCGACAACATAGACGAGAAAGAGGTCGGCAGTCCAAACTCAAGTGGGCATTTATATATTTTTTTAATTTCTTGCATGATTGTTTTTTATTTAATACATGCATATAGACAGTTTGATCAAATCACATGAATTTAAACAACGTTTTTATTATTTCTTTTATGTTATTTGCTTTCTAGCGGCCATCTAGGCGTACCACTGATTCACCCGAACTTCGTATCACCTTTAAAATCATAGGTGAAAAATCACATGACCCAATATGAAATCTTCTATTTTTATCTCATCTAAGTACTTGAACCCAAATTTTCCTCGTTTTCTAAGTGAAGTCTTTGGGTTCCATGGCTCGCTTCAACTAACTTGGGCTGTGAAAAGTTCCGACTTAGGGCGCAATATAATTTAAGTGGTCAAATACTATTTTGGTTGTTGACCTGTAAAACGCGCAGTTTGTCAATGTATCAATGGATCCAATTAAATTCGTTAAAGAACCGTTGGATCCGACGGAATTCTTCATTTTCTACTTCTCAAACCCTAAACCTTCATAGTCAACCTCCATCTCTATCTTTCTTATTTCTCCACAAAATCAAGCAAATCCACATTAGTTTTTCGAGAACACAACCATAGTGTTCACTTGAAATCAAAAACATATGAATTGAAAATATATGATTCGACGGACAAATTAAACAGTCAGATCTAATGAAAACAAGATATGCAACGTCGAAGCTGAGTGTTATTTTACGTCGGCTAACGTGCGGATCCATTGGTTGATTTTTGGAAACGTCCGATCCGCCGGAAAATTAGGACATGTGGGCGAGTATGTGGCAACTTATGAATGGATGAATTATTCCGTCGAATCAGAAATGATTTACATTGGATCCGACAGTTTTGTTTTGACCATTTTGAAAATTTCTTAAAAACCATGGTTATATTTTA
This sequence comes from Bidens hawaiensis, assembly GCF_021521415.1. Lineage (NCBI taxonomy): Eukaryota > Viridiplantae > Streptophyta > Magnoliopsida > Asterales > Asteraceae > Bidens > Bidens hawaiensis. The sequence goes on from NW_027493897.1 coordinate 33,727, forward strand.
AAAAACTTGGTCAAAATTTAGCTATTTTGGGAATTTTCCTTTAAACAATAACAATTATATGAGTGGTAAATACTTGACTATAATTTCATATTATTGTATTTGTCAAATTACTCATTAAAAGAACACATAAGCCTGCCGACGTTTATATAAAAAATTGCCATTCTACCACCAATCATTCTCCCTAATTACGGAGTAGTTTTTTTTAAATGAATATCAATAAGTAAACAACGATATTAAAAGGATATTAAAGTAATGAATTAAGTTTAATGACTAATACGATTGTATGAACTATGAAGTCTAACTGGACGGGTAGATTGCATAACGGGTCAACAAGTACAAAAACGAGTCTGGTTTAGAACTAAAAGGGTTCCGACTGAAAAAGGGCATGAGTTTAAAGGCCAAACACAAAATTTTAAAATATGTCAATTTGGTTTGGGTTAAAACAAGTTTAATTCGTCTTGGACTGGGTCGTTTTAGGGGGGGGGGGGGTTAATCAAAATGATATTTCTTATTGACACTCCTTTACGTTTTCTTTTATTATTAACTATTTAAAGTTTTAACACAGCATTTAAAGAAATGCTTCAATTGGAAGTTAGCATGATCACTTTTAGAGTTTTAGTCCTTAAGATATGCTTTTTATTGTAGAAACTGATTTGTCAATAAAAAAAAATAATCCAATAATAAGTATATATGTTTGTTTTCGTCAATTTGTTCTCAACAAACAAACAAGCAAAGCCTCTAAAAACATTAAAAGTTAACCAATTTTGTTTTAAGGTATCTAACTATATAAAAATTGAATTCTTTTAAGTCATTAAAAGTCTTTTGAAGGTAATACACGTGTGCCATGTCATGCAGTCACAACTCACACGTAGTCATATGACAAAACATGTTAAGTGTACCGTCACGTTAATACCTTGTGTGACAAAGATGACAACAGTTTAAGTGGGAGAGTTTGAAACAATGAGCCATACATAATATAGAGGTAGGGTACTGAAAAAACCCAAATACCCTTAAATAACACCCGTGAGTCAACCGTAAACCTACCACAAGTCACCCGCGGGACATAAAAACCGTCTGCATAAGCATTTGAGGAAGAAACACCCTCGGAGAACATGTGGAAGCACCTTGGCACCCTCAGGAGTCATCCGCAAGAAGGAACTTTCTTCCGCGTTAATGACTGTGAGGTATTACCTTGGGAACAGCTGTCAACAGTCAAATACCTTCCAGAAGATCTACCAAGATACTTTCTTGGGCAATACGTGACCTCTCAACCAATCAATAAAGGACACCTGGCAAGGCCGTTATAACCGTGCACATAGCTAGTGTTGCCCATCAACCTATATCAAAAGGACGCGTGTCCAGGTGGTTATACATGCACATGCAACGTATAAACCGAACCTATCAAAAGAGGACACGTGTCCAGGTGGTTACGAGAGCATATTCTTAAGGGCAGCTGGCCCAATCACTCTTCCCACACTCTTCGGCTATAAATACTCTCTTCGTTACCATGAGGTATTCATTCACTCCCACTATACTCTCTCAATTTACTTAAGTGCTTATCTTCTACAGAACAGTACTTATTCTCACGCCGGAGGGTGGTTACGGGAAGACCCCCCCTCTTGTCCTTCCCGTAACGAGACTCACGGTGTCTGTTTTGCAGGTTCCGGTCACTGGACTTTGGGAGGTTGTACTCATATCTTGGTTGTAATTATCGTATCCTACCTTGTGGACTCATTAGATCCAGGACCCATACCCGGGGATTGGATCTGTGTTTCTTCATTGGCGTCATCCATGTTTTGTGTTAGAACGGCAATAGTTTTCGTTGGTTTTTTAGTTCGTTTGATATGAGTAAACTTCCTGAAGGGCCGACGGGAACCCTTGCATCCGATTCACGTGTGACCAACACGGAAGCACCTCCGGGTCTTAGTGTTTTTGCACGTATTACGACTCTAGGTGGTCGTACTCTTGAACGTGTCACAACTCCGGGGTCACGAATCACCAATGTAACACCTAGGGGTTTTACCCTAGAAAATGTTACAATACCAACCGGTCCCACTCCCACAGAAGGGGGACATGGCTCGGCACCGGAAGGTTCAAATTTGGGTAATCTCAGACAGATTACGGATGAGACTCACTAAACTAGTCAGAATTTGATCTGGAAAATGATTCAGGCAAATCTGACATGGCGAGATCCCATCAATCAAGAGAAAAGCTAACTCCCGAGGAGTGGCTTCATGTGCAACAACAAAGTTTGGTGGCTGAATATGAGCGCAGAAAACGTGATGAACGATTTCATGCCCGCACTTTGAATTATGAGGAATCTCCCAGGAGATCTCCTTCTCCTCCACCAACAGTAAGAGGAAGTCAGCTCCGTTACGGCCAATCGACGGAACCAGAGTTTGGCGAATTACCGAGTTACGTCCTCGTCCTCGCATAAGTATGCGGATGCCATCTTACTTGGAAGAATTTGATAGTTACGACTCAACCTACCAACCGGGAGAATACAGTATGTACACTGGTGATAGTAGGATGAGTTCACGGGCAAGAAGTAGTCGTCCGCAGGACATAGTCCGCCACACTGAGTATCACAGCAATGCTGAACGGGACTTCACCAAACCATATCGTCCGGCAGCCTTTGCCGAAAAATTGAAATTCATAGCAAGTATTGCTACTGCACCTTTCCCTGTTAATGCCAAAATACCTACATCTGTAGGAAAATACAATGGTATGACTGATCCAAGTGATCATCTCCAGAACTTCGTGGCAGTGGGGGGTGTTAATGGTTGGACGCTCCCTTATTGGTGTCATATGTTCGCATTGACATTAACAGGGTCAGCGAGAGAATGGTTTGAAAAGTTACCTGATGGTCAAGTTTCCAGCTGGGATGACCTTGTAAAAAAGTTTTCTCAACAGTTCAGCCAGCAAAAGAAACATACGCGAGACCAGTCAGAAATTTTGGATGTTGTCCGCCGTGATAACGAGTCCATAGAAGATTTTATCACCAGATTCAACGATGAAAGTCTGAACATCGGCGGGATAAGTACGGACATGCTTCGTGGCGCCTTCAGCAAAAATGTTAAATGTGATGATCTAGTCCGCACACTCACTGGCAGAGATGGAATGCCAAAAGAATGGGACGATCTTATGACTGCGGCGAAAGTATATGCCAACACAGAAAAAACTTTGAGGAATGGCAATCTGAGGCAAAAATTTAAAGTCGGATTTCAAACTCCGAGACCTAATAGACAGGCGAAAGGCCCTATTTGGTCGAGACTTCAACCAAGCTCGGACGTATCAAAACCATTTGATGCAAGGTCCCTCATAGGCAACAAGAACAAAGCGGGGCCCTCGAACCGAGGTTCCAACAGTTGGACTCCTCTTTCAAAGACTCGCGCCGAAATTTTCACAACATAGAATATAAATTTTAGAAAACCACAACCATTGACAAGAAGGTCATTCTTAGATGCTAAGAAGCATTGTTCGTATCACGATGGCATCGGTCATAATACGAATGAATGTAGATCACTGAGAAATGAAATTGAGGCGGCTGTTAAATCTGGAAAACTCGGGCACCTGGTGAAAAATGGGAAACCTGATAATGATAAAGCGCCCGTTCGGGACATCCAAGGCCCGAGTAAGAAGCAAATTAAAGATTTGAACGTTCATATGATACAAGGCGAGTCCCATACAGGGAATAAGAGGAAAGAATATGATGATCAAGAGTGGAAGAATGAGCCAGTGATCTTCCCTCGAATTAAAGGGGGCCCGAACAATAAGAATCCCCTAATCATCACTGCTCTTTTCGGGCATTATCGTTCTCATTACGTCTTCTTCGACACCGGCAGCACATCGGACATCATGTATGAACAATGCTTTGAACAGCTTGACGAAGAAGACAAAGAAAAATTGAAACCCATTCATGCTCCAGTATCAGGGTTCGGAGGGGAAATAATGCATCCGCGAGGGGTAATTTCATTCCCAGTTACCTTGAGCGACGGAATTCATTCGAGAACCGAGGAAGTCGAATTCCTGGTTTTGCCAGCAACATCGAAGCATGACATTATTCTCGGACGAGAAGCAATTGGTGACTTCAACGTCCATCCGTCCACAGCACACGGTGCAGTAGGAGTTCCGACTTGCACTGGTATAACAATAATTCATGTCAATCGACATTGCTTTGCAACCGAGAGCTCAAAACCCAGCAAGATCCCAAAACAAACTTTGAGAACTGAACCAGAAAAGTGGGTCTTGAACAAAGATTTCCCCGATCAAACTGTAACAATTGGACCTGCTATTTCCGAGATAGTACGAACTTTCTTGAAACAGTTATTATCAAAAAATATTGATGTTTTCGCGTGGCAACCCGCGGATATGACTGGTGTCCCGCTGAACATTGCGGAACACAAAGGTAAACCCGTTGTTTACGCCGATTGTTCAGAAACAACGTAAGATGGGTCCAGAACAGACAAAAGCAATGAATGAGCAAGTCCAGGACCTCTTACAGGCCGGGATCATCCATCCAATCCGCTATCAGACATGGGTTGCTAACCCAGTCATAGTCCCCAAGAGCAACAGGGCGTGGCGGATGTGCATTGATTTCAAATATCTAAACAAAGCATGTCCTAAGGATTGTCATCCTTTACCAGAGATTGACCTCAAGGTTTATGCTGTGGCACAATTCAAATTCAAGTGTTTCCTGGACGCCTACAAGGGTTATCACCAGATCCGCATGGTAGCAGGTGATGAATATAAGACAGCATTTCGCACAGAATATGGCACTTTTTGTTATAAAATGATGCCTTTCGGACTAAAGAATGCGGGAGCCACATATCAACGATTAATGGATATAGCGTTCAAAGACCAAATTGGTCGAAACTTAGAGGTGTATATGGACGATCTCGTAATCAAAAGTGTTGAGGAGGACCAGATGTTGAGAGATATTGAATAGACCTTCGAAACATTGAAAGGTATTAACATGAAGTTGAACCCAGCCAAGTGTTCATTCGGAATGGAAGAGGGAAAGTTTCTGGGAATGATTGTCACGGATGCAGGCTTCAAAGCTAATCCAGATAAAGTTCAAGCTATAGCCCGCATGCCTTCCCCGTCTACCCTCAAGGAAGTTCAGACACTGAATGGCCGACTGGTTGCTTTGAATCATTTCTTGGCAAATCATGCAGCCAAGTCTCATCCTTTCATCTCAACTATGAGGAATTGCCTCAAGAAAGCACCGTTTAAATGGACAGCGGAGGCGGAACAAGCTTTCTTGGAGGTTAAAAAATGTTTGATAGAACTTCCTACGTTAATAGCACCTCACGCGGGATAACCTTTAACGTTGTATCTATCGGCTTCAGACATTGCCATCGGGGCTGTCCTTCTGACAGATCGAAAGAACGTTCAAACACCGATTTACTATGTCAGCAGAACATTATCAGACCCGGAAACAAGATACTCCATGCTTGAAAAACTTGTGTTGGCACTGGTCTATGCTGCCCGACGCCTCCGCAGATACCTTTAAGGACATCCCATCAATGTCTTAACTGGATACAAGCTCAAAAATGTTCTCAGTAAACAGAATTGTCTGGGCGCTTGGCAAAATGGGCCATCGAACTAGGTGAGCACGCAATAGAATACAAACCTAGGCCAGCAATCAAAGGGCAAGTGTTGGCGGACTTCGTCACAGAAGTCCCGCATCACAAAGAAAGAGAATGTTTGACCGAGCAACAACCCCAAGCACCTCCGGAATCAGGACAGATTTGGTTTTTATTCACGGACGGAGCTTCAAGCAGTGAGGGATGTGGCGCAGGCCTCATGCTAGTCAATCCCGAAGGCCATGAGTTTACATATGCCATAAAGTTGGATTTTAAAAGTACTAACAACGAGGCAGAATACGAAGCTTTCTTGGCAGGCTTACGGATAACCAAAAAGCTTGGGGTGAAACATTTAGAAGCTCGGGTGGATTCCATGCTAATTGTGGGACAAATAAATGGAACGTATGAAGCTAAGAACGATGTCATGGCTTCTTATTTGTCCCAAGCAAAAGCCCTGATTCGCCAGTTCGCCTCTTTCAATGTTATTCACATTAAGAGGAGTGAAAATAAATCAGCGGACGCTCTTAGTAAACTGGCTTCAACGAATTTCGAGCATTTTGCAAAAGATATTCATGTCGAAGTCTTAGACCATCCATCCGTTCCACAAAACCAAGTCCTGGTAATACAAACTGGTGTTGAATCTTGGATGACACCCATCAAAGCTTATTTATCTTCCGGATCACTTCCAGCAGGAAAAGCCGAGGCTCGAAAAATCAAACACAAAGCATTAAATTACCAGATGAATGATGGCATTTTGTACCGGAGATCATTTCTCGGCTCACTGTTACGATGTGTAGACGCAGAAGATGCAAATTACCTAATCCGTGAAATCCACGAGGGTATCTGTAGACTGCACGCGGGACCGAGAATGACAGTTGCAAAAATCATGAACGCGGGGTACTATTGGCCTGGCATGCACCTGGATGCTGTGCAAGAAATCAGAAAGTGTGATTCTTGCCAGCGCCATGCCCCCAACACCCTGCGACCTAAAAACGAACTGGTTCCAGTAACATCTGCCTGGCCGTTCCAAAAATGGGCTATTGACATCATGGGACCCTTCATAGAAGCCCCGAGACGAGTCAGATTCTTGATAGTGGCCATCGATTACTTCACCAAGTGGGTGGAAGCCAAACCAGTTGCCTCAATTGTGACATCTGCCCCGATCCGACCCGACCCAGGTACCCGTTTCTCTGACCCGATCTCTTTCTTTTATTATTTAATATTTATACTTATATTTTACTTTCAATAATAATAATATACTTTTCCCTCCCGCCTCTTTCTCTCTCTTTCTTTCCGCCGTTCCGTCCCTCTCCTCTCTTTCCGCCTTCTTTTCCCTCTTGTCGCCGTCCCGCCCTTAAGCCTTGAACCCTTTCCTTAACTCTTTGCTTGTCCTTTGGTTCTTCCCGCATAAGGATGTCTGCAGCTCCACGCGCCAGACTCCTTACATGGAAGCCTGCGTGAAGACATCTTGTTCCTGCGATGCGTGAAGAGAACTCTTCTCGCAGCGCGCTAAGAATGCATGTTCTTCCCGCAATGCGCTAAGAATGTATGTTCTTCCCGCAATGCGCTTAGAATTCTAGTTCTTCACGCAGCACGCTAAGGATTTGTGACTCTTCTCGCAGCGCGCTAAGAATGCATGTTCTTCCCGCAATGCGCTAAGAATGTATGTTCTTCCCGCAATGCGCTTAGAATTCTAGTTCTTCACGCAGCACGCTAAGGATTTGTGATTCTTCCCGCAGTGCGCTAAGGATTGTTGTGCCAGCCTTCGCGCTCGCGCACTCAGCCTTCCCGCGCTTAACCCTTGTATCTTCTGTTTATTCTAGCCGTTTGCTTTTGTCATGTCTTTTCTTCTGAGCTGTTGACCTAACCTATCTAATGTCTGAATAGTTACTTTCGGCGCAGCATGCGTACCAACCCCATTGGTTGGTAGAAAAAGTGACTGACATTATCTTTTGAGATCTGCTTTTCCATGCTTTAACCAGTAACTTTATCTGTCCTCTCCCATGCCTTTTTACTGTTCCCTGTCAGCCTTTTTCTCTTTTTCCTTGCTGCCATATCTTTTGATATCTTTTGCTTTTGGAATCTTTTGCTTTTTGAGATCTTTTCCCCTTTTTCTAGGGATTGTGTTCCCTAGGGTTTCCCTATAAATAATAATGTTAATTTCCTAACACTACACACACAAAGCACTTAATCTCTCTTATTCTCTCTTGCTCCTTGCTCTCTCTGCCGTCCTCCTCTCTGCCTCCGTCTTCCTCCCTGTTCTGCCCTGCTTTTCCGGTAATATATATATATATAATAATTTACTTATGCTAACTTATAATCAAGACTTAACCCAATCATTAAAACAATAATCTTGTTTATAGGTTAACTTGTGCTTGTTTAAAGTTGGTTCTTGCTTTATCTATCATCGCATCTTTATCAAGTGAGTAATCTCGTACCTAATCCCTTTTTATTTTTAATGTTTTGGGATGTTCATGTGTTCGTACAAACTTAGAGTCTTAAACTTGTTTATGAACTTTAGTCGCGCAGTATCCCATGTGTTGAGGACGTTTACTTGGCTGTTTATTTGTATGTGTGTATCATTAACCGCTTTGTTCGGCCTATTCCGCAGTTTTCATGGATCCATTAGATGAACACGGGAGACCTATCGTTTACGGTTTTCTTTGTTTACACTTGCACAGATGTTTTCTCGTTTTTGTGCTCAATTGGGAGCACGGATTGAACTATGAACTATGAGCTATGATCTATCTAGGCTTGATCACAATCTGATTGCACCCTTGTTAAACACCAGACATACACGTGTTGCGCGCAGATTTATTGTTATCTATGTATTGTATTAAACTTGATTTCTCACCAACACGCAAGTGTTTGACGTTTATTTTAACACATGTTCAGGTTTGCAGTAGCTGTTTTGGAGCTTGTGGACACATAGGAAGTTTCTTTATTTTGGACCTAGATTAAAATGTATCAAGACAAGTTTTTGCTGTTCGAATATTATGATTTATAATATATTGATTTATGATGTTTTTATGTTATCTTGTTTACTTTGCGCGTGCGCGAATGAATGTATTTATTAAATATTGACACCCAATAGTGTCACGAGTAATGAAACAATATGTGGCGCCCCGATGTATAATCCGCCTTTGGTCGGGGTGTTACAGATTGGTATCAGAGCTCGTTGACTTTAGGATAGGTGGTTAGACGTAACGGCCTAGAATACCTAAGAGTCCCTTCTCGCGCATGAGAGAAATCTCATGTTCGCGCGCTTATTGTTAATTACTCGTTATTTATGAATATGCTCGCACTTGCGCAGTATATGATTTTATGTTTTATTCCGCGATATTTCAATTTTTGTGAATTTCGATTTTTATTGATTTTACTTACATATTCGTTTGTTGGGATTGAAAATCCGAAAAGTCATGGTGATACATGAGTAGTTGATTTTCAATTTCCATTTACGATTATGTTCTGAGGTTGGAGACTTGAAAAGTCATGGTGATACATGAATTGTCGACCTCCAATACTCATTTTCTTGTATATTTTATATTGAAGATTGAAAAGTCATGATGATACATGAATCGTCAATCTCCAATACTCGTTTGCTCGTATATTTTAAATTGGGAATTCGGAAAGTCATGGTGATACATGAATTGTCGATTCTTGATTCGAATTTGTTACCTTAATTAAGTCTGCATTTAAAGTCATTTATTTTACTTTAACTTTTGACTGTAACTGACTCCGTGAAACCAAGCTTTATAAGATTAAAACTTTGCGCTAAAACCAAGATATTAACTAAAATTAAAATTTTTATAGAATGCCTCCGCTATCTCGCCGATTTCAGAGAAGAGAAGCCTCGCGCATGCGTAGACAGCAACGTTCCCAGGAAATGGCCGCCGCGATAGCCCAAGCCTTGAGCCAAAACAATACCTCGAGTTATAACATTAAGTCCTTTAACGCGGGTAACCCTCCAAAGTTCACAGGTATTGAAGGAGCCACCGTGATGCTCCAATGGCTCGAAAAGATTGAAAACACTTTCCTCCATACCCAATGCCCCTCAGACAGACGAACCCTATATGCTTCCAGTGTCCTGGAATCTAGAGCGCTTACATGGTGGAATGGAGTAGCTCATGCGCGTGGCGCAGAAGCTGCTTCTAGCATGCTCTGGGAGGAATTCAAGGAAATTCTGACGCGAGAATTCTGCCCTCCCAACGAAATTAAGCGCCTAGAGGAGGAATTTTGGAATCTTAAGCAATACAGCGGTGAAGCGCGCGAGTACGCGACGCGCTTCCACGAGCTAAGCTTACTGGTCCCTCACCTTGTTACCCCTTCCCGCCGAGCCATAGAGAAATTCCTTGGGGGTCTCCCCATGGAAATTCAAGATTCTGTATGGGCCAGAAACCCAGTAACCCTCTCTGACGCCATCGAGTTGGCCGCTGTGCTCAGCGACAACCATGTCAGAGCAGGAACCCTGTTCCTGCGGGGAACTGAGAAGACCAAACCCACCAAGACTGTCCCTGAACCAACAGAAACCAAACCTGAACCCTCAAACCGTAACAACCTCAAGCGCAGGCGCAAGGCCTATGCGCTTACCAACCCGCCCATTGCCCAGCAACCCATTTATCAACCCCCAGTTTATGCGCCTAACCCTCTGACAGCTTACCCAACACCTCCTGTAGTCCATAACTATGCCTTAACCAATCCCGCACTCCCTGCCCCGCCACCTAAGAAACCTTACACAGGAAATCAACCCTTTTGCCCAACCTGTAGACTTCACCACCCAACCCAAACCCCGTGTCGTCAATGTAACCGATGTGGCCGCGTTGGTCACTCTGCTGAGTTCTGTAAAATCCTTCCCGCCAACCCAATTGCGCCAACACCACCAGTCTACCCGCAGAACCCACAATCAATCTACCAAAACCCACGACCCAGATCGTGCTTTAACTGCGGTGATCCCAGTCATTTCCGGAACGCGTGCCCGAGACTACAAGTGCAAATCACACAAGCGAATCCGGTGAACCAGATTTCAAACCAAGTGACGCGTGGACGAGCTTTTAACATAACCGCGCACCAAGCGCAAGCGAATAATGACGTAGTTAATGGTACATTTTTGCTTAACGGATTTTATGCTTCTATACTTTTTGATACTGGCGCCGATCGAAGTTTTATCTCTCGCGCCTTCGAGCAGAAGCTTGCGCGACCGCGCAGCGATTTAAAAGAAGATTTTTCAGTTGAATTGGCTAATGGCGAAACTGTTTTAATTAACTCGGTGATTAAAGATTGCACGCTTAACCTTAACGAAAACGATTTTCTGATCGACCTCATCCCCATGCCTCTTGGAAGCTTTGATGTTATTATTGGTATGGACTGGCTTACGCATAATCGCGCCGAAGTTATTTGCGCCAAGAAGATGATTCGCATCCCTCGAGAAAATGGTGATCTTCATATCTACGGCGAAAAACCCTCCCGCGGTCTTAAACTTATGTCTTGCGCCGAAGCCCAAAGACTCATGCGGAAGAAGTGTGTTGCATTTCTAGCCCATGTGGTTAAACCTGCTGAAGAGAAGAAGCTTCGCGATATCCCTGTTGCGCGTGATTTCCCTGAAGTTTTTCCTGATGATCTTCCTGGTATCCCTCCCGCTCGTGAAGTCGAGTTTCGTATTGATCTTGTCCCTGGTGCTTCCCCCGTAGCTAAATCTCCTTACCGTCTTGCACCCGCTGAGATGCAAGAATTGGCAAGTCAACTTCAAGAGTTGACCGCTAAAGGATTTATTCGCCCTAGCTCTTCGCCCTGGGGTGCTCCGGTGTTGTTCGTTAAAAAGAAAGATGGATCGTTTCGCATGTGTATTGATTACCGCGAGTTGAACAAACTCACCATTAAAAACCGGTATCCCTTACCGCGTATTGACGACCTCTTTGATCAACTCCAAGGTGCCTCTTGTTTCTCGAAGATTGATCTCCGCTCTGGCTATCACCAGTTGCGCATCCGCGATGAAGATGTTCCGAAGACTGCTTTTCGAACTCGTTATGGCCATTTTGAATTCTTGGTCATGTCCTTCGGTTTAACCAACGCACCCGCCGTTTTCACGGATCTAATGAACCGGGTGTGTAGGCCTTTCTTGGATAAATTCGTGATTGTGTTTATCGATGATGTTCTGGTGTATTCTAAGACCAAGGCCGAGCATGAGCAACATCTCCGATTGGTGTTGCAAAAGCTTAGAGCCGAGCAGCTCTTTGCCAAGCTTTCCAAGTGTGAATTCTGGTCTGATGAAGTACAGTTTCTTGGTCATGTTGTAAACAAGATGGGTATTCATGTCGACCCATCCAAAATTGAAGCAATCAAGAACTGGATTACGCCATCTTCTCCTTCTGAGATCCGTTCCTTTCTGGGCTTAGCTGGTTACTACCGGCGATTCATTTCGAACTTCTCGAAGATCGCTTTGCCTTTAACAGCTCTAACGCACAAAGGTAAACCATATATTTGGGGCTCGAAGCAAGAAGAAGCCTTTCTAACGCTCAAGCGTTTGTTGTGTGAAGCTCCTGTTCTTGCGCTACCTGAGGGTAATGATGATTTTGTCGTGTATTGCGATGCATCCAACCAAGGTCTCGGTTGTGTTCTTATGCAACGAGGCAAGGTTATCGCTTACGCATCAAGGCAACTCAAGGTTCATGAAAAGAATTATACAACTCACGATCTCGAACTTGGTGCAGTTGTATTTGCCTTGAAGATCTGGAGACACTACCTTTATGGTACTAAGTGTATCCTCTACACTGACCATAAAAGCCTTCAGCATATCTTTGATCAAAAGGAACTTAACATGAGGCAACGCCGATGGAACGAACTCATCAGCGATTACGATTGTGAGATCCGGTATCATCCTGGTAAGGCTAATGTGGTAGCCGATGCGCTCAGCCGAAAACCCTGCCAGCTTAACTGTATTTTGCCGCGCACGCAGCTTCACTTCGCGCCGATTCAAAGCAACCTTGAATCGCGTATTCGTGACGCGCAGCGCGCATCCATCAGTAATGGTAACCTTCGCGCCGAGTTAGCGTGTGGCGCGGAAGCGCATTTTGTGCCTAATCTGAGTGAAATTCTCTGCTATCTCAATCGCATCTGGATTCCCTTTGATGAGAATCTTCGCGCTGATATCCTGAGTGAAGCGCACAAATCTCGGTATTCTATTCATCCTGGCGCTGATAAGATGTACAAGGATTTGCGCATAACTTATTGGTGGCCCGGTATGAAGAAGGATATTGCTGTGTTCGTAGCTAGATGTCTGACTTGTTCTAAAGTGAAAGCTGAACACCAACGCCCATCTGGTTTGCTCGAACAACCAGAAATTCCTACGTGGAAATGGGAAGGTATAGCGATGGACTTTATTACCAAGTTACCTTTGACAGCAAGCAAACATGATAGCATTTGGGTAATAGTGGATCGTTTGACTAAGTCTGCTCACTTTCTGCCCATTCGTGAAAACTACCGTGTTGAGCAACTCGCGCAGCTTTATGTCAAGGAAATTGTCTGCCGCCATGGTACTCCTTTGAGCATCATATCCGATCGCGATGGCCGTTTTATATCTCGCTTTTGAAAATCTCTCCAATCTGCACTAGGAACTCGCTTGGACATGAGTACGGCATATCATCCTCAGACTGACGGTCAGTCTGAGCGAACTATTCAAACTCTTGAGGATATGCTCCGATCTTGTGTTCTTGATTTTGGAGGTAATTGGGATTCACACCTGCCTTTGATCGAGTTCTCTTATAATAACAGCTATCATTCCAGTATTGGTATGGCCCCATTTGAAGCACTTTACGGTCGTAAGTGCCGCTCCCCGATTTGTTGGAGCGAAGTGGGTGAAACTCAAATCACAGGACCCGAACTTGTTCAAGAGACAACCGATAAAATCGCCAAGATCCGTGATCATCAGCTGACTGCCAGAAGCCGACAGAAGAGTTACGCAGATCGTAGGCGGAAGCCTCTCGAATTTCAAGTTGGTGATCTTGTTCTCCTCAAGGTGTCGCCCTGGAAAGGTGTTGTCCGCTTTGGGAAGAAAGGTAAGCTTGCTCCTCGATATGTTGGACCATTCAAGATTCTCGCGCGTGTGGGAAAAGTTGCCTACAGACTTGACCTGCCGCCCGCGCTCAGTAATGTGCATCCAACGTTCCATGTATCCAATCTCAAGAAGTGTTTAGCTGACAAGAACCTTCACATTCCACTTGATGAAGTTCAAGTTGATGAATCTATGCATTTCGTTGAGAAGCCTGTTGAGATTATGGATCGCGAGGTTAAGCAAACCAAGCGCAGTCGTATCCCTATCGTTAAAGTTCGCTGGGAGTCCAAGCGCGGAGCCGAGTTTACATGGGAAAGGGAAGATCAAATGAAGATCAAGTACCCGCACCTGTTCTCTGCGCAACCTACTTCGAGATAAATTTCGGGACGAAATTTCTTAAAGTAGGGGAGACTGTGACATCTGCCCCGATCCGACCCGACCCAGGTACCCGTTTCTCTGACCCGATCTCTTTCTTTTATTATTTAATATTTATACTTATATTTTACTTTCAATAATAATAATATACTTTTCCCTCCCGCCTCTTTCTCTCTCTTTCTTTCCGCCGTTCCGTCCCTCTCCTCTCTTTCCGCCTTCTTTTCCCTCTTGTCGCCGTCCCGCCCTTAAGCCTTGAACCCTTTCCTTAACTCTTTGCTTGTCCTTTGGTTCTTCCCGCATAAGGATGTCTGCAGCTCCACGCGCCAGACTCCTTACATGGAAGCCTGCGTGAAGACATCTTGTTCCTGCGATGCGTGAAGAGAACTCTTCTCGCAGCGCGCTAAGAATGCATGTTCTTCCCGCAATGCGCTAAGAATGTATGTTCTTCCCGCAATGCGCTTAGAATTCTAGTTCTTCACGCAGCACGCTAAGGATTTGTGACTCTTCTCGCAGCGCGCTAAGAATGCATGTTCTTCCCGCAATGCGCTAAGAATGTATGTTCTTCCCGCAATGCGCTTAGAATTCTAGTTCTTCACGCAGCACGCTAAGGATTTGTGATTCTTCCCGCAGTGCGCTAAGGATTGTTGTGCCAGCCTTCGCGCTCGCGCACTCAGCCTTCCCGCGCTTAACCCTTGTATCTTCTGTTTATTCTAGCCGTTTGCTTTTGTCATGTCTTTTCTTCTGAGCTGTTGACCTAACCTATCTAATGTCTGAATAGTTACTTTCGGCGCAGCATGCGTACCAACCCCATTGGTTGGTAGAAAAAGTGACTGACATTATCTTTTGAGATCTGCTTTTCCATGCTTTAACCAGTAACTTTATCTGTCCTCTCCCATGCCTTTTTACTGTTCCCTGTCAGCCTTTTTCTCTTTTTCCTTGCTGCCATATCTTTTGATATCTTTTGCTTTTGGAATCTTTTGCTTTTTGAGATCTTTTCCCCTTTTTCTAGGGATTGTGTTCCCTAGGGTTTCCCTATAAATAATAATGTTAATTTCCTAACACTACACACACAAAGCACTTAATCTCTCTTATTCTCTCTTGCTCCTTGCTCTCTCTGCCGTCCTCCTCTCTGCCTCCGTCTTCCTCCCTGTTCTGCCCTGCTTTTCCGGTAATATATATATATATATATAATAATTTACTTATGCTAACTTATAATCAAGACTTAACCCAATCATTAAAACAATAATCTTGTTTATAGGTTAACTTGTGCTTGTTTAAAGTTGGTTCTTGCTTTATCTATCATCGCATCTTTATCAAGTGAGTAATCTCGTACCTAATCCCTTTTTATTTTTAATGTTTTGGGATGTTCATGTGTTCGTACAAACTTAGAGTCTTAAACTTGTTTATGAACTTTAGTCGCGCAGTATCCCATGTGTTGAGGACGTTTACTTGGCTGTTTATTTGTATGTGTGTATCATTAACCGCTTTGTTCGGCCTATTCCGCAGTTTTCATGGATCCATTAGATGAACACGGGAGACCTATCGTTTACGGTTTTCTTTGTTTACACTTGCACAGATGTTTTCTCGTTTTTGTGCTCAATTGGGAGCACGGATTGAACTATGAACTATGAGCTATGATCTATCTAGGCTTGATCACAATCTGATTGCACCCTTGTTAAACACCAGACATACACGTGTTGCGCGCAGATTTATTGTTATCTATGTATTGTATTAAACTTGATTTCTCACCAACACGCAAGTGTTTGACGTTTATTTTAACACATGTTCAGGTTTGCAGTAGCTGTTTTGGAGCTTGTGGACACATAGGAAGTTTCTTTATTTTGGACCGAGATTAAAATGTATCAAGACAAGTTTTTGCTGTTCGAATATTATGATTTATAATATATTGATTTATGATGTTTTTATGTTATCTTGTTTACTTTGCGCGTGCGCGAATGAATGTATTTATTAAATATTGACACCCAATAGTGTCACGAGTAATGAAACAATATGTGGCGCCCCGATGTATAATCCGCCTTTGGTCGGGGTGTTACATCAATAACGGCATCAAGCGTAAAAAAATTCCTTCGGGAATTCATCATATGCCGGTTTGGCCTCCCGCAGGAATTGGTAAGTGATAATGGGACCCAATTTGCTGACAGCAGACTGCAGGAGTGGCTGAAAGAACTTCAAGTCACTTAAGTTTTCACCTCTATAACTCATCCGCAAGCAAATGGTCAGGTCAAAAGGACCAACCGAACTATCAAGGAGGGAATCAAGGCGAGATTAGGAACTAAACGGACAGGGTGGGTCGACGAATTGCCCCATGTACTTTGGGCTTTTCGCACCCAGAAGAATTCTAGCAACGTAGAATCCCCGTTTAGTCTAACCTACGGCACCGAAGCCATGATTCCCGCTGAAATCGGGATTCCATCCGCACGAGTTCTATTAATCGATGATAATGATCACGAACTCAGGTTGAATCTTGATTTACTCGAAGAAAGGAGAGAATTAGCATCGATCCGCAAGCATAATTACAAGCGACAGCTTCAGAAATATTATAACTCGCGGATCCAAAAATGCGAATTTGATGTGGGAGACTTTGTCTTCCGCAACAACGAGGCTTCCGGTCCAGAACCTCTGGGCAAGTTAGCCCCAACTTGGGAGGGACCTTATAGAATCAAGCAAGTGTTACCTAAAGGTACCTACAAGTTAGAGAAAATAGATGGGACTGAGATCCCCAGAACTTGGAATGAGACTCAGTTGAAAAGATGTTATATTTAGCACAAGTGTTTTCTTATTGGCCTGCGTGCCTCAATAGACTAACAAATTTCCTTTATTGTAAGAAGGCTTATGCCCAATCTATGAAAATCTCGTACTTGTAACATATGTTGCAATCTTTTATTGATAAGAACGAAGATCCGGATAGACACTTATATTATGGTACATAAGACAAAGTGCACCGGAGGAAAACAAGACTTCTTATCATACCAGTCAAAAGAGATTACAAGCAAAAGGAACGTTTACAACAAAGTTAATTATACATTCACGGGGCGACATCCTCGTCTTCCTTTTTATCATTCGTTTTCTCGGCTTCCTCTTCCTCCTCATCAAGACCCAATAACTCTTTTAGTTGATCTATAGCATCCTCCTTATTCGCAAGCTCTGATATATGCTCGGACAGAGCGAACTTAAGAGTATCAAAATTCTTGGTCTTCTCGATGAGGACGGAAGCAGTATCCTTACCAAACAAAGCATACTCCTCCAGACGCCGACCATCGGAACCAAACTTATAGCCTTCCGCAAAGCCCATCTGTCGTCCAGCTTGTTTGGATGCCTTCAGAAGCACCGCGACACAATTTCCGAGGTCATCACTATTCCGGACATCAGTAATAACCTGATAAAATAATTAAGACATGCATAAGCACGAGTAGAATGGTCGTTATAATCAAAGTTTAAGATTGAATACCTTGGAAATTGCTGCTGATAACAACCATTTCTTGTCCGCATTGGCCCGGACAAGCTCCATCTTATGACCAGCACACTCTAAAGCCTGATCTCGGTTCTTGGCATAAAGGTCGACTAAACGCTTCTCTTTAGCCGCGGATTCGGCCTGAAGAGACCTTACCAGTTTAGCTTGCTCATCCAATTGTTTTTGAAGAGCAGCTTTAGCTTCCTCAGAGGACTTGAAAGCTTGGTAACTTCCCTTAGCTTCAGTCAAAGCCGCAAATGTTTCTTTCTTGGCATCAAGCAGCTCAAGATCCTTGTCATCAAGTTCTTTGTTCATAGCCAACCAATCCCGGGTTATCTTCTGATTGGTGGAGACAAGATTCGCCATGAGATAAGAGTCGGAATTCAACAACTCTTGGCGAATACGCTCCCTCTGCCGCTTCTTTTCCGCAGGAGGAAGACTCTCTTGAAGAAACTCATAACAGAGATCTGCGTCATTGAATGTGGAATCTTCACGCAATGTCCAACGTGGACAATGCAGAGCAGCTTCTTCCTCATGAGCAGCACGAGAACTCTGACCCTTTTAAGGAAACATACTAATACCCCTGGTCTCGAAAATAATGAACGTTATAGTTCGGAGACATGCGGAGAGTATCAGACTCATGACCTCCTTTCTCCATATCCTTCAAAGGAGAGATACCCGTCAGATTGATCGGGTTTTGGAAAGTGTTCTTGGGTGAGGAAGGCGGAGTTGGAAGTTTCGGAGCCCCCGAATCCTTCAAACCTGAAATACCTTCAGAAAAATCTTTCAGGGCAACTGAAAGATTTAATCAAAGTCAATTAAAAGACATGCGGAGCATGGTTATTTATGCCAAAAACAAACAAACTTACCCATAGAAACGTCTTGGGCATCGATTTCCTGCAAACGGGACCCTAAGTCCGCAGGTTGGCTCATCTTTTTCTTCTTCTTCTTAGGAAGGGCGGTCTCGGCAAGTTGAGATCTGCGTTTTTTAACAACTTTAGATGGTCCCTCGCCAACAATTGGGACCTCGTCCTCAGGAGCAGCATCATCGTCACCACCTCCTGAGGTTTTCTCGGTGGAAACCTTACCAAGTTTGCGGGTCAAACCTGTGGTTATAGGCAAGACATTGGTAGAATCAGTAGTATCAGTACATGGTCTTTCTACGTGAGGTGATGACTCCTTGCTAGAAGAAAGGAGTATAACCACCCCGCTAGAAGTCACAGCAGTAAGAGGTTGAGGTTTTAGAACCTCCTCACCTTCAGCAATCCTCTTCTCACCTTTCGCAAACATTGATTCGGAAACAACAGGCTCCGCGCGGAGAGAAGAAAATAAGAAGTTATGCTCGGTGCGTTTAAGAAATGGAACGTCGGTTGCAACAATAGGACGGTGTGCCATCATGCCTCCTACCTTATCCAATAAAGAGGAAAGAATGGATCTTTCCCCTGCAAATCTAACACAAAGGTAAGAAAAAGAACAAGACCTTGGAATATTGCAAGTAAAAACTTACCTCCACCAGAATTTTCATAGAAAGGCTCTAAGGTCGGGAACGGCCACAAACGGCACATCTTGGCGTACACTAACGCCGCCTCAGAGATCTCCCGCATGGGCGTTGGCGTCTTTATTAATGATGTATACCACGGGAGATTAGTCGCCGTGGTAGCAGCAACGGAAGGAAGGGTATCTGTAGCCTTACGATGACTCATCGTAAATGGAATTACACCCTCCCGAACCCAAAAGAATTTAGGTTTCCATTCGTAAAGACTCCGGTAGCACTCGGTACCAATAGGGCCCTCGTTACGGCCCCTTTTGGTAGCGGACCATCCAAACCACCCATCGCGGTGCGTCAGCTTGTAGAACACTGCAAATCGACCTACCGTCGGGTCGATAGTATGAGCCTGACAACAAAACTCAAAGTGACGTACTCGGAGCATCCCTAGTGGGTGAATTTGGGAAAGATGGAGGCCGTAGGAAGTCATAACGTCCTTCACAAACTTCGTTATAGGTAACCGGAAGTTGCTCGTTGTAAAGAACTCTGTATATATGGCCATCTTCCCCGTCGGAGGATTAGTCGCAATAGATCCGTCCGTCGGGCATTCCGGCTCCCATTCTGGAGCCAATCCGTAAATATTGATGACGTCCTCGTACTCTTTGTCTTTCAAATGCACTATAACCTAATGGATCGACGGAGTATTTTTCTTCTCACCAGCCATATGATAGAAGTTTACAGAAATCTCTCAGATAAAATGGAGGTTTTTTCTGATTACTCTAGATGTTGAAAGTGATAAGACCGAATTGGATTCACAAAGGGTTAATTTATACCCATTGCAATAAATGCTCCCTTCTGACTGACAGAGGAAAGAGAAAACGCGGACCATGGGATGATCGACACGTCAGGCGGGAGATTCGAAAAGCGTGACAGGTTGTCAAGAAGGGCATGTCACACGTTTCGTCAACTGTCGCTTAAAATTTCTCTCCCCGCCATGTCACTGGTGTTACCCAAGATACACGAATTCAAAATTCAAAAAGGAAAATATCTTGCAAAGATATTATCAAACCAAAAGTTGTTTTCATTTAAATATTCACAAGTGATTACAAAAATATGGAAAAGAAATTGCAAAAGCCTAAATCCCAAAACCTATCTACGGATTAGGAGCAGACGTGCCTTCAGGAGCATTTGGAGCCTCGTCCTCGGACTCGTCATCCTCAGATTCATCTTCGATATAGACGCGTAACTGTTTTACGCCATCTTCATTCAAAGCAAACTCCGGAAGCATATTTTCTAGCGGCAAAACAAGATCATCAAACTCTTGAACCCGCATGTCTAATTCTTGTTTCACGTCAAAGCCATGTAGCGGGTGGTTCTCAGTAGGTCGTCCGGACTGAGCAAACACCAAACCTTCGTTGAAAAGCCTCCCACTCGCCCAACTACCTTAGAAGCGGTCGTCAAGTTAACAAAGCAGTCAGTGAGTTCTCTACTCTTTTTAACATAATGAATGACCTAACAACAAAACATAAAAGACATGTCAGCACAAAGATAGAAGTACACGGATAGAATAAATATGAAGAAATCCTACCGAGCTCAGACCACGGTTGAGGAAGTATTGTCTCTCTCACTCGGCACGCTCCGCTCTATCACGAAGTCCTTGCAATTCGGCGGAGGCATGGGTACTTGCTTCAGCGTGAGATTGCAAGAGGGAGTCATATGCAGACTGCATATCAACAATAGTTTTATCTTTAAGCTCAGACTGATCCCCTTGCAATCCTAACGCCTCCTCGAGCTCTTGGATTCGGGCATTTTGGCGAGACACTTCGTCCTGAGTCCTCGCCAATTCATCTTTCTTCCTTTGGGTCTCAGCTCGGGAAGCCTCGAGAGTGTTGTTAGACCTCTCGCAAGCTTCCTTTCAACATTGAGCAGCAGCAGCACTCCGGTCCTGCTCAACTTTAAGTGCGGCTTGAGCATCAATCAGCTTCCACTTAGCCGCAGCCGCCGCCTTACGCTGCTCCTCAGCATATACCTCCGCGGCCTTAATGGCCTCGGAAGCCGCACTCAGCTTTCCACCCATTGTACGCCACTCCCGCAAGATCTCTTGGGTCTGGGCTCCAGTATTAGCCAAAGGCACGGATAAACCAGTGTGAAGATCATCGCGAGAGCGGTCCCGAAGATCTGTCATTTCGGCAGGAGGCACGCAGTGCTTCACAAAATTCATACACGTTTCAGGGTTGGTAAAACGTGACCCATTGATAATATCCCATGGTGGGACAAACAAATCAAAATCCCCTCCTAATTTCGCATCCCCGTAATATTGGGAGCTTGAGGTTTCACGTCGTAGAGGCATCGAGAAGGATTGTGGTGGCGCACCTTGCGTTGACCCTCTCCCGACTTCATGGACGGATGGTCCAAATAATGAACTCCTCATCACGTTAGTAGTCAAAGGTGATGGGGAAAATTGCTCAGTAGAAGGACGAAACGGAGACCCATGAACCAGAAACCAAGCATCGTCAACAACTGGGTTATCTTCCTCGTTCCTGGTAGCAACCCCAGCATTGAAAAGATAATCTATCGACTGATTGGATGCTGGGTGCACACTGGTCCCCTCCGCATGCGCCTCGGTGGGAGGAGTACCAGGTTTGTCCTCAACCACCTTTTCTGGGGAAAGAGATGGTTGCTTCTCAACAATCGGAGTAGGCGTGGATAACTTCTCAACCACGTCATCCTCCACAATCAGCGGATCTACATAAGAAATTTGCAATCAGATCCGGATGTTAAGAGAAGTTAAAAAAAATTTTAGCAATAGAAACTCACCAGTCACCGTTCCCAGACGTTCCGCAAGACTAGGCTCCGGCTTCCTCGAGCGCCGGGTTCGCTGTTTCTTTGTCTTAGGTCCTTTCCCGGCATCAGCGGCGCTAGTACCCGCGTCACTTGCCTGAGAAGTTCGGAGAGACCTCTTCCGGTATAATTCTGCCAACAAATGCGAAACAGACGAAGTTTCAGGAGCGTCATCCGAGCTTTCCCCCTCGGAAGTGTTAGAATCGTCACATAAGATAACGATTGTTCCATCCGAAGTTAGCACATTGAGAGGAGGAGCGTTCAAAATATACGCAGCTGTTTCAAAAATAGAATCCGAGACAACCGGCTCGGCCCGCACACTCACAGGAAAGAGGAAGTATTTGGCATTCCTCTCCAGGTCAGGCACCTGATTAAGGTCGCGGATAGTTTTCCCCACGCATCCCTTATCATCATACATGGCGTTAAGCATGGATCCGAAACCTGAAGAACAAACATGAAGTTTAAAAACAGAACTTCGGAGGATTAAATAAATAAAATAAAAGTTGTAAACTTACGACCGTCCGGCTCAACGAAAACAGGCTCCATACCGGGAGCAGGCCATAGGCGGCTCATTCCCGCCCAGACAAGGGCCTCCTCAGGCAATACCCGCATTGGTGTTAGCGGGGCAGTCAGTTTGCGGACCCAGTCGCGGTTCTCATGAGCGGCCGGAGTAAGGTCAATTAAAGGCTCGTTGCCTGACCGACGAACCATGGCTTCCGGCACCACATCCTCCGATATCCAGAAGAACTTCCTCTTCCAGTCTTTGGATATCGTCCCATCCTTGCGCCCGAAAGCCCTGTCAGATGACGAATGACAAGAAAACCACCCATTTTGACGGGTCATCTTGTAAAATACGGCGAATGCATACGAACTCGAAGTGACGAATTCGCATGACGGCACCTGGGTGAAGCTGGGACAAGTGAATCCCAAACGCCTTCACCACCCTCATAAAAAACTTTGTGACGGGAAGACGGAAGTTTCCCGACACAAAATAATCAGCATATAATGCCATCTTCCCGGGAGGGGGGAAACTGGCAATAGAACCGGCAGAAGGGAATTCCGACCCCCACTCCGATGGAATGCCATATGTTGCAATAAGTTTTTGATACTCATCTTGGTCCCACTGCACCTCTATCTCATCAACTTCTGCTATCGTGCTAGTCATAAACGTCAAATGCCTGGTATGATGATAAAATCAAAGGAATATGCAGAGAGTTTCAGAGAAAGAAAATAAGAGAGTAGTCAAAATACAAAGACGATAAAGCTTCAAGAAGTTAACTCCCTATATATACTCATCGCAATTAATGCGATGGGATACGAACAGTAGAGAGAGAAAAAAATTCGACCAACAGATACTCGCCACGTCACGCGGGAAAATTCGAAAAAGTGAAAAAGTTGTACAGTCGGGTACAGTTGCAGCCGTCACAAACGTCCTGTCACCTGCACACGCGCCTGCAAGCTGTCAACTTGTCCTTTTTTCATGGTTATCCACAACAAACAGAAGATATTTTCTACCAACTTATAAAGAATAAAACCCCCCGAATACACATTAAGTCCAAAATTTCGCCCGCATAAAGTACTTCACGCGGAAGACACACTGGACTGGGGGGACTTATAGAGGTAGGGTACTGAAAAGACCCAAATACCCTTAAGTAACACACGCGGGTCAACCGTGAACCTACCACAAGTCACCCGCGGGACATATAAACCATCCGCATAAGCATTTGAGGAAGAAACACCCTCGGAGAACATGCGGAAGCACCTTGGCACCCTCAGGAGTCATCCGCAAGAAGGAACTTTCTTCCGCGTTAATGACTTTGAGGTATTACCTTGGGAACAGCTGTCAACAGTCAAATACCTTCCAGAAGATCGACCAAGATGCTTTCTTGGGCAATACGTGACCTCTCAACCAATCAATAAAGGACACCTGGCAAGGCCGTTATAACCGTGCACATGGCCAGTGTTGCCAATCAACCTATATCAAAAGGACGTGTGTCCAGGTGGTTATACATGCACATGCAACGTATAAACCGAACCTATCAAAAGAGGACACGTGTCCAGGTGGTTACGAGAGCATCTTCTTAAGGGCAGCTGGCCCAATCACTCTTCCCACACTCTTCGGCTATAAATACTCTCTTTGTTACCATGAGGTATTCATTCACTCCCACTATACTCTCTCAATTTACTTAAGTGCTTATCTTATACAAAACAGTACTTATTCTCACGCCGGAGGGTGGTTACGGGAAGACCCCCCCTCTTGTCCTTCCCGTAACGAGACTCACGGTGTCTGTTTTGCAGGTTCCGGTCACTGGATTTTGGGAGGTTGTACTCATATCTTGGTTGTAATTATCGTATCCTACCTTGTGGACTCATTAGATCCAGGACCCATACCCGGAGATTAGATCTGTGTTTCTTCACATAATATATACATACAAGTTAAGACTTCAAATTATTGGATACTCAGTTTATCACCTTGGGTTTTTGGGTGTTAAAAAAGACAACGAATTAGATGAAATAGAAAGTATTTTAGGATAATCCTAACATTAACATGTTTCTTTTGTCGGGTTTGGTATCAACAAAATGCGCACATAATGATATATGCCGTCTTAACTCTTAACTATGAAAACTTAGTGACCTCTAGCCACGTTATCTTTTTTCTTAAATTTATAAAGTTACGAAATGGTGTAAAATCATTAGGTTCGAATTCACGTCTAGTGTTGAGAAACATACATCCAAGATAAAAGTTTGAAGCAACAAAATAGTTAAATGTTCGGATTATTGTGTGCAAAGCTTATCTTGTTATCATACTTTTAAAATAAGTTCAGTATTTGTACAATTGTTTTTTGATTTTTTTATTTTTTTTAACATTTGAAACCACCCTAATACCCATATGAGCCTTCCCAAGACGATATACTAGCTGTCCATATTAATTTAGATCCTATCATCCTGACTCACCGAAGAATGCCATCAAGTAGGAAAATCAAATCATGTGAAAACCTCATTGAATCAGATTTCGAACTTAAGACCTTAAGATACATCCTTAACCATCACCTACGTGCCATTGGACCAGAATACGTTTGAATCAAACTTTATATGCCTATAATTAAGTCACATTCATGTTATCATGCACATCAATATATTTTGATCAATATCTAGTAGTCGTTGTTAGGTAGTTGCTATTCTTAACCTTGCTAGAAATTAACCATGGCGAGATGGTGGAAAAACAAAAATATTTTTACGGAGATTTGTTGTCAATATGTTTTGTACTCCATAACTCACTTTTCAAAGTGATTTGTGTACAAGCAATTATAATTATGGTATTTGTTAGTGTACAAGTTTAATAAGTTATATGTACGCCACTAGCTGTGATGTGAGTTGTTGCCACAAATGGCCGCCTATATGAGATAATATTGGACTATATATGGCATGGGCAACTTGTATGTATAAGTGTCCGTTAAGTGACATTGTGATGGCTAAGTAGTACCACCATTCTTTTGAAATTAAGGAGGGCCTGCTTTTGGTGAAGGTTTTGGTATCACATACTTAACTTAAATGCATAAGTCATTAATGTTTACATGCATTAATAACATGCTAATTATATGAATTTGAGTAAATTTGGTTTACATGTATAGCATGTTATGTTGTATACCATGTTTATCTATATATGCTTATGAGGTTATCTTTATATAAAAGTCATAAGCAATGAGATATGCTAAATTGGATTTAACTAAACCTACTCAAATCAATTATATTATTGGTTTTTTAAACTATAGTGTAGTTTCAGAATATATTTAGTTACGGCCTGCATGTTGAATATTAAGGATAATGTAAACTGTATAGACGACTCAAGATGCAAGAAAGAAAAAGGGATGATAAGATGTATAAATATTTAGAAACCTATTCGTGTAAATTTACAAGATTTAAAAATGTGTGTTTGATTTAGTTTATTAAAATAAGTTATGTGTTAAGCAAAAGTCATTTTGTGATTTGCTAACACAATATAGGTATTTACCCTTTAATAATCTAATAAGCGCTTCACTGGTGTGTAAGATTCTTCTTGCATTTTTTATGTTGCAATAAGATGACAAGCTGTTTAGATTAGCTAACACGACATCCCTTAGGCAACATATCTATAATGTAGTGGTTCGGATCAGGATTCTTCTTGCTGAATCATTTTGTAAACAACAAAGTTACAATACTCACCTACTTTAAGTTTTTAACCAATATTTTACAAGTCAATATCTATTTTGTTAAAGTAACTTGATCAACTTATCCGTGATTTTTGATGTCTTATCATATTTTCTATTTGCAGAACAAGTTCCTTAATTTCTAAGGTTCAATTGCAACGAATATAGTAAGGTAAAATTGAATGAGATGAGAACAACAAGACGCTACAAATATAGTTACATGACATTTTACAAAATTTTGGATACAAAGTGTGATTTGTTTGCATGATATGTGACAATTATAATTGTAACTTGTAAGAGTGTCATACTTTATGTGTATGAAGTAATTTTCTTAAGTATATATCATCTCTCATATTTAAAATTATTTATAATATTAATAAGTATCAACGACTAGTAACCATTTCTCACATCCGCCACCATCCTCCACGGCCCCGCATTATCCTCTAATATTCAAACATATTAATATTGATGTGAGCAATGAAACCTACGTCAGGTATTAATGAATTTAAAGTTTATTTTGCATATTGATGGTAAAGTATGGTGTAATAGGGTTATCTTTTTTATTTAATCTATGACGGCCATTATCATTTAATTTTAGATGTATTTTGTTAGTTGTTATTTTATCTATAATTTAAGCATTGGAATATATATTCTAAAAGAATGCTCATTCATGCTAATACGTTTAAGATCGTTTGCTAGTATCTCTTAATCGCTCATAGGTAGAGTGCATTTGGTTAACCTAAAAGACTCCTCTTAATGGTTCCTAGAGTTTCTTAATTGATGAATTTTAAAAACATACTAATTAATTCAGATATTACCTCTTAATCGGTCAGACCTTTTCATGGCTCAACACAAGGTTGCCAAACAATCCCCCCTTACACTTTGGCCAAATCAGTTCTTTAAACAAAGTTGTCGTCTTGGTTGCCAGCGGACGAGTTTCACGGCTTAACGGTTAGAAATATAAAAGATAATAATTGAATTTTATGTAAACATTATACTTTTAATTAGGGATAATGTAATATTTAATAGTATTTCAATCTTGTATTATTGCATTTCTAAAAAGGCCAAACGAAAATTTATCATCTAATTATTGTTTGTTAGATGACGTGACATAATGATGGAATTAGCATATTTCAATCGAATCAATCATAGGTCTGGTCTGTTCATGTGACTTGATAATGCGATATGATATTTTTTTACCGGCCAATCTAATCAAATAGTAAAATACCCAACTAGTTCATTATAAAAGTTGTAATTATTAGGTAAAAACATAATATTAAGTATTATTAAAACGGGTCATCAATCAAGTACGTCTGCCCGTTTAATGTGTGTTTGAAAATATGTGTGTTGCTTCAAATTTTGTCACAATAACGAGATTTATGTGCCGACTAATTGTCAAAATAAACAACAAAGTCATGGTTGTATTATATTGATGTTGATGTCAATGTCAATGTCATGTCGTTTTAAGCATTTTCCTTATACGATAATAGTCAATAGCCATCCCGTCCTTTTCTCCCTCACCCTAATAAGCAACGTTTTGAAACGAGGTACGTAAGTCTTACCACTTGGGTAGTTGGTCAAGTGGTACAAACTTAAGTTTCTTGGTGGAGGGTCATAGGTTCAATCACTGACCATAGTGTTAGTTTCGAAAAAGGGTATAATTTAGGAGTATTCTAGTTTGTTATTTAAAAGCAGAAAAACATATGCTTTACTAGTTCACTACTAAGACTTGTCAAACCATATTTAAAAACCCGTTCCATCAAAATTAGTATAAACATCAAAAATTTTAAAAACACGAGTCCCTGATACTTGTCCCCATCCAACCTCTTATCACGGTACACCGGTTCAATCATCATCCATAATAACCAGTTAGAACTACTCAATTGGATCCGCAGTGTATCCTATTATCAAGATGATTCATGATCCTTAACAACAAGTTTAGATTTGACAAGCATGTTATTAGTAATTTATAACTAGCATTGAATCACGCTTGTGTTTTCATTCTTTTGAGTAGGAGGGTGAAAGAGACAACCGGCTTGTCAAAAACACAAATTGAGACAAGCTTCAAGCTCGAGCCTGAGCTCGAGTATAAACATAAGTTTGTTTATTGAACGAGCCCAAGCCCGAGTTATAATTTTCAAGCGCGAGCTTGCTCACGAGCTTATTACTTACAAAGTTTATTTAATATACCAAATATACATTATATAATAACTATTATTGTATATAAATAATGATAAAACTAAATAAGTACGGAGTAATATTTAAGTTGATATATACAAAACTGCAGCTAACATGTACATTAAAATAACAAAAATATATATAAATTAATAGCCCAAACCAAGCTCAAGCTTTAAACTCTACACGAGCGGGGCTTGGGTTTTAGAAATAGAGCTCTTTTAAGTTAAAACAATTCAAGCTTCGGGTCAACACGTTACATTTAAACCCCTGGTTCTTAGGATTTTTTGATGAAGTCATGAACCAGAAGACCAGCCTACAAAGTATGGTAAATATCAAAACACACTAGGTTTTTTATTTTTATTTTTTAATTTCATTCTAAATCAAATAAAAAGAACTAAAAATAAATAAAGTACAGGTAGAACTTATTACTACCAACAGAAACTAGCATTCCACCATTCCCACAACCCAAAACAAATCCAACTACCAACAAAGTTCCAAACCATTTGACAAAATTCAAATAACAAAACAAGTCTTCAAAACACATCAAACTCAGTAAAGATCACCTTCTTTATGAGTGCGGATAACACAATCAGAAGTCGGGTACGAAACACAAGTCAACAAGTAACCCTCTTTCATTTGATTGTCATCAAGAAACGACCCGTCTGACTGGTCAACAGCACCTGAAGCTATCTTTCCCGCACATGTCGAGCACGCACCGGCCCTGCAAGAGTAAGGCAGCTCGAGTCCAGCGTTCTCGGCTGAGTCAAGAATGTAACAATCATCAGGTGCATCAAACTCGTTTTCTTCACCGTCAGGTCCCACGAGTTTGACTTTGTAGGTAGCCATGGCAGTTGTCCTGAATGATGACCCGGATTTTAAGCCGAAGGCTTTTGAGATACTTTTGACTGATGAAAGCGAAGATGGGTATTTTACGAAAGTGTTGACCATGGTTTGGGGCGCTGTTTTGACCATGGCTTGGGGTGTGGTTCTGACCATGGTCTGGGAAGGGAGTGAGATAGACGACATGCTGACCTGAATACAAATTAAAAAAAGATTAAAATGATATCGAGACATCACTGGGCAAGATGTAAATGTGTATGTTGAATGTAATGATGTGATACCGAACTATCGAAAACAAGTAATTAATTGTCGCAAATCAGGCTGAATGTTCAGATGTGATTTTATTGTTTAAAGTTGTAATAATGCAATCATCAAAAGTCCAATTGTTCGGCAGATTGTGATTACATAAAGGTAAAACAACTAAAAAGATCAAATTTTGTGAACGGGAGAGAAATTGTGTAATTACGCTAAAATAATCATGTAAGCCCAAAAGAAACTATTTTCCAAAATTAATAAGACCTTAGTAATCAGGGTCATAATCAGAAGTTAAATCTGTGTATCCAAACATTAACAAAACTGGTTATTGCTCAACTTCAAGTCATAAAACACCAAAGACATTAAAATTTGGAGTACAAAAGCAAAAAAGAAAGCATCTTTTTTGCTAAAAGATGATTAATTCATACCAACTAAACAGGGTTCTTTATGGTATCAAGAATGAACCAATCTCAAAGATAATACAATTATTCATTAATCCAAAAAGACAAAACTTGCTCAAGTTTAAACTTCTCAATTGACAATCAAGGGCAGTAGCGTTGTGTTACTTGGTTCGTACAACATAAATAAACAGTTGATCCCAAAGTATAGACGAGTGTATTATCCTCTCAAATTGGCACACATACAATTAAACATTCATGCTAAAGGTCAAGCAAGTAACATGTCTAGAACATTGAACGAAATTTGAGAATCCCGTTATTAGACGCAAGCTGCAAGTTGCAATCATAACAAAAAGAAACACACACAAACAGCAGCACTTAAGCCTTTTAAAAGACCAAAAACTAGCCAACATATTTTGATGTAAATAGTTGATAAAATTGTGAACAAATTCATTTCCAGAAATCCAGAGTGCAGAGACCACAGGCTCAAACAAGTTCTAAGTTCAGTCTCTAATTGTGTAATTACACAATTGAAAAAGAATGAATAGTTTAGTTGTAAACAGTGTTGTAGAACTCGCTAGGCGCAGTCGAGCGGGAGCGGTGAGGTATAGACTAGCAATCAATCAAAATTAGTAGGGATTAATTTGGAATTTAAATGTAATTTTTCAAATATACATCTAATATACCAAATTTTACATATAAAATTTTCAATTTTTACCAAATAGCAATTAATCGGCAACTAGTCGGGTGGGGGTACCGACTAGCGACAAATCGGATCCTAGGTGTCGACTAATCCCTGCTTAATCGCTAGTCGGTACCTCACCGGCAACAGTTGCCGATTAATCGCTATTTGGTCAAAATTGAAAATTTTATATGTGAAATTTAGTATTTATATGTATATTTGAAAAATTACATATATATTCCAATCTGATTAAGCGCTACTAGCCCTACCACACCGCCTAGAGCTCTACAACACTGCTTGTAAAGAATGAAAGATATGCAAAAATGAACATATTTTATTTATTTATTTTTGTGATTTGAAGTCACACAAACCCTAGATGACAAGTACTCTAGTTGAAAATGAGTTAGTCCAATTAACTATAAGTTGACATCCCAAACACATCATCTATTTAATTTGTTTTGCAATTGATTTCACAACCACGTGCATGTAATGTAAGCTTCAACCGCAACAAAAATATACCCCTATTTTTGAATCATGATTCCAAAAACCTAAATCGGTGAATTAGATCTATCAATTTGATAACAGTATCGATTTAGAACAAGTAGCGTGATAACATCAGATAGATCAAATTAAAAGATGAAAGGATTTGTGTGAAATGAACTTACAAATGAAACGAAGCGGAGTAATCGAGGGTTAATTAAGCAAGTTGGAGATGGAGAGTGAGTGTGTGAGGGTTTATTTATTATATATAGTGGGTGGGGTGGCGCTTGGAACCTGCTCAAGAGGTACGTTAAGCAACGCTCTATACCCTAACTCCAAATAATATTAATATTACTTTATTCTAGTACCAAATAATAGTTTGTCGGGTGGTACCCCCACTATGACTTTCTTATAAAAATCGTGGATTCGAGTCTTATTCGTTATAAAATGTTATGCACGAATCATAGTGGATATTCGGATGGTGGATTTAACCTGAAGTTGGTGATGGCCATTGACGTTTTGCTAATATGTAGACTGGGCTTTGTAAGTCATTCAAAAAAAACTATGTGGACATGTTTGATGGTGTAGGAAAGATATAGCAGGAAAGGGAAGAAGAGTAGGGTAATACGTTATTTGATAAATGGATTTATTTAAATAAAAGACATTGTAGTTTGCGCTGCTGAAGGAAAAGAAGAAAAATAATCCAATAAATATTTCCCACTAAGATGTGGATCATTTGGCGAGACAAAAATGGCCTAATTTTTTAGCAAGAAAAAGAAGTTTATGCAACGAAGGTTATAAAAAGAAGATTATAGAAGATACAAGTCAAAGGATTTTCTACAAGTGAAAAATAGGTTAAAATGTAAATTTTGAAATGGACTTTTAATTGGTATAGGTTTGATTTTGAGAATTTCATTAGGTGAGACAATTCATGATTATGTTCGAGTTCTAACACCTTGCTAAAAGATTGGTGATACATCTATTAAGAAATTGTATTTTGATTTTCAGCTTCAACTTCAATAGTACAATCCTTAGTTTGGCTTAGTCGACTTAATAGTATAATCACTTTATACATATATATTTTAAAATTAAAATAGCATGCTTTTTGATTAAAATAATGATCTTGCTATTCCCACTTAATTTAAGTCAAAAAATGGCTTCTACAAATTACTAATGTAAACATGAAAATACTGTTGGCCAAAAATAAAACATGGGAAAGTATATAAAATAAGATAGCTTTTTTTCCTACAAAATATAATATTAGTCTTCTTTAGGTACAAATAGCTTTAAAAAAGGAACCCAATTTTATGGAAAATGTGAATTTAGATTAGAAAATAATAAAAACGGTATCCTTCTTATGAATATTTTTCATTAAGTAAAATACAATGCTTTAAAAAAAAGATAGCTATTTACAATACCAAATAATAATTTTTGTTGTTTGGCACTTTTCAACTGTGCTTATATAATAATAATAATAATAATAATAATAATAATAATAATATTGCTATCATTTTTGGAAAATCACTTATATTTAAAAAAAAAATGCAACATGGTTTTATAGTGTTTCTAATTCAAATGTAATATTATATCTATTACTATCTGGCTATCGTCAAACAATAAGAACTTTTTATTAATGACAAACTGAATTCCAACCAATACGTTATTCGGTTTTCAGTCATTTTCGGCCCACACCAAGACTAGTAATAAGGTCAGTTTTAACTTTCAACATAGTTTACACTAGACATGTGGTCTCTAAGAGCATGAGCCAATCAAAGTAATTTAATTTAACTATTTACTGTTTTTCTTTTACATTGTTCTAATTAAAGTATCTATACAAAGGAAAAAAGCAAAATAAATAATAATAATAATAATAATAATGTAATTGCAGTTTTGAGTAGACCAAAGAGAACAAATATGAGAGCTTTTAGAGCTACAGAAGGGAGACTACAAATGATTTGATTGGCTCTTAATCATGACTAATAGCTATTTCTCTATTCAATAAAGTTACCAATTTGCGATGGTTTTCAATTTTATATTGCAAATGGTTTGCCCACCAAAGTTACCTAAACCAGTTTCAATATTAAGTAAATTGAGAAGTAGGGGTGTTCTTCGGGTTCGTTTTTCGGGTTTCGGGTTTTTCGGGTCGGGTTCTTCGGGTTTCAAAGTTTTAAATCTTGACCCGAAATCCAACCCGAATCTCTCACGGGTTTTCGGGTTCGGTAATTCGGGTTCGGGTTTTTTCGGGTTCGGGTTAATCGGGTTTCGAGTATCTTAGAAAACAAAACAAAAACAAAAAGAATTTAAAAACTACAATTCTAAAGTTAAAATAACATATTATTCTTTGCTCGTAAGCATCAAATAGTAAATCAACATAACTTGATAAAACAATATAAAAGAAGAGTAAAACTAACACGAACCATAATCGCTTTCAATCGGGCGTGATTTGGTTGTTCGATTACGGTTGCTATTAGTAATAAACGGAAAACATAAATTAACAATAAACAATCGATCTATAATAGTTGTAATGACAACAATTGATTATGACTAGATTTTGATAACTTTAGGGGCATAAACTAAGCCTATTATACATAAATATATATTTAATTTCAAAACTAAAAGTTTATTCGGGTTGACACGAAACTTATAAATCAAACCCGAGAAGCAACCCGAATTACTTCGGTTCGGGTTCGGGTTTTTCGAGTCGAGTTAGTTCGGGTTCGAGTACGTGTTTTCTCGGGTTGGATTTCGGGTAAAAGTGACAGCCTTATTGAGAAGACACAAAAACACAAGTTGAGTTAACCAAGCTCAACCTTTTATTTTAGCCTTTTGTATTTACATCACCCAAAAAAACCCAATAGGGTCATTTATATCATAAAGGACAATTTAAATGTATAAACAAAATCTATAGTTCATACATTGTTATTTTAACGGCATCTCAGACGAGAAATGACTATCTTCTGATAATTGGTACGATTTTGAGAACTTTAGGACGAAACGACCAAGTACAGTTTAAAAAATAATAGAACAAGTTGGCTGGGCCAGTTGAACCAGCCAGTTTCAACAGTTGTAGACAGTAGACAGCAAATGTTTACTTTTTAAGCAATAATAAATCATAAATGATCATGAATCTATAATATATATACATAGCTTTTATATTCCTAACTGTAGCTGTAAACTTCTAACCAATCAAACTGACCAAGTTGCTTTATTTTAGCTAATAATTAAGTTTCTACGGTTTATAGACATCCAAATTCCCAACACAGCATGTAAATGGTTGAAACCAACAAATAGAAGAATAAGAAAAGGTCTATAACCATTAAACATAATGTTCATAACAGCATCTAATACAATAAGTAAACAAACATCCATCAAGTCAAAAACAATAGCACCCATTAAATAAAATGCTTCCAAAAACTGACCTCAAACAAAAACAAAAGATAAACACCTAAAAGATGCGAACCGGCTTTCCCATTGTTGTCTTCAAGTACAAACAACGAACCTGCAATAAAATAAATTTTAAAAGATAATAAGATTTCATCAGTTTATTATTGCTAAAGATCTTATTAAAAAAATATAAACTCACATTCTGCCAGTTTTTCTTCAACAACGAAACCAAAAAGTTAACGCTCATCTGCACGTTTTGGAAAATCTGTTTTTCCTCCATGCTGCAGTTCCCGACAGCAACTCCCATACACAACACCTTCTTCAGTTGAAACTTGACAGTTGCTTTCGTTTCATTCACCTTAGCCTCGAGAGACTCCTGATGAGAAACAAGTGTCGGGAATTTACCTGCATTAATATAAACAAAGCTAATTAAAACTTAAAAACATTTAAACATAATAAAAAACACATTTGTTTCAACCGATACACTTACCTGCCTTGTTTAGACCCGGGCCCAACAAACGGGGAATCTGCTTAATAACAGATTCAGAGGCCAAAAACGCTTGGTGCTTCTTGGCGAGCTTTTTAACAAGCTTTTTGTTCTTGTTGAGCTTCTTGAGTCCTTCAACATCCATGTATTCAAGACCGATCTTTTGAGCCTGTAAAGATCACAAAACATGATTGTTTAGTCATTTGTGTAACATAACTTCTATCATAGATTCATTAAATAAAAATAATAATAATAAAGTGAGAATACCTCTTCAACATGTTGTGCATCACCAAGCATGCAAACTTTCAATTTGGGACGAGGAATGTGAGGCAATTTCACGGTGCCACTGAACCGTTTATCCTTTTGCGGGTCGTAGTTCTTAAGCCCAATCTGGAGCTCGATAGTCTCAGTGAAGTTACGTTTCTTTTCCTTAGCATCGGTGGTAACTGTAGTAATTGCTTCACGCAGGGCTTCACTCTGAAGCTTACTGTAAGAATCAATTATTCAAAACACAAAACAGTGAAATAAACAAAACATTTAACTGCAAATCCAAAACGTCTTCCAGAATTAAACCAAATTAACAACAATTAAAAATCTAATTTTTTGCAAAACAAAAACAGATTCCACAAGATTATCAAAATTAGCAGTGCTAACGAGGTGAGCCGCTCACAAGCTACTCAAAACGAGCCAAGCTTTTTCGAGTTCAAGCCATGCCCAAACTCAAATTAAAGCTTGTTTAGTTAGCAAGCCTTAGCTCAAGCCTTGTGTGTTTTTAAGTTTTATCTCTTTTGAACTTCTAAGTATTATAGGTTTAGCTCGTTTAAGATACTACACGAGCTCAAGCCGAGATTAGACTCGTTTAAGGTTTTTTTACAAACTATATAAAAGTAATTAAATACGTATACACATTAAATAATAAACTACAGAGAATTAATAATTTATAAGCGAACCAACCCAAGCCCGAGCTTGAGAAAAACAACTCAATAGCTGATCTAGAGCCTTCGAATAAGAGCTCAAAACGAGCCGAGCTCAAGCTCTCGTAAGTAAAATCGAGCTTATTTGAGCTCGTGTACACCCCTAAATTCATAATACAGATTGATACATAACACAAAACAAATTCCAGATTCAACAGAAGTTTAATTCCATTTATAAAAAGAACATAAATTTATATTATTAAAAACGCATATAGCTCAAACAAATTGCTGACCAAGTATGTCATAAAGCATATTGTAAATACTGAAAACAATAAAAGCTGCAATCGAAACACGTACCTCATGTTTGCTAGGTTTTCCTTGGTAAAACTTCACTTCTGTTTATAAAATGAAATACATAACAAATTATCAGTTTCATGAACATTCATATATCTAATTCAATGTAAATAATGATAACGAGCTAACTAGTTACGTAGAACAAGCTTAATTATATCATTAATTGTTAGAAGTTAATGATAATACTAAAGTGAAGCGTGCAGTGTAGATAGAGAAGATGAAGATCTGTATGTACCTTCGGTAGAATGAACCCTAGCAGAGAGGAAAACGGCGGCCTGAATATTGTATCCTCAACTTAATAGGAGGAATGAGAAACCCTAATTGGGCCTGGGTCCGGGAAGTCTTGACCCATTATCATTTTTCGTCGGGTCAAGTGATCAATAGAAAAAAAATATTGTTATAGTTTTAATATTATAACAAATTAGTTATGAGATTAAAAGAAGCTTGAAGATGATGATAACAAATATATATATATTAGAATAGATATTGTTTTGTAATGATATTACTCGTACATTCATGTGGTATTTATATTACACAAAATTTACTATTTGGGGAAACAATCTTCACTTATTGATTTGAAAATTTTCATCCATCACATGGATGTGTTTTCCTACATGTTTATAACAATAATAACTAGTTTTTTTATAATGATGTTTCTAACATGTATTCGGTGGTCACGTTTATAGGTTACTTACACTTATAATCTTCGTTTCAATGTTTAGAGATATAAAGGCTACAATTGTTAATCATCTTCTCTATTCTATTTGATAACATTATTTGTCTTCTCACCCTAATTCTTTCACGTTTATACAAGTAATGCTTCGAACAATGTTTGACCAAACGTATTGGGTGCTTTGCCCTTTCTAAACGCCTCAAAGATCTCCGCCCCCGACACGCTATTGGGGCGCTTTGAGGACATAAAATAGCTTGGGCATTTTGGGCAAAGCGCCTGGTAGGAGTTGACATTGATTCAAGTCAATTGACCAAGTTATACCAAATGATGCACAAAAAGGTCCTATAATGCACTTTTACGTTTCCCAACTTCAACACATTTGATACACGAACCCCAAAACTAGAATTTAACATAAAAACACTTAAAAATTTGATTTCATACATGTTTTATGTGTGTGATGGTTAACGAGTCAGATTAACCAACTTTAGTTTGCATGAGACTCAATTTTAGACAAGTCAGTTTACTTGTTTAGTTGTTTATTAGCTGAATTTTGAGTTGAGGTCGGTTTTTGGCTCGACAAGCCATCTTGTTTAAATTAAAATTAAAATCTAGCATTCAATTAAACATTAATATTAAAAATTAGTATCATGATGGTCTCTACTAAACTTATGACCATGTTATGTAACCTTATTTAGAGTGTGGCACTTATCCCGCCACCAAGCCGTTCCCTATTCGATGGAGGTGGGCGGTAACTAACACTACCACATGATTTCTTTTAACGTTCACAACACCATGCCATGAAAAGCAACAGGACAGTAGCTAGTGTCTTTTTAACATAGAAGTTGAGGAGTAAATGTGGTCTTTCACCCTCCAACAATCGCATGCGTGCCACATTTATCTATTTATTTTTTTCTTTAGTTAAACTCGAACACATTGGTTAAATGATGAGTTAGTTAAAAGGTTTAAAGCTCTATTATCAGATAATATTTATAATAAAATATACAAATAATAATAATAATAATAATACAAACATTATTCCAGAATTTTTGATAATATAAATACTCTAAACAAAGCAACAAGAAGCAATTCATTTCCGTCAACCGAAACCGTCGCGATGAGTTCGGCAGCTCGTAGAACTGGCGGACTATTCGAAGGTCTGTACAAAATCCTCATGCGCCGTAACTCCGTTTACGTCACCTTCGTCATCGCCGGTGCTTTCCTCGGTGAACGGGTAATTAGGGTTTCTGATCCATTCTATTTCTTACATATATAATTAGCTTATTATTAGGTCTGATTGTTTAAATATTTGTGTATCTGATTACTGCTAGTAATTGAATTTAGGATCTGTTTTTCTACTTCTTTGTTGTTTGTATTAGATCTGCATAATTATACTCTTTTGGATGTAACACCAGTTAAAAGAATAATAACTATGGTTTTGATCTGGAACTTATTAGTGAAAACTGTTGATCGATTTGAGTTCTTTTTCTAAAGCTTGTGCTCGGATCCCGAGCAGTTTCTACAAACACGAGCTCGGCTCGTGTATTATTTAGGAATTAGTTTAATTACTTTTTTAATTATTTTTATATGTTTTGAGAAAACTTAGACGAGCCTATGCTCGAGTTGAGCTCGTGTGCATTACCTTAAACGAGCCAAAGCTTGGCTCAAGCTCGGTTGTGTAGTGTGAATTTAATACATAGAAGTTTGAAAGTACTCAAATTAAAAATACACAAGCCTCGTTAATGCTTAAACGATCTTCCCAAACGAGCTCAATAACTAAATGAGCTTTATTTGAGGCTCAGGCTTGTTCGCCTCAACCTGAGCTCGTTTGCACTCCACTCCTACCGTTGATATATAATCTAAAATGATTTTGTTAAAGAAGATAGATTTCTGATTTTCTGTGTTAAGATGCGTTTTCTAGGAATATGTTTAACTACCAATTTGTGAAATTGCAGAGCAAAAACTTCTGGATTACATTCTGACATTCTGTTAATTAAATACAGGCAGGCGTAAACTGTAAAGTTATATTCAAGTTTTTATTAGCCCTATATTGAGAAACTGTAAATGCAGGATCTTGAGTATTTGATGTTTTTTAGGAAAATTATGTCGCTTGTTTAATTTGGGCAAAACCAGAAGGTTCTGTAATTTGAAATAAATAATTGTTAGGACACTCTTGTAATTGTTGGGTTTTTTCCGGTCCAATAAGCTCAAACCGAAATCAACATGTTAGTAACTGTTTGTTTTTGGTTTACCGTTATCAAAAACTGTTACCAAGGGTTGTTGTTAACTTAAAACTTAAAAGCCATATAAACAAGACCTTTAACACCTCTAATAATCACAGTAAAGGTTCAGAAACAAACACTGTGGTATTGCTAGTTAAATTTTGATTGTAATTGCATCTTGATTCTTGAAGTATTTTACTATTTTATAATGTTTGTTAATCGACTCATGGAGCTGTATGGATTTACATGTTACAGGCGGTGGACTATGGAGTTCATAAACTCTGGGAGAACAACAATATTGGGGTAATGTTTACTGTTACACTTGTGTGAATTCATTAGTTTTCTTAGTCAATAATGAGCTAGTTTCCACACCCACTCACGCAAACATTAAAGATAACAAAATGTAGTTGAAAAGGCTTATCAGTTGATTGCCTTCTGTTTAAAAGCAGATAAGCAGTTTCTGAGTTTTGGGTAACGGAAACTAATGCTTATCTGCTTAATTGATGATGAAACAAGCTGTTTTCAATAAGCATTTTTGAGATTGCTTATTGAAGACTGATCATGATAGTCAAAACTGAATGAGCGCTTGTTAACGCATTGTCATTGTTATGCAGAAACGGTATGAGGACATTCCGGTTCTTGGACAAAGACCAACTGAAGAATGAAATGCTTGTATGCGTTGGTTATCTTTTGCGATTGTTTTGTCATCTTTTCAAGATCCTAGAAGAGAGGCCATATGAATCTTTTTAATAATAATGTATTTTTAGTTCATGTTAAGAGATTGTCTACCGAATTCACTAAATGTTAAAACTTTCTGAATGTTTTTAAAGTTTTTTGGGCATGGATTTAACCCAAAGTTTAAAGTTCAAATTGGGGATCATGAGATCTGTGTTACCTATACACACATTTGATGTATATTATAGCTGGCTAAGGGCGCAAGTCAGAAGAATTGGATAATTGGTAAAACAAGCAAAGTTAAAAGAGGGTTTAAAATTGTTCACTAATTTTTTTGGCTTGTTTTGACGAAATGTCAGTGTAGTAACTATAATATAATGAAAACTGCATAAAACACTTGTATATGATGTATTAATGATTTAACAAGATAATGGGTAGATGGTTATGGGAGTGCGTTTGCATAAGAGGTTTCCAATAGTTCTTTGTTTCTCATTTAAATGTCTACCTTGGTGAATAAAGCAAACGAGCCCTGGCAACGACGATGGGGTCGCCGACATATGATTATACCGGCTACGCGGAAATACGTCCGTCTTATGAGAATAGGGGAGAGAGAGAGAGAGGGTGAAGATGGACGAATGAGTGAGAGAGGAGAGTATGATTGAATTCAATACGTTTGTGGTGTGTGGCTGAGATTATAGAATTCAATTTAAGTGTGGCTGAGAATAGATGATTTCATGAATAGTAATTTATAGAGACTGACAATAAATTAGTTTTTGATATATATATAATATATATATTTACATATTCCAGAAATAAATTTAAAAAAACAAAAGAGTTGACTCAACTTACATGACTGATTTTAAGTTTTAAATCGTCGGCTATTAAGTTAAACTAACTTTACTGATTTCAAATCGGCTAAAACTGTTGACTTACTTCGTTTTGAACGAACTAATTGGTTATAAAGGTATGTGACACCACTTAACTATATATATTAATTTAATACTTTGGGTTAAAATGTACTTTATGCTTGACAAGAAAACCAAATAACGAAGGCAAATTGAAACAACTGTAATAAAGGTGGACGTGGCTGGGAGCTCACAAGGTAGTGAGTATTTGCGGGTTAGGCGAGTAGAGCTGGGTGGGCGCCTCAAGTGAAGTGGGGAGGAAAGGGGGTTGGAAATCGAGTTCTGTATCTTGGAGATGAACCCGGAAGATAAAGAGGGTAGGAAGGTGAGCTGACACAATAAATTTATTGGTTAGCGGGTTGAGCTGGTACATCGCCCTGCATAAATTTGGTTAAATTGAGTAGAATTTAATTGAAACAGATGATACAATATTATTAGTTGCCTGATGAAATTGATGTTGGTTGTAGTGAGTTTCTAGGCCGGTGCTTCGTCCACCCTAACTGAACTGAAATAACCAAATAAATTAAGAAATTGATATTTCGATCATTTTTATTTATAACTTTATAACCGAGTTTCAAGATTTGATTATGGTTTTAATTAAGAGTGTAAATCGTGTTAGGTTGGCAGATTGAATTGTTCACCCCAAACACAACCCATATTTTTATTCATGTCAAACCATCAACCCTAACACGTACACATTTAAGATCATGTAATTCAAACATGATCCGTATAATCCGTTTCTCCAAACATGTCAAATAGGATAACAGGTAATAATCAAGTTGTAAACATGTTAATTAAACTGGTGAGCCTGAACACCGTCCTATTATTAAACGAGTCAGATATGACAACCAAACACGTTATATAATTGCCACCCCTGGTATTAATGGTTCGGTGAAGTACATTGTGCACCAAATCCAAGCCTTGACTCACAGTATCTAAAGCCACATGCATATACTAATGACTCTGAACATAATATAAATCATATGGATCACTTTTACAAAATTTGGAGTGAAAATCAGAGAGATCACCAAGTTTATGTGATACACACAGATACAAAATAAAACCTTCATTCACTTTTGACTGCATTGTAGATATGCTGCACGAATAACCACGATGAACGGAAACTGACTGTAGCAAGCATCAGGAAGAATGCATAGCAGAAAAGAAAATTGTAGCAAAAGAAGAA
Organism: Bidens hawaiensis; assembly: GCF_021521415.1. Lineage (NCBI taxonomy): Eukaryota > Viridiplantae > Streptophyta > Magnoliopsida > Asterales > Asteraceae > Bidens > Bidens hawaiensis. The sequence goes on from NW_027493897.1 coordinate 75,353, forward strand.
TGCTGACTGCATGAACCCATTCATGTTTGACTTTGAATAGAAATAGATGCAATACCCGAACATAAAGATAGCAACCGAGCCTCCACGCCAAATGGATCTATCATACAAAGTCAAATAATCAAGATTTAAACATTTCAAGAAAAAGATTCATTTTGAAAGTACAAACTGTTTAAAGTCAAAAACTTTCACATGTTTTTCAATATTGCAGTGCTATCGAGAACAAAAACATTGTTTGCCTTTGGGGCTGTCATTCATGAAATGTTCAAATTTCTACTAAAATGGTACAAGCAGACACATTTTTGGTTATTCTATAATTTGTATCAATTTTGCATTTCGTCGGTACCATGCTTGATCAGAAAAGCCAAAGTTAACTCTTTAATTTCAAAAGGAGGGTGTATTACAAATTTCATAGGTTTCCTTAATTTTCAAAGTAAAAATCTGCACTTTGACTTTTGAGGTCAAACATACAAAGTTTCAACTTCTGATTTGCTATGAATCCTGAATGCTTCAAGGAAAAGATTGACAATACATTAATATTAATATTTCTATAAAAATGGTTTCTTTAAATCTATTCACTCAATACCAATATTGATCGAAAATTGAAAAGTACTGCGTTTGACTGCAAATGTCAAAAGTAAAAGTCAAAGTCAACTTGATAACATACCTCCACCACCACTGATGATCTTCCACTGCCAGCTGGATGTAAGTCAACCCAACACTCAAAAGTGATGTAAGCACGACAAGAACATACGTCAAAAACAGAATACTCGGTAAAGTCAAGACTTTGTAGCTCCAAACCGTTGCAAACAGATTATGCAATTCAAGAACAATCGCACTAAACGATAAAAGACCTGCGATTAACATTTGACCAGGAGTCTTCCTTGACCAACTCAACATAGGAATCTCTCTCGGTGAAACCTTTGTAGCAGAAGGTGCTTGAAACTTTGACCTAAAACGGTATCCCATAATACCACCAAACGCAAGCAGAGGAATTGCAATTATTGTATATGCAAGAACGATCACTACTATCGTGCCAAATGGAAGTGCGGTTGTAGCCTCATTTGATATGGAAATTGTATTAAGAATACACATTGTAATAAAAAGTGGTCCAATGAAGATAATTCCAGATAAAAGAACACATTTTTCCTGCAAAGAGTTAAATATATTTAGCTTAACGAAAAGTGTACAACCAAATAGTTTTATTTACAAGCAGAAGAAGTGCGTAAATCATATGTTTTACGTTTCAACCTTGTTATCAAGTAAATGTTTCATAATGCCTACATCTCTTTGGTTGTTTTTAAATATTAGCCTCCCACAGACGCAAATTTTTTACCAAGAAAAACGCAAACTTTGGGTGGACGTGGCAAATCGATGGCTCAAGTCCACGGTATTTTTTGTTATTTTTGTGTTAAAACGGGTCAGATAGGTTGGGTTGACTGGGAACACTTCTTGGTCAAAAAAATTAAAATTTTGATCATCGATTAAAGAATCTTGATATAATTTTAGAAATATCATATTAGTTCAGAAAAAATCTGGTTTTTTAATAAGAAAATAATTAGGAGGTTTTAGAAATTAAAAATACTCTGGCCAACTTTCAACCCGTTTCCATTACAGCAATGTTTTTTTTTACAGTTTGACTTGTATTGACCAACTCATAGGTAAACGATCTTCATTGCCACCTCTAACCAAAATTGGTATGGCATTTTGGAAGTTGAAAAGCAGTTTATTTGACCACAAAAGTCAACATCCATGAAAGGATTATAAACTTGTTATATATGTTCTAGAGTAAGAAAATTACTCACCCAACCGGTCTCGTAAAATTGGCAAAAGAAAGAAGTAGCATTGTATCCGGCTATCGGGGCGGTAAGAATAAAAAATATCACGAGAGAAGTTGAAATAACTCCACGACCGTATGGATATAAGACCCCGAAAAAGGCCAAAACGAATAACAAGCAAAGGCTGTAGAAAACATAAATATTATCAAAAGTTAAAAGAAACAAGTCAAATGGTCGAAGACCCCCCAAGTGTATTTTCAATGCAAACATCAGCCAAAATTGCTTTATGCAGTAAACTTATGAATGGGTAGATTTATTAAATTTAGACCTGTAAACAAACCAAACATTTAGTGAACCGTTTGTAAATGGTGGACAGTTCGTTTTTTAATAAATGAACGAACAAGAACATTTTGTGTTCATTTATTTAAACGAACGAACACGATAAATTTCTCGTTCATTCATTAACGTTCAAGAAAATTCGTTCGTTAATATTTGTTTGTTTACGTTCATTTAGGCTCATTAGTTGATGTTTGTTTAAGTTTGCACATGTTTTTATTCGTTTAAATCTTTTAGGTCTACTATCATGAAAATAAAAGATCACCCATTACAATTTAGTTTAGTTTTATTAATTTTTAGGCCCAACGAATTGATGCTCACATTTACTTTTAATTGGTGTTCATTGATTTATTTTGGTTCATCTATGTTCAGTTATGTTCATGGACTGTTCGTTTTAACAGTTAGTGAATGAGCATAAACCAACATGAACACATTCATTTTCTTAATGAACAAGAAAAAAACTAACTGTTTACATGTTCATGTTCGATCGTTTGTTCGTTAAAGTTAAATGAACAAACATCAACATGCCCTGTTCGTGTTCCTTCGGCTTGTTTACACTTTACAGGCCTGGCTAAATCTAAAAGGGAAACAAGTCAAATGGGTCAAAAGTCACCCGTCATATATTTTAAATACAGAAAAACCTAATAATTATTTTAATCATAACGTTACATTCTTATAAAAATAATATAAGTTTGTAATAATCATATTTGACATCATAAAAAATCAAAACTTTGACATAAAGTGTTCAAGTCAACTCAACCTAACCCGACCCGTTCAAAGTTACCCGTTTTGACTTACATGGTCAATAACTGAGTCCCGGTGCCCAAAATACCACAAAACAAAGCCATTCGTGATGGACATCTAAACACATCACCATGAACATACTTCCAACCAACTTCTTTATCTTGTTCTTCATCCCCACTAGAAAATCTGAAAATAAAAAACCAACAAAATTGAAAAAACAAAAACAAATAAAAGAGTTTCAAATAAACTTCTTAAAAAAAGTACCTTTTTAAATCATTCTTCAGGTGTCGCATAAACAGCAATATAAGCAGTCCCAACAAAAGCACAATAATCACCACACTATTAATAAAAGAAAACCAATGAATTTGTCGTTGTGTCGGCAACAATGAAGCTTTTGAATACTTGTTCATCCTACTATTATACTCGCTTGTAGTCGAATTCCAATTTATCGAATAAGTAAACGTTACATCAATTTCAGTTTTGTCAGTTATATCCACAGCGTGATTTGGGTCACTAAACGCACGTATTTCAATAACTTGATCACCATTGTATAAAGCATCAAATTGGACGTGTTTGAACAAATAATATGTGGGTCCTGACCCGTCACCGGCCCAATTATTATCTTCCATTTTTCCGATAAATCCCCAAAGTGGAAGATTGTCATAATACATTTGGAAGTAATATTCAGCACTGATAGCGGTTTTGAATTTTGTTATTTCGTCTAGTTTAAGGTTCTTGTTACATAAAAGTTGGTCAACTTTGTCCTCACGGAAGTTTAAGTTGTATAAGGTGTTGGTCAGCCTATCTCCATTTAAAACTTCCCCTAGTGTTTCCTTCTTTGGGATCACTTTATCTGCAAAAAAATTAAAGAAAATATTGATTAAAGATATTAATTAATTAATTAATTTTAATAATTAGGGGTGCTAAACAGGCTGACACAAAGACAGCCTGTTTAGCTAAACGGGTTCGACCTGAAACTGACCCGAATCCGTTTATACTAAACTCAATACTATTGCATGATCACTTGATCTTCAATATTGAAAGTTATTTTGTACTAAGCTGGAGAAACTTTATGATTGCGAAAATGAGGGTAACTTAAATAGTTTCAATCTTTAAAACACATTATGGCCATTTGTTAATATGAGGCTAAATGCTGACCTGGATGGCAGAATGGCAAGTCGTAGCACTGATACGTTTCACTGCAAGAAATACAATAAAAACAATCTTTAAGAAAAACTTGCATGGAATAATCAATATATACCGAATACAATAATACTTGCAGAATCTTGGTATTCTAATAGACATCCATAAACCATAACACCGGAACCCAAAAGACGAAAATCAAAAAAATGAGCATGACATTAGTAAATTCCCAACAAGCTTTTTCCTGTTAATATACTACAAATGTATAATTTGCATTTCAATGGCATAAAATACTCTTTCAACTCCAACATTCCAAATAGTTCACTTTTGATTTTAAAAATTCAAGCCTAGTGTTTTATAATATCAAAATCCGTAATATTTCTAGTCTATTGGGTTATTACTCTTCATATAGTTACATGCAATCATCAAATTCTACACAAATATCACAAATCTTGTCAACTAAAGTCTTAAAGCAACTAACTTGACCTTCATATAGTTACATGCAATCAACCAAATTTCCATATGGGTATTCTTATATTCCAAAAATCTTGACCAAAAAACCAAAACCCACATCATATTTCCACACAAATCATCATATTAACAAAATTTCATACAAAATAAGCAAAATAACACTAAAAGTAATGATTTTTCTTCTAATTAAAACACATAATAATAATAATAATAATAATAATAATAATAATAACCTGGGATTGTTCAAGGGACCCACAATGTTGGCAAACAAAGGTACATTATCACCTACACTGTACCGATGATCAAATGATGAAGCTGTAATTTGGGGGAAAATTAAGTTTAGGGTTACCAATAACAGTATAAACAAACTAATTAGGATTGATATTTGGCCCATAATAGATGACTGGATGAATAATTTGGAGGGAAATTAATAGAACTGAAATGGGTTTCAAGAAAATTTGATGGGTTTGTGAAGAAATTGGAGGAAAGAGTAACTGTGATCTACATGATTAGAAGTGGTCAACGAGGTACTTCAAAATATGTTGATGATAGTCAACGGAGAATTAGAAGTAAGGTTAGCTTAATACTTTTTAGGGGTGTAAATGAAATTATTTATAGCTCTTTTTTTAAAGTTTGAGTGTGGTTTGTGAGTCAAATTTCAAGCTCGAGCTGGCTTGGTTTGAATGGTTTGTTACATATTAATTACCTCATCCGCTTCATTATAAGTGTCTTAGTTTGAATTTTCAAGTCTTTCTTTTGCAACTTTAACCGTAAATATTTTTGTTCGTGTCATATAATACTTGATGAAAATTATATCAATGTAAAATACATTTAAAACCCAATCCATTCATAAATTTTACATCAAGTATTATATAACACAACCAAAAATATTGTCGGCCAAAGTTAAACAAGAAAGACTTGAAAAATCAAACTAAGACACTTATAATTGTAACACCCCGACCGATGGCGGATTATACATCGGGGCGCCACGTATTGTTTCATTACTCGCGACACTATTTGGGTGTCCATATTTAATAAATACATTTTCATTGCGCACGCGCAGAACACAAATCTCATAAAGTAACATAGATCATATCATAACACAAAATATTCAAATAACATAATTTGTCTTGTTACATTTTAATCTAGGTCCAAAGAAAAAGAAAACATCCTACGTGTCCTTGAGATTCCAAAAGCAGCTACAGCAAACCTGAACATGTGTTAAAATAAAACGTCAACACTTGCGTGTCGGTGAGAAATCAAGTTTAATAGATATAAATAGATAATAACAAACACTGCGCGCAACATGTGCTTAACTGGGGTTTAACATAGGGTGTAATCAGATTGTGATCAAGCCTTAGATCATAGCTCATAGTTCAATCCGTGCTCCCAATTGAGCACAAAAACAAGTAATCATACGTGCATGTGTAAACAAAACAAGAAAAACCGTAAACGATAGGTCTCCCGTGTTCATCTAATGGATCCATGAAAACTTCGGAATAGGCCGTCAAAGCGGTTAATGATTCACACATACAAATAAACAGCCAAGTAAACGTCCATAACACATGGGGTTTTGCGCACATAAATTTCATAAACAAGTTTAAGACTCAAGTTGTACGAACACATGAACATCCCAAAACGTTAAAGATAAAAGGGGATTAAGTACGAGATTACTCACTTGTAAACGGTGCGTTGAAAGATAATGCAAGAACCAACTTTTAAACAAGCACAAGTTAACCTATAAATAAGAGGTTATTGGTTTAACGATTGGTTTTTATGTCTTTAATATATGTAAGTTACTTAAACAAAATATATTTTTACCGAGATTTCTGGGAAGAAACGAAGAGAAGGCGGATGCAAGGAGGCGTCGCTGAGGATCACGGCAGAGAGCAAAGGAGAAAGATTTGGGGAGTGTTTAAGTGTAGTGTGTGAAGTGTTAATTATCAAAGAAAATGGTTTTATTTATAGGCAAATCCTGGGGAACACAATCCCTTGAAAAGAGGAAAATATCTCATCAAATCAAGCAAAAGATATTAAAAAGCACAAGAAAACAAAAGCAAAAGATATCAAAAGATATGCCGGCAGCTGCAGGGGATGGGGAAAAGCTGACAGGTCACAGATCAAAGCATGGGAGGTGTCAGATAAAACACTGTTCAAGGCATGCAAAAGAAGATTTCAAAAGATTATGTCAGTCACTTTTTCTGTCAACCAATAGGATTGGTGCGCATGCTGCGCCGAAAGTGGCTTTTCGGACAGATGTCGGAACTGACCTACAGTGCTCATACAAAAGATAAGATATTTCAAAAGCATACAGGCTGACCTAAACTGAAGAAAAGACTTAAGGTCTAGCGCGAGAAAGCTCGAGCGCGCGCGAGGGCGAAGGCAGACAGAGAACAATCCTTAGCGCGTCGCGGGAAGAACTACAATCCTTAGCGCGCCGCGGGAAGAACTACCATTCTTAGCGCGTCGCGGGAAGAACTACAATTCTTAGCGCGCTGCGGGAAGAACTATAATCCTTAGCGCGCCGCGGGAAGAACTACCATTCTTAGCGCGCTACGGGAACAGTTCGCCTCGCGTATCGCAGGAACAGATGGTCTTCGCGCAGGCTTCCTTGTAAGGAGTCTGGCGTGTGGAGCTGCGCAGACATCCTTAGGCGGGAAGAACCAAAGGACAAGCAAAGAGTTAAGAGAAAAAGGGGCGGGACGGCGACAAGAAAGAGAAAGAGGCGGGATGGCGACAAGAGAGAAAGAGGGGCGGGACGGCGGAAAGGAATTATTATTATTAGTAAGTAATATAAAAATATATATATATAAATATACGATTTATTTAATGTTAAGTTTACAAAGATTAATAATCAAATTTTAAATCATAAAAAGAATCGGATTCGAAAACGGGTACCTGGGTCGGGTCGGATTGGGCAGTTGTCACAGTCTTCCCTACTTTAAGAAATTTCGTCCCGAAATTTATCTCAAAGTAGGATGCGCAGAGAAAAGGTGCGGGTACTTGATCTTCATCTGATCTTCCCTTTCCCAAGTGAACTCGGCTCCGCGCTTGGACTGCCAACGAACTTTAACAATAGGGATGCGACTGCGCTTGGTTTGCTTCACCTCGCGATCCATAATCTCAACAGGCTTCTCAACGAAATGCATAGATTCATCAACTTGAACTTCATCGAATGGAATGTGGAGGTTCTCGTCAGCTAAACACTTCTTGAGATTGGATACATGGAACGTTGGATGCACATTGCTGAGCGCGGGCGGCAGGTCAAGTCTGTAGGCAACTTTTCCCACACGCGCGAGAATCTTGAACGGACCAACATAACGAGGCGCAAGCTTACCTTTCTTCCCAAAGCGGACAACACCCTTCCAGGGCGACACTTTGAGGAGAACAAGATCACCAACTAGAAATTCGAGAGGCTTCCGCCTGCGATCTGCGTAACTCTTCTGTCGGCCTCTGGCCGTCAGCAGATGATCACGGATCTTGGCGATTTTATCGGTTGTCTCTTGAACTAGTTCGGGTCCTGTGATTTGAACTTCACCCACTTCGTTCCAACAAATCGGTGAGCGGCACTTTCGACCGTAAAGTGCTTCAAATGGGGCCATACCGATGCTGGAATGATAGCTGTTATTATAAGAGAACTCGACCAGAGGTAGGTGTGAATCCCAATTACCTCCAAAATCAAGAACACAAGATCGAAGCATATCCTCAAGGGTTTGGATGGTTCGCTCAGACTGTCCGTCAGTTTGAGGATGATATGCAGTACTTATGTCCAAACGAGTTCCTAGCGCAGATTGGAGAGATTTCCAAAAGCGAGATATAAAACGGCCATCGCGATCGGATATGATGCTCAAAGGAGTACCATGACGGCAGACAATTTCCTTGACATAAAGATGCGCAAGTTGTTCAACACGGTAGGTTTCACGAATGGGCAGAAAGTGGGCAGACTTGGTCAATCGATCCACTATTACCCAAATGCTATCATGTTTGCTTGTGGTCAAGGGTAACTTGGTGATAAAATCCATTGCTATACTTTCCCATTTCCACGTAGGAATTTCAGGTTGTTCGAGCAAACCAGATGGGCGTTGATGTTCAGCTTTTACCTTAGAACAAGTTAGGCATTTAGCTACGAACACAGCAATATCCTTTTTCATACCGGGCCACCAAAAGGTAAGGCGCAAATCTTTGTACATTTTGTCAGCACCAGGATGAACGGAATACCGAGATTTGTGCGCTTCACTCAGTATGACAGAGCGAAGATTCTCATCATTGGGAATCCAGATGCGATTAAGATAACAGAGAATTCCATTCAGGTTAGGGACTAGATGCGCTTCTGCACCACACGCTAACTCGGCGCGTAGGTTGCCCTGGCTGATCGATGCGCGCTGCGCGTCGCGAATGCGCGATTCAAGATCGTTTTGGATCGGCGCGAAATGAAGCTGCGTGCGCGGCAAGACAGTTAAGTTGGCTGGGTTTTCGGCTGAGCGCATCGGCTACCACATTAGCCTTACCAGGGTGATATCGGATCTCACAATCGTAATCGCTGATGAGTTCGTTCCATCGGCGTTGTCTCATGTTAAGTTCCTTTTGATCAAAAATGTGCTGAAGGCTTTTATGGTCTGTGTAAATGATGCACTTAGTCCCATAGAGGTAGTGTCTCCATATTTTTAAGGCAAATACAACTGCACCAAGTTCGAGGTCGTGAGTCGTATAATTCTTTTCATGAATTTTGAGTTGCCTAGACGCGTATGCGATAACCTTGCCTCGTTGCATAAGTACACAACCGAGACCTTGGTTGGAGGCATCACAATAAACGACAAAGTCGTCAGTACCCTCAGGTAACGCTAAAACAGGAGCTTCACACAACAATTGCTTGAGCGCTTGAAAGGCTTCTTCTTGCTTCGAGCCCCAAATATACGGTTTGCCTTTGTGCGTTAAAGCTGTTAAAGGCAAGGCGATCTTTGAGAAGTTCGAAATGAATCGCCGGTAGTAACCAGCTAAGCCCAAAAAGGAACGGATTTCGGTAGGAGTGGTCGGTGCAATCCAGTTCTTGATTGCTTCGATTTTGGATGGGTCGACATGAATACCCATCTTGTTTACAACATGACTAAGAAACTGTACTTCGCCAGACCAAAACTCACACTTGGAGAGTTTGGCATAGAGTTGTTCGGTTCGAAGCTTTTGCAACACCAACAGAAGATGTTGTTCATGCTCGGCCTTGGTTTTGGAATAAACCAGAACGTCATCGATAAACACAATCACAAATTGGTCCAAGAAAGGCCTACACACCCGGTTCATTAGATCCATGAAGACAGCGGGTGCGTTGGTTAAACCGAAGGGCATGACCAAGAATTCAAAATGACCGTAGCGGGTTCGAAAGGCAGTCTTGGGAATATCTTCATCACGGATGCGCAACTGGTGATAGCCAGAACGGAGATCGATTTTGGAGAAACAAGAGGCACCTTGGAGTTGGTCAAAGAGGTCGTCAATACGCGGTAAGGGGTACCGGTTCTTAATGGTGAGCTTGTTCAGCTCGCGGTAATCGATACACATGCGAAACGAACCGTCTTTCTTTTTAACGAACAACACCGGAGCACCCCATGGCGAAGAGCTAGGGCGAATGAATCCTTTATCGGTCAACTCTTGAAGTTGACTTGCTAATTCTTGCATTTCAGCGGGTGCAAGTCGATAAGGAGATTTGGCTACGGGGGATGCACCAGGGACAAGATCAACACGAAACTCGACTTCCCGAGCGGGAGGTAAACCAGAAAGATCATCGGGAAAGACTTCAGGAAAGTCACGCACGATGGGGATTTCAGAAAGTTTCATCTTTCCTTCAACGGGTTTGACCACATGGGCTAAGAACGAGACACATCTCTTCCGCAAAAGTCTTCGGGCTTCAGAGCATGACATAAGTTTAAGACTGTTAGATGGTTTCTCGCCGTAGATATGAAGATCTTGACCATTTTCCCGAGGTATGCGAATCAACTTCTTGGCGCAGATTACTTCGGCGCGATTTTGCGAGAGCCAGTCCATTCCGATAATCACATCAAAACTTCCAAGAGGCATGGGAATGAGGTCGATTAGAAAATCATGCTCATTAAGGTTAAGCGTGCAATCTTTGATCACGGAGTTTATTAAAATAGTTTCACCATTAGCCAATTCAACTGAAAAGTTTTCGTTTAAGTTTACTCGCGATCGCGCAAGTTTTTGTTCAAAAGCGCGAGAAATAAAACTTCTATCGGCGCCAGTATCAAAAAGTATAGATGCATATTGTCCGTTAAGTAAAAATGTACCATTAACCACGTCATTATTCGCTTGCGCTTGGTGCGCGGTTATATTAAAAGCTCGTCCGCGCGTCACTTGGTTTGAAATTTGGTTAACCGGATTAGCTTGGGTAATTTGTACTTGTAGTCTCGGGCACGCGTTCCGGAAATGACTGGGGTCACCGCAGTTATAGCACGACCTGGGTCGTGGATTAGGGTATGTTGGTTGTGGGTTTAGCGGGTAAGTTGGTGGTGTTTGCGCGATTGGGTTGGCGGGAAGGACTCTACAGTTCTCAACAGTGTGACCAGTACGGCCACATCGGTTACATTGTCGACACGGGACTTGAGTTGGATGGTGAAGTCTACAGGTTGGGCAAAAGGGTTGGTTTCCTGTGTAAGGTTTCTTAGTTGACGGGGCAGGGAGTGCGGGATTGGTTATAGCGTAGTTATGGACTATAGGGGGTGTTGGGTAGGTTGACAGTGGGTTAGGAGCGTATACTGGAGGTTGGTAGGCGGGTTGCGGGACAACGAGCGGGTTGGTAAGCGCGTAGGCTTGATGATTGGTTTTGCGCCTGCGCTTAAGGTTGTTACGGTTTGAGGGTTCTGGTTTGGATCCTGTTGGTTCTGGGACAGTCTTGGTGAGTTTGGTCTTCTCGGCTCCCCGCAGGAACAGGGTTCCTGCCCTGACATGGTTGTCGCTGAGCACAGCGGCCAACTCGATGGCGTCAGAGAGGGTTACTGGGTTCCTGGCCCATACAGAATCTTGAATTTCCATGGGGAGACCCCCAAGAAACTTCTCGATGGCTCGGCGGGAAGGGGTAACTAGGTGCGGGACAGGCAAACTTAGTTCGTGGAAGTGCGTAGCGTACTCGCGCGCTTCGCCACTGTACTGCTTCAAGCTCCAAAATTCCTCCTCAAGGCGCTTTATTTCGTTGGGAGGGCAGAATTCTCTAGTCAAAAGTTCCTTGAATTCTTCCCAGAGCATGCTAGAAGCAGCCTCTGCGCCACGCGCATGAGCTACTCCGTTCCACCATGTAAGCGCCCTTGATTCCAGGACACTTGAGGCGTATAAGGTTCGTCGGTCTGGAGGGCAATGGGTATGGAGGAAGGTGTTCTCAATTTTCTCGAGCCATTGGAGCATTACGGTGGCTCCTTCAAGCCCTGTGAATTTCGGAGGGTTACCCGCATTGAAGGATTTAATATTGTATCCGGCGGAGTTGGTATTATTTTGGTTTAAGGCTTGTGCTATTGCGGCGGCCATTTCCTGGGAACGTTGCTGCCTACGTCTGCGCGCGGCCTCTCTCCTCTGATAACGAGCTGATAGCGGAGGCATTCTATAAAAGTTTTAGTTTTCGTTAATATCTTGGTATGGGAAATCGTTTTAGCGCATAGTATATCGTCGTAAAGCTTGTTTCGCGGAGTAAAATGCTATCAAATTTTGAAGTAAAATATAAATTTAAATGCAAACTTAATACAGGTAATGAATTCGAATTGAAAATCGACAATTCATGCATCACCATGACTTTCCGAATTCTCAATTTAAAAATATCGAGTAAATGAATGTTGGAGATTGACAATTCATGTATCACCATGACTTTTCAAATCTTCAATTTAAAATATCGAGTAAATGAATATTGGAGATTGACAATTCATGTATCACCATGACTTTTCAAATCTTCAATTTAAAACATAAAGTTAATGGTAATTGAAAATCAACTATTCATGTACCACCATGACTTCTCGGATTTTCAATCCCCACAACAAACGAATATGTAAGTAAAGAAATAAATTGAAATTTAATAAAAATCGAAAGACCGCGAATAAAACATGAAATCAAGTGCTGCGTATGCGCAATCATATTTTATAAATATCGAGTAATTAACAATTAGCGCGCAAACATGAGATATTTCTCATGCGCGAAAAGGGACTCTTAGGTATTCTAGGTCGTTACGTCTAACCACCTATCCTAAAGTCACGGAGCTCTGATACCAATCTGTAACACCCCGACCGATGGCGGATTATACATCGGGGCGCCACGTATTGTTTCATTACTCGCGACACTATTTGGGTGTCCATATTTAATAAATACATTTTCATTGCGCACGCGCAGAACACAAATCTCATAAAGTAACATAGATCATATCATAACACAAAATATTCAAATAACATAATTTGTCTTGTTACATTTTAATCTAGGTCCAAAGAAAAAGAAAACATCCTACGTGTCCTTGAGATTCCAAAAGCAGCTACAGCAAACCTGAACATGTGTTAAAATAAAACGTCAACACTTGCGTGTCGGTGAGAAATCAAGTTTAATAGATATAAATAGATAATAACAAACACTGCGCGCAACATGTGCTTAACTGGGGTTTAACATAGGGTGTAATCAGATTGTGATCAAGCCTTAGATCATAGCTCATAGTTCAATCCGTGCTCCCAATTGAGCACAAAAACAAGTAATCATACGTGCATGTGTAAACAAAACAAGAAAAACTGTAAACGATAGGTCTCCCGTGTTCATCTAATGGATCCATGAAAACTTCGGAATAGGCCGTCAAAGCGGTTAATGATTCACACATACAAATAAACAGCCAAGTAAACGTCCATAACACATGGGGTTTTGCGCACATAAATTTCATAAACAAGTTTAAGACTCAAGTTGTACGAACACATGAACATCCCAAAACGTTAAAGATAAAAGGGGATTAAGTACGAGATTACTCACTTGTAAACGGTGCGTTGAAAGATAATGCAAGAACCAACTTTTAAACAAGCACAGGTTAACCTATAAATAAGAGGTTATTGGTTTAACGATTGGTTTTTATGTCTTTAATATATGTAAGTTACTTAAACAAAATATATTTTTACCGAGATTTCTGGGCAGAAACGAAGAGAAGGCGGATGCAAGGAGGCGTCGCTGAGGATCACGGCAGAGAGCAAAGGAGAAAGATTTGGGGAGTGTTTAAGTGTAGTGTGTGAAGTGTTAATTATCAAAGAAAATGGTTTTATTTATAGGCAAACCCTAGGGAACACAATCCCTTGAAAAGAGGAAAATATCTCATCAAATCAAGCAAAAGATATTAAAAAGCACAAGAAAACAAAAGCAAAAGATATCAAAAGATATGCCGGCAGCTGCAGGGGATGGGGAAAAGCTGACAGGTCACAGATCAAAGCATGGGAGGTGTCAGATAAAACACTGTTCAAGGCATGCAAAAGAAGATTTCAAAAGATTATGTCAGTCACTTTTTCTGTCAACCAATAGGATTGGTGCGCATGCTGCGCCGAAAGTGGCTTTTCGGACAGATGTCGGAACTGACCTACAGTGCTCATACAAAAGATAAGATATTTCAAAAGCATACAGGCTGACCTAAACTGAAGAAAAGACTTAAGGTCTAGCGCGAGAAAGCTCGAGCGCGCGCGAGGGCGAAGGCAGACAGAGAACAATCCTTAGCGCGTCGCGGGAAGAACTACAATCCTTAGCGCGCTGCGGGAAGAACTACAATCCTTAGCGCGCCGCGGGAAGAACTACCATTCTTAGCGCGTCGCGGGAAGAACTACAATTCTTAGCGCGCTGCGGGAAGAACTATAATCCTTAGGGCGCCGCGGGAAGAACTACCATTCTTAGCGCGCTGCGGGAACAGTTCGCCTCGCGTATCGCTGGAACAGATGGTCTTCGCGCAGGCTTCCTTGTAAGGAGTCTGGCGTGTGGAGCTGCGCAGACATCCTTAGGCGGGAAGAACCAAAGGACAAGCAAAGAGTTAAGAGAAAAAGGGGCGGGACGGCGACAAGAAAGAGAAAGAGGCGGATGGCGACAAGAGAGAAAGAGGGGCGGGACGGCGGAAAGGAATTATTATTATTAGTAAGTAATATAAAAATATATATATATAAATATACGATTTATTTAATGTTAAGTTTACAAAGATTAATAATCAAATTTTAAATCATAAAAAGAATCGGATTCGAAAACGGGTACCTGGGTCGGGTCGGATTGGGCAGTTGTCACAATAATGGGACATATGGAGTAGATCATATGCATTTTTAATTATGTAATATGATGAGTCAAACCTTAAACGAGCTAAGCTTGGGTTGAGCTCGAATGTAGTGTCTTAAACGAGCCAAAGTTCGACTTGAGCTTGCGTGTGAGGTGTTAAATTTTACATTGAAGCACAGAGGAGCTTAAACCTAAAAAGCACACGGTTTGTAAATGGCTTAATAATGCTCAATGAGCCTAAGCTATAAGGTTTGAGCTCGGGCTTGATAATTAAATGACTTCATTTGAGGCTCTGGCTCGATAAGACTTGGTTTGTTTCGAGCTATTTATCAATCCGATCTCAAATAGCTTGCGAGTGAATCGGTTCATTTGCAGCCCTATTGGCATTTGGTTACAATTTTGAATCCATGCTCACCAAAAGGTACAATGCAACATTGCAAACAATAGTAAAAAAAAACCTCTATTTATGTGTGATATTGTATATAGTCTTTCCCGGACCTTATATAAGGTTGTGTGATATTGCATATAGTCTTTCCCGGACCTTATATAAGGTTGTTACATGAAACAGCTCGTTTGAAATGATGTTAAGGGTATATAATCTATAGTAGCATGTATGTAGAGATAGTAGGAGAGGAAATGAGGGGAAGAAGAAGTTCGTTCTTCAATAGACGACGCCAAACGTTAGTGTTGAAGCATCGGTTGTTAGCAATTCACTTTTATAGAGTTTTGTTTATAAGTTGTCAACAACTTGCTTGTGTAAAGGAAGACAAGGTACCTTGTGAATCATCATTACAGACTTAAAAATATAATACACGTATCGTGTGAGTAATCATCCATGACTTTTAAAAAATACACGTATCGTAACGAAACGTGCCATGTTGTGTTAAATGGGGCGTGTTAGATAAGGCCTCCTTAATACGACTATTGAATCCATGCACGACAAATTTAACTAAACATGTTGTGTGACATGTTTATTGTTTAACACAGCTAGTTAGACATGTTACGTTGGCTATACACATTTAAATATCTTGAAAACATTTAGACATGTTTTTAGTTGTCATCAATGTAACACCCCGACCAAAGGCGGATTATACATCGGGGCGCCACATATTGTTTCATTACTCGTGACACTATTGGGTGTCAATATTTAATAAATATATTCATTCGCGCACGCGCAACGCAATCGCAAGATAACATAAATCAACATAAATCAATATATTATAAGGCAAAATATTTGAACAACAATAACTTGTCTTGATACATTTTAATCTAAGTCCAAAAGTAAAAACGTCCTACGTGTCCACAAGCTCCAAATGTAGTTACAGCAAACCTGAACATGTGTTAAAATAAAACGTCAAACACTTGCGTGTTGGTGAGAAATCAAGTTTAATACAATACATAGATAACAATAAATCTGCGCGCAACATGTGTATGTCTGGTTTTCAACAAGGGTGTAATCTGATCGGGACCAACTCTAAGATTCATAGACTGCCAGTGCTCACAATTGAGCTCACAAACAAGAAAAACTGTGCAAGTGTAAACAAAAGAGAAAATCATAAACGATTGTTCTCCCGTGTTCATCTAATGGTACCATGAGAACTGCGGAATAGACCGACAAGACGGTTAATGATCCACACATACAAATAAACAGCCAAGTCTACGTCCTCAACACATGGGATACTGCGCGACTAAAGTTCATAAACAAGTTTAAGACTAAGTTTGTATGAACACATGAACATCCCAAAACATTAAAAATAAAAAAGGATTAGGTACGAGATTACTCACTTGACAAACGATGCGGTGTAAGATAAAGCAAGAACCAACTTTAAACAAGCACAAGTTAACCTATAAATAAGATTATTGTTTTAATGATTGGTTTTAAGTCTAGATTATAAGTTAGCATAATTAATAAGTAAATTATTATATATAATATATATATATTACCGGAAAAGCAGGGCAGAACAGGATAGAAGACGAAGGCAAAGAGAGAAGACGGCAGAGGAAGAACAACGGCAAGGAGTAAGAGAGAACATGAGAGATTAAGTGCTTTGTGTGTGTAGTGTTAGGAAATTAACATTATTATTTATAGGGAAACCCTAGGGAACACAATCCCTAGAAAAGGGGAAAAGATCTCCAAAAAGTAAAAGATTCCAAAAGCAAAAGATATCAAAAGATATGGCAGCTGCAGGGGGCAAAGGAAAAGCTGACAGGTAACAGTAACAGGCATGGGAGGGTCAGATAAAGGTACTGGTCAAGCATGGAAAAAGCAGATCTCAAAAGATAATGTCAGTCACTTTTTCTGCCAACCAATGGGGTTGGTGCGCATGCTGCGCCGAAAGTAACTTTTTAGACATAAGATAGGTCAGGTCAACAGCACAGAAGATAAGACTTCACAAAAGTAAACGACTGGATTAAACAGAAGAAAACTCAAAGGGTTTAGCGCGAGAAGGCTGGAGCGCGAAAGCAGACACAGAAGGTCAAGAGTGCGCGAGCGCGAAGGCAGACAGAACCAACCTTAGCGCGTCGCGGGAAGAACTACATTTCTAAGCGCGCCGCGGGAAGAACTTCAATTCTAAGCGCGTCGCGAGAAGAACTATATTCCTTAGCGCGTCGCGGGAAGAACAGTATCCATAGCGCGCCGCGGAAAGAACTAAAATCCTTAGCGCGCTGCGGGGACAGTTCGTCTCGCGTATCGCAGTAACAGGTGGTCTTCACGCAGGCTTCCTTGTAAGGAGTCTGGCGCGTGGAGCTGCGCAGACAACCTTAGGCGGGAAGGAACAAAGGACAGGGGTTCAAGGCTTAAGGGCGGGACGGCGACAAGAGGGAAAAGAAGGCGGAAAGAGAGAAGAAGAGGGACGGGACGGCGGAAAGAAAGAGAGGGAAAGAGGCGGGAAGGAAAATATATTATTATTATTAAAAGTAAAATATAAGTATAAATAAATATTAAATCATAAAAGAAAGAGATCGGATAAGAGAAACGGGTACCTGGGTCGGGTCGGATCGGGTCAGATGTCACAGTCTCCCCTACTTTAAGAAATTTCGTCCCGAAATTTATCTCGAAGTAGGTTGCGCAGAGAACAGGTGCGGGTACTTGATCTTCATTTGATCTTCCCTTTCCCATGTAAACTCGGCTCCGCGCTTGGACTCCCAGCGAACTTTTACGATAGGGATGCGACTGCGCTTGGTTTGCTTAACCTCGCGATCCATAATCTCAACAGGCTTCTCAACGAAATGCATAGATTCATCAACTTGAACTTCATCGAATGGAATGTGGAGGTTCTCGTCAGCTAAACACTTCTTGAGATTGGATACATGGAACGTTGGATGCACATTGCTGAGCGCGGGCGGCAGGTCAAGTCTGTAGGCAACTTTTCCCACACGCGCGAGAATCTTGAATGGTCCAACATATCGAGGGGCAAGCTTACCTTTCTTCCCAAAGCGGACAACACCCTTCCAGGGCGACACTTTGAGGAGAACAAGATCACCAACTTGAAATTCGAGAGGCTTTCGCCTGCGATCTGCGTAACTCTTCTGTCGGCTTCTGGCAGTCAGCAGATGATCACGGATCTTGGCGATTTTATCGGTTGTCTCTTGAACAAGTTCGGGTCCTGTGATTTGAGCTTCACCCACTTCGCTCCAACAAATCGGGGAGCGGCACTTACGACCGTAAAGTGCTTCAAATGGGGCCATACCAATACTGGAATGATAGCTGTTATTATAAGAGAACTCGATCAAAGGCAGGTGTGAATCCCAATTACCTCCAAAATCAAGAACACAAGATCGGAGCATATCCTCAAGAGTTTGAATAGTTCGCTCAGACTGACCGTCAGTCAGAGGATGATATGCCGTACTCATGTCCAAGCGAGTTCCTAGCGCAGATTGGAGAGATTTCCAAAAGCGAGATATAAAACGGCCATCGCGATCGGATATGATGCTCAAAGGAGTACCATGGCGGCAGACAATTTCCTTGACATAAAGCTGCGCGAGTTGCTCAACACGGTAGTTTTCACGAATGGGCAGAAAGTGAGCAGACTTAGTCAAACGATCCACTATTACCCAAATGCTATCATGTTTGCTTGCTGTCAAAGGTAACTTGGTAATAAAGTCCATCGCTATACATTCCCATTTCCACGTAGGAATTTCTGGTTGTTCGAGTAAACCAGATGGGCGTTGATGTTCAGCTTTTACCTTCGAACAAGTCAGGCATTTAGCTACGAACACAGCAATATCCTTTTTCATACCGGGCCACCAATAAGTAATGCGCAAATCTTTGTACATTTTATCAGTGCCGGGATGAATAGAATACCGAGATTTGTGCGCTTCACTCAGTATGACAGAGAGAAGATTCTCATCATTGGGGATCCAGATGCGATTGAGATAACAGAGAATTCCACTCAGATTAGGGACAAAATGCGCTTCCGCGCCACACGCTAACTCGGCGCGAAGGTTGCCATTGCTGATGGATGCGCGCTGCGCGTCGCGAATGCGTGATGCAAGATTGCTCTGAATCGGCGCAAAGTGAAGCTGCGTGCGCGGCAAGATACAGTTAAGCTGGCTGTCTTTACGGCTGAGCGCATCAGCTACCACATTAGCCTTACCAGGATGATACCGGATCTCACAATCGTAATCGCTGATGAGTTCGTTCCATCGGCGTTGTCTCATGTTGAGTTCCTTTTGATCAAAGATATGCTGAAGGCTTTTATGGTCAGTGTAGAGGATACACTTAGTACCATAAAGGTAGTGTCTCCAGATCTTCAAGGCGAAAACAACTGCGCCTAGTTCGAGGTCGTGAGTTGTATAATTCTTCTCGTGAACCTTGAGTTGCCTTGATGCGTAAGCGATAACCTTGCCTCGTTGCATAAGAACACAACCGAGACCTTGGTTGGATGCATCGCAATATACGACAAAATCTTCATTACCCTCAGGTAGCGCAAGAACAGGAGCTTCACACAACAAACGCTTGAGCGTCAGAAAGGCTTCTTCTTGCTTCGAGCCCCAAATATACGGTTTACCTTTGTGCGTTAGAGCTGTTAAAGGCAATGCGATCTTCGAGAAGTTCGAAATGAAGCGCCGGTAATAACCAGCTAAGCCCAGAAAGGAACGGATCTCGGTAGGAGTGGTCGGCGTAATCCAGTTCTTGATTGCTTCAATCTTGGATGGGTCGACATGAATACCCATCTTGTTTACAACATGACCAAGAAACTGTACTTCATCAGACCAGAATTCACACTTGGAGAGCTTGGCAAAGAGCTGCTCGGTTCTAAGCTTTTGCAATACCAATCGAAGATGTTGCTCATGCTCGGCCTTGGTCTTAGAATAAATCAGAACGTCATCGATAAACACAATCACGAATTTATCCAAGAAAGGCCTACACACCCGATTCATTAGATCCATGAAAACGGCGGGTGCGTTGGTTAAACCGAAGGACATGACCAAGAATTCAAAATGGCCATAACGAGTTCGAAAAGCAGTCTTCGGAACATCTTCATCGCGGATGCGCAACTGGTGATAGCCAAAGCGGAGATCAATCTTGGAGAAACAAGAGGCACCTTGGAGTTGATCAAAGAGGTCGTCAATACGCGGTAAGGGATACCGGTTCTTAATGGTGAGTTTGTTCAACTCGCGGTAATCGATACACATGCGAAACGTACCATCTTTCTTTTTAACGAACAACACCGGAGCACCCCAGGGCGAAGAGCTAGGGCGAATGAATCCTTTAGCGGTCAACTCTTGAAGTTGACTTGCCAATTCTTGCATTTCAGCGGGTGCAAGACGGTAAGGAGATTTAGCTACGGGGGAAGCACCAGGGACAAGATCAATACGGAACTCGACTTCACGAGCGGGAGGGATACCAGGAAGATCATCAGGAAAAACTTCAGGGAAATCACGCACAACAGGGATATCGCGAAGCTTCTTTTCTTCAGCAGGTTTAACCACATGGGCTAAAAATGCAATACACCTCTTCCGCATGAGTCTTCGGGCTTCGGCGCAAGTCATAAGCTTAAGACCACTGGAGGGTTTCTCGCCATAGATGTGAAGATCACCGTTTTCTCGAGGAATGCGAATCAACTTCTTGGCGCAAATAACTTCGGCGCGATTCTTCGAGAGCCAGTCCATACCAATAATAACATCAAAGCTTCCAAGAGGCATGGGGATGAGGTCGATTAGAAAATCGTTTTCGTTAAGGTTAAGCGTGCAATTTTTAATCACTGAGTTAATTAAAACAGTTTCACCATTAGCCAATTCAACTGAAAAATTTTCTTTTAAATCGTTGCGCGGTCGCGCAAGCTTCTGCTCAAACGCGCGAGAAATAAAACTTCGATCGGCGCCAGTATCAAAAAGTACAGAAGCATAAAATCCGTTAAGCAAAAATGTACCATTAACTACGTCATTATTCGCTTGCGCTTGGTGCGCGGTTATGTTAAAAGCTCGGCCACGCGCTACTTGGTTCGAAATTTGGTTCACCGGATTCGCTTGTGTGATTTGCACTTGCAGTCTCGGGCACGCGTTCCGGAAATGACTGGGATCACCGCAGTTGAAGCACGATCTGGGTCGTGGGTTTTGGTAGGTTGGTTGTGGGTTCTGCGGGTAGACTGGTGGTGTTGGCGCAATTGGATTGGCGGGAAGAACTCTACAGTTTTCCGCCATGTGACCAGCGCGGCCACATCGGTGACAAAGTCGACACGGGGTTTGGGTTGGGTGGTGAAATCTACAGGTTGGGCAAAAGGGGTGGTTTCCTGTGTAGGGTTTCTTAATTGGCGGGGCAGGGAGTGCGGGATTGGTTAAGGCATAGTTGTGGACTACAGGGGGAGTTGGGTAAGTCGACAGTGGGTTAGGCGCGTAAACTGGAGGTTGGTAGGTGGGTTGCTGGACAATGGGCGGGTTGGTAAGCGCATAGGCTTTGCGTCTGCGCTTGAGGTTGTTACGGTTTGAGGGTTCTGGTTTGGTTTCTGTTGGTTCAGGGACAGTCTTGGTGGGTTTGGTCTTCTCAGCTCCCCGCAGGAACAGGGTTCCTGCTCTGACATGGTTGTCGCTGAGCACAGCGGCCAACTCGATGGCGTCAGAGAGGGTTGCTGGGTTTCTGGCCCATACAGAATCTTGAATTTCCATGGGGAGACCCCCAAGGAATTTCTCGATGGCTCGGCGGGAAGGGGTAACAAGATGAGGGACAAGCAGGCTTAGTTCATGGAAGCGCGTCGCGTACTCGCGCGCTTCACCGCTGTATTGCTTCAAGTTCCAAAATTCTTCCTCCAGGCGCTTAACTTCGTTGGGAGGGCAGAATTCTCGCGTCAGAATTTCTTTGAATTCCTCCCATGACATGCTAGAAGCAGCTTCTGCGCCACGCGCATGAGCTACTCCATTCCACCATGTAAGCGCTCTAGATTCCAGGATACTGGAAGCATATAGGGTTCGTCTGTCTGGAGGGCATTGGGTATGGAGGAAAGTGTTTTCAATCTTCTCGAGCCATTGGAGCATCACGGTGGCTCCTTCAAGACCTGTGAACTTTGGAGGGTTACCCGCGTTAAAGGACTTAATGTTATAACTGGAGGTATTGTTTTGGCTCAAAGCTTGGGCTATTGCGGCGGCCATTTCCTGGGAACGTTGCTGTCTACGTCTGCGCGAGGCTTCTCTTCTCTGAAATCGGCGAGATAGCGGAGGCATTCTATAAAAGTTTTAATTTTGTTAATATCTTAGCGCAAAGTATAATCTTATAAAGCTTGGTTTCGCGGGATTAGATACCATCAACAGTTAAAATAATATATGAATTTGAATGCAAACTAAATATAGATAACAAATTCGAATCGAGAATCGACAATTCATGTATCACCATGACCTTCCGAATTCTCAATTTAAAATGACGAGTAAACGAGTATTGGAGATTGACGATTCATGTATCACCATGACTTTTCAATCCTCAATATAAAATATACAAGAAAATGAGTATTGGAGGTTGACAATTCATGTATCACCATGACTTTTCAAGTCTCCAACCTCAGAACATAATCGTAAATGGAAATTGAAAATCAACTATTCATGTATCACCATGACTTTTCGGATTTTCAAATCCCAACAAACGAATATGTAAGAAAAATCAATAAAAATCGAAATTCAACAAAAATCGAAATATCGCGAAATAAAACATAAAATCATATACTGCGTCTGCGCAAGCATATTTATAAATAACGAGTAATTAACAATAAGCGCGCAAACATGAGATTTCTCTCATGCGCGAGAAGGGACTCTTAGGTATCCTAGGCCGTTACGTCTAACCACCTATCCTAAAGCCAACGAGCTCTGATACCAATCTGTAACACCCCGACCAAAGGCGGATTATACATCGGGGCGCCACATATTGTTTCATTACTCGTGACACTATTGGGTGTCAATATTTAATAAATATATTCATTCGCGCACGCGCAACGCAATCGCAAGATAACATAAATCAACATAAATCAATATATTATAAGGCAAAATATTTGAACAACAATAACTTGTCTTGATACATTTTAATCTAAGTCCAAAAGTAAAAACGTCCTACGTGTCCACAAGCTCCAAATGTAGTTACAGCAAACCTGAACATGTGTTAAAATAAAACGTCAAACACTTGCGTGTTGGTGAGAAATCAAGTTTAATACAATACATAGATAACAATAAATCTGCGCGCAACATGTGTATGTCTGGTTTTCAACAAGGGTGTAATCTGATCGGGACCAACTCTAAGATTCATAGACTGCCAGTGCTCACAATTGAGCTCACAAACAAGAAAAACTGTGCAAGTGTAAACAAAAGAGAAAATCATAAACGATTGTTCTCCCGTGTTCATCTAATGGTACCATGAGAACTGCGGAATAGACCGACAAGACGGTTAATGATCCACACATACAAATAAACAGCCAAGTCTACGTCCTCAACACATGGGATACTGCGCGACTAAAGTTCATAAACAAGTTTAAGACTAAGTTTGTATGAACACATGAACATCCCAAAACATTAAAAATAAAAAAGGATTAGGTACGAGATTACTCACTTGACAAACGATGCGGTGTAAGATAAAGCAAGAACCAACTTTAAACAAGCACAAGTTAACCTATAAATAAGATTATTGTTTTAATGATTGGTTTTAAGTCTAGATTATAAGTTAGCATAATTAATAAGTAAATTATTATATATAATATATATATATATATTACCGGAAAAGCAGGGCAGAACAGGATAGAAGACGAAGGCAAAGAGAGAAGACGGCAGAGGAAGAACAACGGCAAGGAGTAAGAGAGAACATGAGAGATTAAGTGCTTTGTGTGTGTAGTGTTAGGAAATTAACATTATTATTTATAGGGAAACCCTAGGGAACACAATCCCTAGAAAAGGGGAAAAGATCTCCAAAAAGTAAAAGATTCCAAAAGCAAAAGATATCAAAAGATATGGCAGCTGCAGGGGGCAAAGGAAAAGCTGACAGGTAACAGTAACAGGCATGGGAGGGTCAGATAAAGGTACTGGTCAAGCATGGAAAAAGCAGATCTCAAAAGATAATGTCAGTCACTTTTTCTGCCAACCAATGGGGTTGGTGCGCATGCTGCGCCGAAAGTAACTTTTTAGACATAAGATAGGTCAGGTCAACAGCACAGAAGATAAGACTTCACAAAAGTAAACGACTGGATTAAACAGAAGAAAACTCAAAGGGTTTAGCGCGAGAAGGCTGGAGCGCGAAAGCAGACACAGAAGGTCAAGAGTGCGCGAGCGCGAAGGCAGACAGAACCAACCTTAGCGCGTCGCGGGAAGAACTACATTTCTAAGCGCGCCGCGGGAAGAACTTCAATTCTAAGCGCGTCGCGAGAAGAACTATATTCCTTAGCGCGTCGCGGGAAGAACAGTATCCATAGCGCGCCGCGGAAAGAACTAAAATCCTTAGCGCGCTGCGGGGACAGTTCGTCTCGCGTATCGCAGTAACAGGTGGTCTTCACGCAGGCTTCCTTGTAAGGAGTCTGGCGCGTGGAGCTGCGCAGACAACCTTAGGCGGGAAGGAACAAAGGACAGGGGTTCAAGGCTTAAGGGCGGGACGGCGACAAGAGGGAAAAGAAGGCGGAAAGAGAGAAGAAGAGGGACGGGACGGCGGAAAGAAAGAGAGGGAAAGAGGCGGGAAGGAAAATATATTATTATTATTAAAAGTAAAATATAAGTATAAATAAATATTAAATCATAAAAGAAAGAGATCGGATAAGAGAAACGGGTACCTGGGTCGGGTCGGATCGGGTCAGATGTCACAATTAATGTGTCGACATGTTTATAACCAAAACCTGTTTATCCCAAACACTAACTCATATTACTTTGTGCGAATTATGTCATGTTAACTTTAATTCATTTGCCCATCTTCGGGAGCTGATACAAGATCGTTAGTTTAGAAAAAAGAGAAAAAAAAATTAGAGTTAAGTGTCATTTTAGTACCTGTGGTTTGGACAACTACACAACTTTAGTACCTATTCTTTATTTTATGCAAATAACTACCTCAGTTTCCAAAGTCTTGCATTTTTAGTACTTTTTTTAACCCCGTTAACTTTCATCCATTAAGTTAGGGGTATTTGTGTAATTTTATTATTATTTGTTTATTTCTTTTATTTATTCCTTCCCCATTTCATTATTATCAGATCCTAACTCATTCCTAATAACCCAAATTCTCTAAACACCAAACTGATAAATCTAATTGACCATTGATTCCCCAACTTCGCTCATCAGTAGTCAATAAACTGACCTCCATGTCGCCGCCATTTCGACGACTGCCGGAAATACGCCCTCCAAGCCACCACGTCAACCCTGACCTCCCTGTCGTCGCCATTTCTACGACTGCCGGAAATACGCCCTCCAAGCCACCACCTCAACCCTGACCTCCCCGGCGTCAACGAGATCTTCGCCGTCGCCGCCGTATTACTCGCCGGAAGTATTCCCGACTGGTACCAAGTAATGCTTATCAATCGGTACTCAAACGACTTCAGTTTAATCAAACAAAAGTATGATAAGCTGTACGGACTGTTAAACATTAGCGTCAACCAATTCGCCTTTGCGAATGAAGCGTTGGATGTTGTTCGTTACACGTGGCGCATGTTATCCGATCCTTTGAAGAAGACTGAATTCGATGAGGCTTTGAATGTTGGTTGGCGAACCACAAGAGTACATAACCATGATCAATTTTGAGGTTTATGTGAATTTAGAGAATTAGGGTTCATATGATGATTTTGGGGGAAAGGGTTTATAATCGGGGAGAGAGAAAACAAGAAAAGAAAAAGAAAAATATAATACTAAAATTACCCAAATATCCTTCATTTAAATAATAAATTACACAAATACCCCTGACTTAACGGATGAAAGTTAACGGAGTTAAAAAAAAGTACTAAAAATGCAAGACTTTGGAAACTGAGGTAGCTATTTGCATAAAATAAAGAATATGTACTAAAGTTGCATGGTTGTCCAAACCACATGTACTAAAATGACACTTAACTCAAAAAAATTACTTTTTCGGCTTTTTTCTAAAAGATCCAATTAGGCCCATGTTATTGGATCAAAAGCCCATTATAATACACCCTCTTATTGAATCACAAGCCCAAAGTGGCAAAATAAGGAAAATTCTAATTCGTAAGATTTTGATGGTTGAATGATACTATGTTTTGGTAAGGTAATGCATATAAATAAAGAATAAACACAAAACTTATGAACTTATCAAAAACTAGAAGCAAAATATATACATTGGATAATGAAGAGTTCTTGAAAATTTTGGTAACATATTTGTTTTGATGGGTCATGTATGCTCAATGAGTCATAGTTACTGACTGTAACAAATCCATGTATGTTCTTATATATCCAGTGTCTTAGGAAATTGAGTAAGTTAAAGTTATAACAAATCCATGATACCATGATAGATTGATTGATAGTACATTTGTTGGCTAGAATTATTCGATGAATTGTGAATAACACAGTAACATTTGATAAATTCTGTATGTATTGCATTAGATTTTTGGATCTTTTGTTGTTTGAAATAATCTTACAACTTAATTCTTATTTTTTATTTGTTATCATTTTTTTTATTATTAGTGTAATTATTTTGATCGGTTTTAACCGACCTGTTCTAACCAACTTGTTTCTGGATCCATCACTGTATAGCAAGAAATGCAAACAAAAATTCAAATCAATAAAGCACTAAACAGAATAAACATAGAGTCATAAAACAACTATTATTAGAACACAAGTTTTGCCTCAACCTTAAACATCAATCCATAAACTAAGGCGAAACAAAAACAATTTCTATGTCTAAAGAGTCGATTTCAATGGTCCATACTCAAGCTTGTTTGCTGCCCCGACTTCTATCTTTCATACGATTTTTCTACACAAAATTCAAGAAATATTTATCATGACAAAAAAAAAGAAACAAACTATCTATATTCAAAGCCGAAAATTGTTACAAACCCGTTGCTTGAGCATGCACATTCGCCGACGTCATCTTGCATTAGTAGCCCTCGAACTAGCGAGTCCTGTGGTCTGGTTGGTTCCACTACAAGAAATCCACAAAGGCACCATGACTGGCACAGTAGTGATTGTTGAACAATGAGAGCCCAAAGAAGCACCTAAAAGAAAAAAAAATTCATTATATACACAATCTTTTCATCTTAATAACTTAACTTTTACGTAAATATGTTACTTTATATTTTTTTGAAATTTGAAATATAAACAGATCTAAAATATGCATATACCTGTCACATGAGAGAAAACACTCTTATTTGTATCTTGTACTACGCCGTTATGGTGTTGAACCACTTGTTGGGGGTACGACACTTGTGGTGGGGCCTGGACTAAACCCAAACCGATCAAAAGCTCTTTGAATGTCATCTCACCGAAGTCACATTGTTGTGAGAAACTTTGATTGTTGATATTTGGAAAGCTAGTCACAATTTGTGGTTCTTGAACTTGTCTTTGTGTTTGGTGCGGTTGGATACCATGAAAAATATCATTTAAAGGTTCTAGAGAGTTATCGAGTTGTAAGCTTGTGTCTACATTTCCTGTGTTGAAGTTGGTTATCGCCAACTTGTCTTTGTGTTTGGTCTGGTTGGATATCCTGCAAAATGTCGTTTAAAGTTTCTAGAGAGCTATCGAGTTGTATATTTATGTCTGCATTTCCTAGGTCTTGAACTTGGTTATCTCCCACGTCAACATAAGCCAAATACCCCTCAATGGTTATTGACCTCAAGTGTTCGGGCGTGAGTTGTGAAGCTCTTTCCCACATTTTCTTTTTATGGGTAACTCGTAATTGATATCACTTTCTTCAAAACCTGACAATTACATGTCACTTTAGAGCTAAAAACAAGTTTATTAAGCTATTGAAACAAGCCAAAATGGTTGCATAAAACACAAAACACAAACCAAACACTCGAGTAATTAGCGAATGAGGGAAATTCGACATTAACTTTTGTTTTTTGTCCATCTATAAATCATAAATTATGACAGCTTTTACAAAAGGATGTCATTTATAAAATTCTAATTAAAAAATATCATATAAATATCCAGTTGAAAAGTAAAATATCATATATACCCCTTAAAACTATATAATTTATCATATTCACTGGTTTCATTAACATCAATTGAGAAGTATTACGATTCTACTTGTATTCTCTCAAAACTTTAAGATTTCATACTTGCCACAACACAACATTCAATTATATGTATAATATCAACCACGTTCAATTGGTGCATTTGTTCCCTTGAATATTCAATTTGGTTAAATAAACAAAACAATCATTTGGTCTGTTAGATAAAAATCACTTGATAATTAAATGTTGAATAACATTTTGTCTTTTTAAATAATGATGGTTCAAATTTCGTGATGGTTAAAAACTACATACATATAATTCAAAAGTAGAGTAGATAATAGTCTATAATTTATCGTCATAAAAAATATAGTTATAGGAAAAATCAATTTAATCCGAGTATATTTGGTGTAAAAAAACAAACAAAAGACAATGGAACCTTAAGAAAATATAAATAAATTAAAAATCATTTATTGTAATAAACAAAAGGATCAAATTCGTACTTTTTGAAAAAAAAATTAATCAAATTTAAAGTATCCTTAAATAGCGTCCAATAACAATATTGAAAGAATTTTAATGTCCCATTAATAATGAAAAAAATATAGCGTTCAATAACAATATTGAAAGAATTTTAATTCAGCAACCAGGTGGGGTACGTTTAGGCTGACCCAAAAAAATCCAACCATGGAACCAATATGGTAACAAATGTAGAGGTGCAATCGAAACACATCAATTTAGCACAAATTCTAGTTTCCAACTAAAGACAATGGAACCTTTTACTCTGGCATATGGAAAGTAGCAATGCAATTCAACCACATATGTGGCTCAATAAAATAACATACATGATTCAACAAAAAAAACTTCAAATGTAATTCAACACATGCAATTCGATACAAGGAAACTGCGATTCAATAAGAATTTTCTATATCGGTGCAATTGAAGTAACGGGAGGAACAAAATCGATATTTTTTACCTTGATCGAAGGGTGTTGTGGAAGCAAGTCAGAGCAAAATCAGTAGAACCTGTTTCGGTTTAGAAACAAAATCCCAAAATTTTGTAAATGATGTTGTAAACTAATAAATACAAAGATTAATATGTAATACAATTAAAGGGATATAAAATCGTTATAAAATAAATATATGATATTTTATTACATTGAGTTTTAAGGATAAAGTTCAATGTAAAGCGGGATAAAAATGAGAAATGTAAGAAGGATTTGTGAAAAAAAAAACCCTAAAAGAATATTCAAAACAAATAATAAAAAAATCTTACTCAAAGTATAAATAAAAAAACAAAAAATGAAAAAAAAACTAAAATGACAAAAAGACACAATACCGAGAAAAAAAAAGACACAATAATGAAAATAAACAAAAAAACACAATAATAAATAAAAAAAGACATAATAGATCGCAAAATATAACACAATGCTAAATAAAATATAACACAAATGTTTAGTGATATAAAACAATATCAAGAAAAAATGACAATGTGTCAAGGAAAAAAGACACAATTAATAAGGAAAATAAAAACAAAACACAATGATATATAAAAAGACAATAATTTTTTTTTTCAACATTGTGGAAACATTTTTGTATTTTCTATTGTTTTTTTATTAAATTTTGAGCTATGATTTATTTATTTATTTTTTTGTTATTTTTTAAGGAATTTTGTTTTGCTACAAATTTTTCTTATCATTCTCATTTTTATCACTATTTGTAGAATAACCTGGCCCAAGTTTTAATGATAGTTTGAAAGTGTGTAGAGGTATACACGAAATTCGTCCTTTACAAAATTAGGGGTGTTTTTTTCTTCTTCTTTATAATAACAAACTAATCTACTCTTAAATTTACACACTTTGTTCACTTTAAGACTTCAACCTTTACAACATCACTATTCAAGAGTGACTCCACTTTATCTAATAAATTGATGCTATTGAGCTGATATAAGAGTAGATGACTGAGTTTTATATAGAGATGTGATCAAGTATAAATAAAGTTAACATACTAAGCATATAAATAACTAGAGTGATTACAGTTTTAAAGTAATTATGTTATAAAAAATAAAATAGTGTAATAATAATTACTCCACTTTAGAAATTATAGAGTAATAATAATTATTCTTAACATAATTAAGCTAGATATTCATACATTTCTAATAATAAAAATCATTTGTATTTAATCCAAACACATCAAATATATCGATATCAAGAATAAAATATAATCAAAATATATCCTTCGATAAGGAACAATCAGTTATAATTAAACCACCAATAAATGCAACATGTTAAATATTAATATATATATATATATATATATATATATATATATGTGTGTGTGTTTTAAACAATAGACTGTCACAAACTTACTAATACAAGTTTTATAAAATAGTGTTTGGTATGTATTAATCACATACAAAATCATATGGACTATTGTGAAGAAATAAAAAAGAATATTTTAAGTTGATTTATGAAAACATATTCCGCAAGAAATCTCATTCTCTCTAACAATCCAAAATATTTATTCACTCCCAGTTGTTTTCTTTTTTCATTATGTTCCCTCATTCGCCACCACCATCGGCCACCATCACCAACACCATCACAACGACCACCACCACAAGCAATCACCACCTCTGGCCGCAACCACCACGACTACAAGCATCACCACCTTTGGCTGCAACCACCACCATCTCTGGTTGCCAACACCACCACTATAGGGAGTCACCATCATCACCACCACCGCCTCTGGCCACCACCAACACTACCTAGCATCGCCACCACCAACGTCACCCAACCAACACCATCGCCCGCAACTGGCCAACACCACCTTCGATCACTACCATCACATTTGTGTTTCAATCCTTCGTCTTTTCCTAACTTCCATACAACACAAAATATAGATCATTGTATTCCCATTGGATAAACCAAACAAGACAATGAAATGATCGAAGAGAAATATTATTTATTCCTTACAAGTATAGATCATTCCAAACAACACTAAATATAGATCATTCCATTCTACCTTAATTATTTGTTCATTTCATTTCCCTAAAAATCCTATTATCTCATCTATTTCATTACCTTATACCAAACAAACCATAAATTAACTCATTTATTTTTTAATTCGCCTAAAAGTCTTTTGATAAATACAAATATACGTATCGATATGGAAGGAAAGAAATTAAGAGTAAAATTCACACAACATGATATAAATAAAGAAGAAACTCCATGAATATAATTCAACAAAAAATCAAAAGGAAATATAATACTTACATTTGTTCGTGTTTGTTCGTTTAATTTAATACTTACATCCGAAAAGGTTAGTCATTATAACTACGGTTCGTTAATTGATCAAATTATTTTTCGTCCAAATAAAACTTGAAAGGATAGTCGTAAACCACGATCACGTACACTTTCATTTTTTGCATTTTAGTGTGTTATATATACATATATAATTATGAGTGAGAAAGAAAGAAACAAAAATAGGTCATAAAATTAAGTTTTTTATAATAGTTTAAGTTACAAATGAGGAAACCGATATACATTATGCATCAGTAATGACGTCTGACACTTTGACGTACTTTTATATTTTTAGTTTGATTAACTTTTTTAATTAATATGACTTAACATCCGACGATAGGAACTAAAAAAATTATTATATACCGAAAGCCATAAGGCCCTTATAATTTTTCACCCTGTTTAAAAATTTTCATAGACACACCACTACAAAATAACCATTTATAGTCCAAAAGTTTTGAGTTTTAACTTCCTTTTTTCAATAATGTGCTTTTCTGGTAAAAAAAAAAAGAAAAACTTAGTGTGCTTTCATCTTTTCAATAACTCCATGCGTCAAACGCCATCCAGTCTTGCTATTGATTTGCAGCTATTATCAAGCATGTCACACATCTTTAAGGACTAATTACTGTGAACTAAATAATAACCATCATTATATTTACTTAGGTGTCACGCTTGTTATAAATAAAAAATCTAGCATTATCTAACAAGAGATCAAACATTTAAGGATAAATTGAATATTATCTAAAATATCATAAAATGTAAAAGACAAGTATAATATCATGATCGTAGATGATCGGGTGGGTCAGTGTCTTGTAGGTGATCCAAATAACTGTTAAAAAATGTATAAAATCATAAAAGAGATCCAACTCATAAAAAAACTACTCTATCCAACCAAATTTTATATGGATCAAATCTTTATAGCTCGTAGGTCACAATTCGCAACGATTATTATGCAATAAAACTTATGATACTAGTTTTGTGCTTATTTAGATGATACATTAGCGTTCTCGATTTGTTTACGGTTTGAGTTCAACAATAACTACCGTCTTCTAGCCGCAGTTTCTCTTTGGCAATTGAAGTAAATAGCAGCAACAGGCAAACCCAATTCATTTTCATGAGCAAAGGCTCTACTGTTGAATCTATCTCTTGTAGATGGGCAGCTCACAGTGTGTCTTCCTTTTTGTTTGTAAAGAAAGAAGGCATATCTATGTCCAAACAGCACACCAATGCACTTATTAGGTTAGAGACATCGATGATTGATGATTTATTCGTACGGTGTAAAAGAAAACAAGAAATATGAACAAGTACCTGTGAATGCCGATGTTTGGCCTTGGCATCTCATAGCTGACTCTCTCTTTTCCTGAAGAAAACACACACAATCCAACCATATAAATATGTGTGAGCAACAATCTTTTGGCAATCTATCAGTTTTCGGAATTTTGTTTTATGTATAAATATTTTTTGATGAAATTTACATCTACATTTTTATTTAGTTTATATTAAACATACATAATATACTATTTACTTTGTGTATTTTTCTCAGAATTATTCGAATTAATCAACGGAGCCTATTCGATAACACAACCGAAATCCTATTCTATAAACACCTCCAACTTCGAGAAATCACTCGTAGAAGTGACAATATCACTCATATAAGTGATGTCAAAACAGTTAGAAACTTAAGTGGATAGAGTTCTTAACACTTGTCTAGATTGAATGATATAAACGTTGTGTAACTGTATTCTCTTGATTATGGTGCTTCCTATGTGGTTTGGTCATTAATGCTTACAAGTTATGTAAGGTAGGATTTTGGGATTTAAAGGTCTCATCACTATCTTGTTTTAAAAATTTTCTTTTTAAGAAAAACACTATACCAAATTACACGGTAGTATCCTACAATAAGGTAGGGAACGAGAGGATGAGAAGAGTGTAAGTCTTTCCTTCATCCCATAAGATTAAGGTTGCCTCTTAACTATAAAGAGGTTATAAACCATTAAGAGGTAGTCTCTTAATGACCATTAATAGCCCCTAAGAGATGTTCTTAATGAGATGATGACTCCGAAAAAAGTATGATTCTTGATTCGTTTATAATTTTAAATACGACTAAACTAACAATATAATACTATTTTAAACATTCAATTAATAGAGTATAAGCTTAATAATTTTTCAAAAAAACTAAATTAATTATGACATGATATGGTTTAAAAACTTCGGTAAAGGTGTTCCTTTATGTGATTATGGTGTAGTGTCATAATCTAGAAAGAAAAGTCCTAATAAAGATTTGTAGATTAAGCTTAATATATCATTATGATGTAGTGTTGCCATTTAAAAAAAGTTAAATGTATAGTGTAAAACTGCACTCAACAAGATATTAGAAGCAACATATAGAACATGCTTTGTTTAAGCAACACTAAGAGATCCATAATAGGCCGATTTTGGACATTTTTTAGGAGAGAGATGATGATGATGTGAATGAGAGGGGGAGGATGGACGCTCTTGTGTAAGAACGTCAAGAACTTATTAGAAGGAGGGAGGGCGAAGGGGGAGATGACCAGGGAGCGCTTTTAGACCCACTAAGCCTAAGTAATTAGTATATATCATTTAACTTATTGCGCTTTTAAACCAACTATATTTGGCGCCATAAAAGTAGGACAAGTTTATTACAATCAATTTCTTTACTATCCTCTTGTTTTGAAGAATATAAGATGATTAAAACAATTTGAAGAATATAACGTATAAATATGAGCATAAATTGTTTGTGCTTATAATTGTGTGCCAACATACACTTTCTCCACACTTATAGATATGAATAACCTAACAAAAGTGTTCACATTAACAAAATGAATATTGGTTTTAAATAATCCTAATTATGCCATATTGGTATATAACAGTTTCAATTTCACATTTGGTTGGTGACAGTCCTAACTAAAGGTGTATTTGTTTCTAACGGTTTGCGACTAACAGATGACTAACTCCGTTAGTCTGTTTCTAATGTGGCCATCCCATTAGAAACAAATGCACCTTTAGTTGGAACTGTCATCAGCCAAGTGTAAAGTTGTGACTATTATATAACAATGAACATAGTTATAATTATTTAAAACTGATATTCATTTACTAAACGAGTGCGAAAGTACATAAATAATATATTGATTTATTGTACTTATCACTCCTTTTTATATTTTAAAACGATGATTTAATATATAAGTTTTTTATGTTTAATAGTTATTGAGCAACAATTCTTTTATCGTTCCATGACATGACTCTACACACAATTTGATTTATATTTTTTTTTCACGTTCACGTGGGAAACGTTTTGGGTCATATCGGTAGTTGTAACTTGTAAGTAAATAAAGTTTCTTTTTTTAAACAAATTTATGATGAGTAATGACTAATGAGAGTATACAAATGTCTTAAAATCCGTTTTTTATGCCTGTGCGATCAATAAACCAATAAGAGTGTTACGCATTTCAAAGCTGACATGGTTTTCTAAACAAAAGAGTAATTGAATGAACATATTTAGAACACTTAAAAGATGAATTATGAAGAAATGTTTATCTCGTCATAACAAAGTCAAGAAATTGTTACCCAACTTTATTAAAGTAGGGGTGACTTTTAAAGAGGAAAAACAAGGGGTTGTTAGATGTTTCGGGTTAATGGGTTAACATGTCGAGTTTCATGGTAGAATTGTTCAATCCGAACACAACAAATACTTTGAGTCGTGTATCAAACATTAACCAACCGTTCACATTTAAAGTAGTGTAACCTGAACACAACCCAACCCGTATCTATCTAAACAGGTTGGCGGATCGACATGTTTACTTAAACATGTCGTGTTCATGTTGATCTGTTTAATCAACCAGAACACGACCGTTTAGCTAAAAAGGTTAACTCGGACACGCCATGTTTAATTAAACGTATTAATATGAACATGCCACATTTATTAAATGAATTATACGTGATATTATCCGTTGAAAATTGGAATCTCTAGGAAAAACAGTTGAAGTAGTTGTTAAGTGCCTTAACGGAGTCATTGTCATTCATAGTTTATAAAGCATAAAACTAAAGTAGTTCGTCATATATTGACTAGAAAAATAAAACAATTTTGAATCTAGTTTTTTTGAAATTTCGAATCATGTTAGCATCCGTGAATCAAATATTGCAATCCTGTTTTATATAGAATTCGAATTTGTGATATTTTCCCATAAATAGTACTATTATACTATGATGCCACGTTAAGTACGTGTTGACATTAATCAATGAAATAGTAAAAGAGGATGTTTGATTAAGAAAAAGAAGAATTTACCAAAAGAAGAGTCAGTGGTGCCTGGGATGTCTGTAACTATCCTGAAAAAGAAGGAAACAAAGAGAAGACAAGTGTCAATTCATTGCTAAGGCTAATATTGTAAAATACCAATCTTAAAAATATTTCATTGGTGTATTTATACTTATACTTTTAAGCCTTTTAGTTTCTTTTCTTCTTTACTAAATTGATCTTTAGAATTTCAGTTTAAGACAACCATTAAGTCGTTAACTACTAAGGGTGGTGGCAATGGGGTCTAGAGCTAGGCACTCAGGCAGTGCCGCATCTGTACGAACAGGAACACCACCACGCTTCTTGTGGTATCAAGAAAAATGAAGCTGCAACGAGGACTACATGCCGGATGGCAGATGTCATACCGAACAAAGAAGAAAAAATATAGCGGAACAGATGATCGGGATGGAGGTTGGATTGTGGGTTGGGTTGGGATGGAGGAGGAATACCGCCCCGCCCATCTAGGTATCGAAGAGAGATGAGCAGGGTGGCGGGAGCACTCTGTTCACCTTAAGGTACCTAGCCACTTTATGTATACATACACATACATGTGTCATAAGTTTTAAACATTTATGTTTTTGGATCCTCAACTTTATTTACAAACTTTGATTCATTAGATTTTTGACACAAAAAGTTCTACATATATACTATTTTGACTCTTCAACTTTAGTTTCATATATTTACTTTTTAGCCGTATTAACTTTGGTAATGAAAATTTTATCTTTTCAACTTACGTTTTTACCTTTTTAGCACTCAACTTCGGGTAATTAAACTTATTCACAAAACTTTTACCATAACGAATTGAATCGGTCGCGATCGACCGACTTCCCACCGGTAGCTTCAAACATGCAAGGCATTCAACTCACTCCAACACAATGTATGGATAGAAATACTTAGTAATATAAATATAGAACATATACTACTATGCTTGTAATATGTATATTATAATGAAATAAGACATGTGCTAATAATAAATTTTCACATGTTTATGTTTTTTTAAGGCCAGAAGTCCTTTGGCACATGTAAAGTACAAAACATCATGATATCATTTCAGCATTTCACACAAGAAATTAAGCACACTAATAACGTACACCTCTTTTGTGACTCTAAATTCGGAATTTAAAATTACATTACCATTGGGGTTTCAGGGCAATTTGAGCATGAGATAATTAACCAATAAAACTTGTAATATAACTAAAAATACTTAGGTTGTTCCTTCAATAACCAAAAAACTATTGATTATTTATTTATAGCAATAATAATATTAATTACCAGTGTAAGTGCTCTCTTAGATATGGATCACTAGGACCCGGAACATCTGGATCTGTCATTATCTGAAAATTAAAAACATATTTGATAAATTAGATTGATCACAATGTCGATTAAAATAATCAAATTAATAAATTCTAAGGTTTGTTATGCATTTGGAATCATGGGCATCTCAAAGATGTTATTTGATGTTAGAAATAAACATTTGTAGTTAAAATGCTCATTTCCACAAATAATTCAAATTAAATAGTAGTTTGTTACAGTAAATTAAACTACAAACATAAGTGTTATAATCAAATACAAACATCTAAAGTAAGAAAGTATAAATAACTAGAGTAACTGTGTTAAAATTAGAATATGTATTATTAGTCTATGGATTCTGAAGTTCAGAACCAGAAAAATTATTGCTCCTGTACTTATTTTTTGTATTGTAATTACTCTATTTCGAAACTGGAAGACTAATAATAATTACTTTACTTATTTGTACGTTTAGTATATTAATTACATTATTTGTATCGGATTCCACTTATAAACATAAACTAGTATGTAAAAGTAATTTGCAAGAAAATATAAGACTTAATCAGAAGGTGGTGTACCAATGTAAAGAAGGACCTCATGTCACCACCCTGAACATCAACCTTAGGTTTAACAGTAAGACAAGAAGGAAACAGCTCATGACCATTGTTCACTTGGTTTGACGAGTTGTATGTTACACGCATATTCACGCTCGGGACGAAGCTGTCAACGACATCTCCGACGACCCGGCCAATCACCAGAGGATGATCTGACGTTAGTCTTGCCATTTGTTAGTTAAACCGGTAGGTTTTTAGTGACAAAATGTGTTTTATAGTCACTAGAGTACTAAGTTTTAGTACGGTCATCAGCTAGCATGGTATGGCCATTTATATATTTGTAGGGTTCATGCAGAGACACCACTTTCTCTTGCTCCATATTAATGTTTGTCGTTTTTTAATTGTCACATATGGAATCAAACAAATGATTGGTATTCTATTAAGTTAATTAAAAGAACAGGAAAATTATATTTTTCTCTAGCTAGAACTTTATTAAATTTGAAAAAGAAACATGCAAAAAATAGCATGATTCTATACGCTAGAAAAAATTATCTTCACTAAAAATGTACATCTTACTCAAAGACGTATCTTATTCAAAGACATCCCACGAAATGCGGTTTTGATAAATTTAAGGGTTCAAGTGAAATTTTAACTGCGGTTCTCTTTTTCACGACAAAAATAAAACCTATCAATTTTATATTAAATTGCCAACAAACATTGATTTTTTTTTCGAAGGGCAAGTTTTATTAACGGAAACACCCCAGCCAAAGCAAGACCAACCAAACAACAAAGAAATTACAGCATACTTACAAGAAGGAAAAGGCACACCAATCCTTCCGTTTTAAGATTTTGTTTCACCCTATTTCCGAGGCATAAGAAATTGAAAACTTTTATGTCTTCCATAGTTTGTGTTGTTTTTACTCATTGATTGAGAAATGTTTTTCGTTTCTCGCTTTCCACAACGAGCATAGACTAAAATATAGATATAAACTTCAAAGAATTTTCAAAAAATTTGTTCTCACATTAATATGAAAATACAAGTGCCCTCATCCAATGGAGTAAAGTAATGCCAAATTAATTTGGTACTACATCTAGTCGTGGTGCAAACTACCGTACTAAACCACTAATGTGACTTTGGTTGTGGAATTTTTGCACCGAAATGGTTAAAGATGACAAACCACAAGGACCAAAACTATAATCTACTATTTTATATATGTTTAGTATCAAAGCTTTTTGGAAAGGATATTATAGTTAAGTTTGAGCATAAGAGAGTTGGAGTATAAAGCGACTCCACCAAGGCTTACTTGTTTGAGGAAGTGATCAGGAGTCATTGCATCAAAGCAAAAGATATTCTCAAGGGTTTCTACTTACAGAAATCTACTACCATAAATGTACAACTTTTTTGGGGGATTATATTCTATACATGTTCTAGTATCATTTTTTTTAAGGGATTTTTTTTAATTCTCATAATCATGGGACTTAAATCCAAGACCTCTCCCTCCTAAATCCAAGTGTTTAGGGGGTGTTTGGCCTAGCTTCTATTTTTAAGCTTATGCTTATATATAAAATGAGCTTATAGCTTTTTTTCTATTATTTGATAAGCTTTTTTTAAGTATTTGGATTAGCTTATATTATACAAGTTAATTATGTGTCTTAATAAGTTGTTAAATCCAACATTTTTTAATTTGTTATAGTAATAATTACTAATCCACCACCATTTGAGGACAAATGAGTAATTTACACCCTTAAACAAATAAGCTTATAACAAATAAGCTAAAAAACCATCTTCAAATAAGATTATTCAAATGGGCTTATATAAGCTAATAAGCATAAGCTTAAAAAGCTAAGCCAAACACCAAGTTAAGCTTATTTTATAAAAAAAAAACTAAAAAAGCTATAAGCTTGGTTAAAAAAGCTAGGCCAAACACCCCCTTAAAGGCTTTGCATCTGTCAATAAATTGGCAATTAAATGTCACTACTACATAACTGGGAAATAGATATACTTGTTTTCTTCAGGTCCAAATAACTAACTATACATGTTCGAGTGTTTAAATTTGTTTAATTTGCATCATCTCATGAATCCACCACTATAACACATTTAAATACTATATCATGATCATGATATTATTCGTTTAACCTGCATTGGTTCATGGTTATGTGCTTGATGATCAGAAGAGATCACATGCTTAACTAGTAAGTTGTGATGAAAACCAAGCCCGAAACATATTATGTTTGAGTTCGACACGTGATGATATTAATTTTGGCTGTTACAGTCGTGTGTTATTACTTGTTGAACCACCTAGGCATGCAACAAGGTCTAGATTGTTTGTAAAATAATATATAACATTTTGTGTTGCATTTGGGTTCATTTGGATCTATTTAAATTATACAAGTGAAACTTACAAACCCATGAAATCTAAATTTCCAATCGTCAAAATCCTCAATATTGATAAGCCTTGGTGGCTTAGAATTGGAATCGACTTCATGGTCTAGGTGAAGGTAGGTCATGAAGAAGGTAATCGGTTGTAGACGACATCTTGAAAAATACTTAAGACTCGCCAAAACCTGAAACTGGATTGCAAAACTTGTTTGTTTGCAGAGTTGAACATGTTTGCAAACTATATGGTTCGCAAATATGAAGTGGATTGCAAAACTAACAGGCTCACAATATGACTTGGATTGAATAAGTATATGGATCGCAAAACAACAAAAGCGATTGCGAACTAGAAGCTAATGCGATTGCGATTTAAAATCTATGCTATTATGAATTAGTGCTAAAACTAAATGCGACTGCTAGCTACTTTCAAATGCGATTGCGGACTAAATTCTAATTTACACAAAACCCAAAAAAGCCATTAGATATGGATAGTTTATGATGAGTAGACTCCATGTGTAAAAACCTTCCCAAAACTCCAAGTAAAAATGTGATCTTTAGGTGAAATACTCAGTTTGCGAGCAAATGAAGCTGGTGATGAAGAACAGTATCAAACCGAGCCAAAATCCATTATAATCTGATCTAGATTGGTGTATCGAGTAGCGAAATTCAAAAAGGATCCCAAACCTTTAAAAAGTTGAGCCAAACTTCTGTACCGATTGTAGATTTGTAGGTCCCCGAAAATGAAATGAATCTAGCAATGCATCGGATCATAAACAGACACGTACATGTTCATTCTTTAAATAAATGAACCTGAACACAAACATGTGTCTGATTAACAATTCATGTCCGTATTCACGTTCTTTAAAGTTACATGAACGAACTCAAAAATGCCCTTGTTCGTGTTCATTAGGTTTGTTTACATGCTTAATTGATTGAGAACTATGGGCCAATTTTCATGGGCTTTACTAATGATTAGTAGGTTCCAAGATAAAAGGGACCATTTGACATATTTCCAAGCTAAGAATATGTCAAAATATGAAGAAAAAAAAATAATAATTCCTTGACATTTTTCAAAAAGATAAACCATGTCACCTTTATATAAAAACTAAAGGGGAACTAAAACTTTAAATTAGTCAAAAAGAAAGCAAAACTGACCTGTCTTCTTGATTTGTAACTTAACAAAACTCATCAAAAGACTATTGGATGACCCACAAAATCATTTGATGAAAGTCAAATTCAGCGGATTACATGAATGTGAAAAGTCAAAAGTCAAAGACAACCATCAACCCAACCCAAGAACATGCTAGTCTCATAATAATAATTCCTCAAACCTTACATGCCTTTTAAACATAAACATAACACCATGATACCAAATTCATACCAAACCACATTAAAAACATTTAACAACAAAACTTAAAAACAAGTGGAAAAGCATATTACTCAGAAAGCGGGTTCACCTTGAACCTGTAGATCAAAGTTTTCTTCTTTGAAGTCGGGTTGTCGACGGTCAAAAGTATCTTGCCAAGCTCATTGATCTTGAAACTGTGGCTAATCACCGGCTCATCGGTTGGAGCCATCTTTTTAGCCTTCTGTATGATTATGGTGTAATGGCTTTCATCAGCGGGTACATATTCAGCAGTATAAGTTACCTCCCAACCGACTACGCGTAGCTCCCATACAAGTAAGCATTTCTGCAAAAAATTACAGGTTTGACCAACGGTTTGACCGGCTATTAAAAACGCAAAATGGCATGTAGATCGTACCTCGTTTACTATAATCTCCACAGTCTGCTTGGTTGCTGGTTTAACAGTAACCATTGAAGCCGGATCATCAATCGTGAATTCAGGATTGCAATCACAATAATCTACACTCAGCCCGCCATATTGAATTGGTACGTGCTCGGGTCTTATGTATCTGTTAAAACAACCCCACTTAGTTAAAAGGTAAAATATAAAGCAGTCAATGAACCAAGATTTGAAAGTCAGAGTAGAGGTGGCAAACAAGCAGGTCCAGCTGGTTGGCTTGAGTTTAGCAGTGTAAATGAACCAAGTTACTCATGAACGACTCAGGATCGGTTTGTTAAAAAGTTCAAATCGATCCGACCTTAAACGAACTCGAGCCTGAACCTATAATAAACTCATTTAATAAACGAGCGCAGTCCTGAGCTTCAACTATCAAGCTCGAAGAGGATCGCGAGCTTAAACGAGCCTATTAGCTTTTAGTTACATAATAATTATTTTTTATAATGAAAATAACTGTAAAAATAACTAAATAATATATATTATGTTATATATAAAAATTATAATTCTAAATACATATGAAATATATATTAATGTATACAAATAAATTAATAAATAATAAATGGGCCAAGCTCAAGAGAAAAACTTATCACAAGCGAAGCTCGAGCTCTAGAAATAAAGCTTGAAACAAGCCAGGCTCGAGCTCTCATATGTTAAACGAGCCGAGTTCATGCTTCGTCAAGCTTGAGCTCGTTTACACCCTAGTCGGATTAACCCGAATCACCCTTGTTGTCACCATGTTAAAAGATTTTTTGAGTAATTAGCTTGTTAAGTAATTACAAGACCTACATTTTGAATTCTTCAATAAACGATTTAAAGAGTTGTATGTATTAAAAATAACACTAGGCAGATTTTAATAGTTGCCATGTTAACCTGTTTTCTTTTGGATTAATAATGTTTTAACCCTCAAAGTTTCATCAACATTCCGTTTTGACACTTACACTTTTTTGCAATGATTTTACATTAAACTTCTTGAATAAACGTAGTTTTTAAAAAAATAACAGTTGTATAAATAAAATAAATGCAGAACTTACTTGAAAAGGGTTTCGGGAGTCCTTGCAGTGCTAGCGAAAACAAACTTGCTCTTAGTCCTTTGAGTCATAAATGGACTGATCATTGTGTAGAAAGCTAAATACCACCAAGGAGCATTGATGAAAACCTTCAAACAAGATTCTAGGATCAGTAATCGCACATAAAATTATTCAATTAAATGGAGGTGGCAAAAACGGTGGGTTGGATGGATTGTCTAACGTGTTAAAATGAGTAAGTGTTTTTAGTACATCGGCTTGAGTTGAATCGCTTTTTTTGTCCTTTATTGATTTATTACAAATAACTAATGTGTTAATTGTTAATTATGGTGAAAATGTACTATTCCCCTTTGTCTTTTTACCTAACTTTTTATTCGGCCAGTTTGAGATAAAACCTAACCCGATCGACTAAAGTAAAAAGTTTAATTGTGCATCCTGGGACCAGATCTTGAACACATCAACATTAGCTTGAATTCTCTAATATGGAAAAAAGGCAATTTCATAACATCATATAATCATATTTGCCTTTCCAAAACATTAAAAGATATCATATTTTACCTATATCACATAAAATAAAATAAATGAACTTCAACATAACAACTAACTTCACCGATTAAACAACAATGAAACCAAGCATTATATATTGCTGTAAGTGGCTTCACTAGAATTTACTATAAAAATGAATATGATATTCTTAGTGTTTTGAAAGAGCATATATGATATATAATGAAACTAATAAAGATACATGTAAATTTTTAAACTTTTAGAAGAATAAATATATAACTATGCAAATACAAAAAATTAATTCTACATAAATTCACAAACTTGAACCTAAATGCAAGCAATCTTACTTATATTCATCATCTTACAACATTCAAATGGTCAATTCAAACAAATATCTAAAACATGCAATTATTATAAACAAAAGATTTATTAACAAATTAAATCAGCATTACCTGTTTCGCCACAAACTCCGGGTAATTGTCCTGCAGCAGCTGCAAAGCCTGTCCGGTAGCCAACCGAAGCTCCCTCTTCGCAGGCCCGGGCGAGTTCTTCAAATCATTAATCTGAAAAATAGTATTCACACCACCTGGCCTAAAATCCAACTTCCTTATACTCCTCTCAAGAAACTGAATCCTCCATCTCAAAAACCTCAACCTCTTTTCGTCATCCGAAAATGTCTTCTGATACAACTCCTTATTCTGAAACTCACCATACACATTGTAACAAATTGGGTGCCCGTCTTTATCGAACCCGTGATTAAACACAACTTTCTCAAGATCATCCCCAAATTCTTCCTCTTCCAATAACGAATCAATGCCGAATGTTTTTCGCCACTGGAGGGTGTCTTTCAGCATTGTGAAGGAGTCCTTAACCTTAAAGTCCCGGGCTCGCAGGAATTTGAGTAA
The DNA here is from genome assembly GCF_021521415.1 of Bidens hawaiensis. Lineage (NCBI taxonomy): Eukaryota > Viridiplantae > Streptophyta > Magnoliopsida > Asterales > Asteraceae > Bidens > Bidens hawaiensis. The sequence continues at coordinate 119,702 of NW_027493897.1, forward strand.
AACGACATCGGTTCGGTTGTCTTTTAAAATGGGTATGCCCCAAATTGTGATATCTGAAATGGGTTTGTCTTGGTTTTGCAAAAAGGTGAAGTCTTTGTTGTGGGTTATGGATTCTTGGATTAGGGTTTTGAAGTCTTGGAGTGATTTTTGCTGTGAAGGTGAAAGATCTTTGATTTGGTTGCTTTCTTCTTTGAAAGAAGCCATGGATTCAGGGGTTTTGCTGCTGCTGCTGCTGCTGGTGGGATTTTCTGGTTGTTCGATGACGTCAGCAACGGTGGCTACGGTGGTGGTGGTGGTGGGTGGTGGTGAATATTGGGTTTGTTTGTCTGATACTGGTGATGGTGAAGCTGGGGTTTCTGGGTTTTGTGGTGGTGGAGAGTGGGAGGAAGTGGGTGGCTCCGGTGGGAGTTCCGGCGGAGATGCGGTGGTGGTTGTAGTGGGATTATCATCGGCCATTTGTGGAGTTGAGTATCGAGATGAGTGTTGTCTTGAAGGTTGGAGAAGTGAGGAGAATCTATGTTTCCCGTTGGAAATATATAATAAAGAATTTGAAAATGTTAATATATTTTATTTTAGGTTTTAAAACGCGTTCCCTAGGGTTGTAAACGAACTAAATGAACATAAATAAGGTCCTTTGTTTTTGTTCGTTAAGAAAATATTATGTTCATAAACGGATTAAGAATATAAACAAAACTGACGGAGCCTAGAGATTGAGGTTGATGTATGTATTAATGTGAATAATGAGAAAGGAAAGGAGAACATGCAAAAATAGGGTGATAATATTTTTTTTCGAACGGTGACTTTCACAGTTAAGCTATCACTACGCGACCAAGTCGCGCCCCACCACCCCACTCAGGCCGGCTATATTGACATGATCGGGATTCACGCTGGCATCCAAGTTTGGCTTGGCGTTCCCGGTAAAACCCAGTTTGCTCACCCCGCCCGAAGGCACGACAGGTTTTTTAATGCTCTGAAAAAATCTGGTCAGAATCAGAATTCGAACCCGGGACACCCGGGTCATCCATCATGTTCCTGGCCATTGGGCAAGACCCTTTGGTTAAAAAATAGGGTGATAATATGGTTTCATATTTTATGATATGGATAATAATTTAAAGAATATAAAATAAATAAATGTAAAAAAAGACTTTTATGACAACATGTACAAACGAACAAGAAAGAATGTTTATGAAAACATTACCGAACGTTCACAAATACAATTGAACGGATGTGACATTTGTTCTTGTTTGTTTGTTTAATTAACCGAACAAAACTTCGTGTTCACGTTCGCTCATTGATTAAACAAACAAATATGAATGGATTTCCCACTGAAGTGTTCACGAACTATTTGCTAAACGTTTTTTTCTTTCATTTTTAGGCCTAATCATAGACCTTTTTTTATTTGATTTTTAGCCATTAATTTAGTTTTTGACTATTTTTTCTAATCTTTTGATATTGTTACTTGTTATTAATATTTTGAATATTTGATTTATCGTTGGGTTTAGTTTTGGTGTCATCAAGAACTTAACTGATACCGTTCGAATTCGTTTTGACTCGCACCTGCAACGATTGGGTTTTACTGATGCCACGCCATCAAGATATTATTTGATTTAGTTTCGATACTGTCACAAATATAACCCATATTAGTTGAATTCGTATCAACTCACAATCAAATGAAAGAATTTTTACCAACCAAACAACAAAATGCACCGAATTTTATTTTATGTTTGTTATAATGATAGCACAAATCATTATTTTGGGTGAAAAGTTTCATTCTTATACAGAATTAACTAATAAACATCAACAAATTTTTAAACCAAAGTTCTGGTCCTATGCTTTATCTTGAGCAAATATTATTTCATGCCGAAAAATTTCAAATGTAGATGTAAAACCGAGGCATAATTAAACCAAACTCATACATAAACCGAAAACGATAAATCAAATCTATCAGTTTTCTACAACGGAAATTGTTTTAAGCTCAAAACCGAGTCGTGCACATTCTTTGACCCATGATGATTTTTATAAAAAAACTTATGTTTTCATAATTTCTTTAGACCGGTTTGAACATCTTTACCTAGAACTACAAGTTTAATAGAATAATAGTTATTATATATACCATCATAATGAGTAATTAGAACACATGTTATACTTTATATGACATGAAATGAAATAATTTCTTAGTAAATGAGTTGTGGACCATGAAAAGTTGGTTTGGTGAGATGTAATGTTATTATCACTTTTTTGGTGTGTGTGATGTGACCAAAGTTGTACTAGCAATCAAGATATATAACTATTGGTAGGTAAATCAATTAAGATAGTGACCATACAAGGCTTATATACTTTTGAACTTTAAACCATGAATTGGAATTTTAAAAGAAAAAAAATAAAAATCAATGCAATGTATAATTGTTTTAAATTTACTGTAACAAGGTTTAACACTCGCGTTGCGACGTGCTGGCGTATGTGTCTTAAGGTGGTGATGGCTATACAGTTCTTACACATATTATAATCAATAACGAAATTACACAATTAGAATCGCTTTAATTCAACCAAATATAATCGTATACAACAAAAATATCGATTTACCATGCTAACTAAATCCAACGGCTTTAATCTTAGGTTGGTAATTATCGCTATTCCTCTACGAACCCACGGCATGTGCACCTGATTCAGTCCCAAGACCAAGGCCGAAACAATCGAACCTGCTAACCCATTTGCGACAGTGTTCAGGCAGTTACCACCGCCACTCTTTGCCTCTTGTATTTTCTGAATTCTGACCCGTAGGACCTCCTACGCAGCTGTCAAACACCACGAATCGTATGACATGATTTGGCCTTGAAACCTAATCCTAAAGCACGACGTTGCTACCCGAATTAAGCTCAACAAAACATTTTGTAGTAGACAGTATAGTATATGAATAAGTGTATTCAACCTAATCTACTAAATACAACTTCTAATCACCTTAAATTTTGTCATCTTCTAACTCAATAGAATAAATCTTTAACTAATAAAAAATGTTAAATAATAAGGCAAAAATAAAGTCATCATGGTGTGCGGATGAACTTATATCTTATGGTACATAGAAGAATGAAACTTTCCTGCAATTAAGCGTGTGAAATCTGATTAGTAAACGGTAAAGAAGATAAGGAATCGCTTAAACAAATCGCCGCTCAGCGAGTTCGTCGTTTGCAATTTGGTTTGCTGTGAAAAGTAAATAGGGAAAAGGGATAAGGATGTATTGGTTATATCATACAAGGGTGGACTGGAAAGTCACCGGGATGAATAGTTAATTGTGAGATACATGTGTGGACCAATAGTGTTTTTTGAGTGTATATCAAAACCTATATATAATATGTAATCTGGCAATCATATAAATTTAAATGATTATAATAAGATGGAAGTACCGCAGCCTTCTTTTGAAGAGCAAACCTTATTTACGATAGTTATTAGGTTTTATAATTCGTACATACGATTGATTTAGCGTCCTTGATGATTGACATAGAGGGGGGACGGTTTTGATCGATCTATTTATTGGCATGTTCATTGTAGTTCTTCCCATTACGTCATAATTAAGTAACTTTACTATAACCATATTCATTGAAGCGGTTATATGGAGGTGGTCAACTCTTGGATCGAGACCCGAGTTAATAGATTCATAGAATGTGTTAGAAATTTACAACATTTAATTTGACAAGTGAGTTTAAAAACATTTACCAAGCCTCACTCACACTCAAACTCAAACATAACCTTTTGTTTCTCTCTCTAGACTTTGATTTCTTTCACCATCTTCAATTCAAAACCCTAATTTCACAATCTGAAACCCTAATTGAAGATGAATCAACAAGCACCAAAATACGTGTTCTCATCCGAAGAAATGTCCAAAACCCAAAACCTCAGCCTCCCTCACCTCCTCCCATCCCTCGTCAAGATCGCACAAACCCTCGCCCGTCCGCCCATTTCAAACCGCCCCGTCCGGACTTCTCTCCGACGGCCGGATCTTCCTCGGCGCCAACGTCGAGTTCCCAGGCCTCCCATTCCACCACATCATCAACGCCGACGACACCAAACTCGTCTACGCCGCCGCACCTTGCGGACACTGCCTTCAGTTTCCTAAACAACTCAACGGGGCCCAGATCTTTGAAGTAACCGATCAGCCCCCGTTAGCTGTTAATAACCAGCTTTCGCTTGACAATACCGCTGATTTAGCTGCCACGGCGGCGCGTGAGGCACACGCCCTGAAGTGTGATTGCGGGGCCGACGATGCGACTTGCGAGTATATGGCAATGAACAAGTTTGCCTTCGAGGAGCATCTTCTGGCGGTGGCGCGTAAGGAATGGTTGTCGGACGTGAACAGCGGGTTTCACCGCCTGATCCGGAGGAACGAGGGGGCGCTGAAGAGGGAGGGTTTGGCGGCGGCGCGTGGGTCACACGCGCCGTACAGCGGGTGTTCGTCGGGCGTGGCGGTGTTGGACTGCGAGGGGAGGGTGTAGAGAGGGTCGTACATGGAGTCTGTGGTGGCGTGCCACCCGAGCTTGATGCCGGTACAGGCGGCGTTGGTGGCGTATATGGTGGGTGGCGGTGGTGGGTTTGAGAGGATAGTGGCGGCGGTGCTGGTGGAGAAGGAAGATGCGGTAGTGGCGCAGGAAGAGACGGCGAAGTTGATCCTGAAGCATATTTCGCCGAAATGCGAGATATTGGTGGTTCATTGTCGTTGACTTGAGACATCATATTGATGATTATGGTTTGTGAGGAGTAGATAACTTTGGTTCAATATTAATATTAACTAGAGGTTATGTGAAAGCTTTTAGTTATGGTAGTAGATGGTAGAGTTTGTTCTTGTTGATAATCGTTGTAGCAACTTAACAGCTGTAAATTTTGGGCAATTTAATATCACCTTCGTTTATCTTTATCGTCGGTTTTATATACAACTAACTAAGCATGCTAAATATACTACACACACATATACTGCACATATATATGCAATGAGTTTTAGATGTTCTAAGCAGGAAAAATTGTCTGCATTTCCTGGTTGGTAAATAACTCATCTTTATAGCTTATAAAGTCTTGATTTTTATAGATTGGTTCTCTATTAGTATTTTGGTTTGTTTTAAAAGACGTTTGATTAGAGTGTTTTAGGGCAAAGTTTGGTGTCTATATGACTTGGACCTGATGTCTGCATCCTTACCTTGCATTTCTGCAAGAGGCTGTTTCCACGATTCGAACCCACCTGTGACCTGCAGGTCGAATGGCTGCAATCTTACTGTTGCTCCAAGGTTCACCACCCTTATGTGATTTATATGCTTTCTTGTTCAACATTGATGTTTACAGAGTATCATCTTTATGGTTGGTAAATAATTCTTCTTTACAGCTTACAAAGTTGTGTGATTTCCTTTTATGTTGGATGGAGGGGATATTAAGTAGTCATTATAACATCATAAATAGACTCTATTTGGATCTTGGTTCATTACCAAAGATGATCCATTAGAATGTGTGTTTTAGGGTAAACTTTCTACTCCATGTGATGAATTGCAGACTGTGTTTATTATATTATTATTATTATTATTATTATTATTATTATTATTCTATTTGTCGTTTAGATTCTGTAAAGCGTTATTGTGGAGCGTTCAATCGTTCATGGTATAGTAGTAGGTAGTAGCAATCAGGGTGGTTTTAGGGGTTGGTTACGTACTTACATTTACATGAATGAACTCACATGATCCATGAAGAACTTATCTGGTCATGTACTTTGTAGGGAGGTATGGCTATCTTTCTGATTGTAATATTAATTTATTGTTCGTCTCTGTGTGTGCTTATCTTTACATGTTGCAAAATATGATTGAACCCGAGTCTGGATATCGTCATGTTATTATTTCAAGCTCTGATGTTAGCCAAGTCTTCTATTTCTACGCTTGATATTTGAAATACAGAAGCTTTTCAATTTGTGAAGCATGAAAACTGGTTTCATGTTATAGATGTATTTATTTTTCAGACTATAGCTTTTTATAGTTTATTCGGTTGAGCGATAATACTTACATCTAAAGGCAAAGCTTAGAAATTGAGTAAAATGTAAGGATTACCTTCTGTTACAAACTGTACTGATGAATAAATCAAGCTTTCACATCCATTTCTCTGGTACACATGTTCGTCTGCGTATCCTCCTTTTTTTTTTGTTGTCTTAACGCCACAAGAATATTCTTTCTTGTTGACTACTTGACTTCAACAGTTATTCAATCCATTAATGTGATCTCTTCTGTAGTTAACATAGCAATACATCGTCATGATACTGCAGATAGTTACTTTCCTCCTTAATGGCCGCTTGGAGTATCAGTATGCAGTCGTGAAGATTATTGGTTTAGCTGATATTTAGGTACGCATTTGCTTAAGTTCCATTAGTTATGATTATTCAAACTACATCTCTCCAACAACTACCTAACGCTCCTCTCTTGTCATTGTGTGCTACATCGTTGGATACTTGCTTCACTGCTCGACGCTATCAGATCAGGTCACTAGTTTGACATTCTACATACAATCCTTTCCATCTTCGCTCGCATACATGAGTTCAGTGTTGTGGGAAGGGTAGCCAAAGAAGACAAAGGTAAGGCGAGTGAAAGGTAGTCGGAGGCTCGGAGAAGATGAGGGTTGTCATGTCGGGAAGCGGGTGTTTTATACATTATTAGCCTTTAAAATGACATAGTTTCAAACAAAATGTCAAATAAGATGTGAAATGTATGTGTAACCTCTACATGTGTTTAGACTATTGGTGATGATATAAGAATTGTTTACATCAAAAGTTTTCCAAATATACTTCACTTAAGACCATGTGGTATACATGCAATAAAACTTTGCATAAGATGATTTGACAATAGAAACATGCTCATGAGAATGGAACATCACTATCACTCTTCTTTTGTGGTTGAGCGATAGCGGCGAGATGAGCATGCTCCACTCCGCCCACCCCTTATGTGAAGAAATTTAAACATATCATAGAAAAGTTGGAAGATCACTAAAACAACCTTACACATTCTGCCGTTGGGACAAAAGATTGATGAAGAAAGGTTTAATTCCATTTACAGTTTTACAAACCAAATACAAATGCAAATTTACTCAAATTCTCACTCAAATATAGGGTACAATCAAACATAGGACTGCTATGACAATCCTAGGTTGTCAATCCGTACCTTATACGCCCCGTATAGTGATATACAGGACATGTACATTTGAATTATTGAGCACACCGACTTTCCTTCAATTCTCTTTATCATTATATATCACAACATATACACATATCTCACAACATACATCTGAGAAGCGAGAAGCAAACCCAAGTCTCTAAAAAATCCTTAATAATAATAATAATAATAATAATAATAATAATAATAATACTTTAATTAGACAAACACAAATCCACAGAAAAGAATCTAAGTTAAATACTTTTAATAGTATTATCTTTAACTTTAAAATTACTTAAATAATAATAACTAGTTAGCAAACCTGCCGTGTTGCGGGCGGCGGAACACAAATCTGGTTGGTTTCGGTCAAGTTAGTTACGTCACCAACACTAAATCAAAAACAATAACTTTGTAAACACCCAAAACATGATCGACACACATACAACTTAAAATCAAAGTGACATGAATGTGGTCGCTATCGGTCAGTTTCATACCGATATATGTATTAAACCTAAAAAATAAATTAGTAAACATGGAAACATCCATAATAGTAGTGACACTCGTATAGTCAATTATACAAATTATTAGCATGTTTAAAACAAAAAATTTCCGACTACGTTTGTTATGGTACTAGAACTACGCCAACAAAAATTATGTCATGTTAACATGTTAAAAACACAGGCGCCACAACGGCGAATTAACGTGAATTCGATTGATATCAATTAGGTTCATTACGGGTACGTAAACTAAACCTAAACAATAATTTCGTTAAGTTATCATATTTAAAAGAAATAAAACATGCTTAAAAAACTTGAAAGAAAAAAAAAACTAATAAAACAATAAAGAATATATAAATATAGAAACGTTGAAGAATAAGCAAAAAAGAAAAAAAGAGAACTAATAAAGTAATAAAAAAATACATACAAATAGAAACATTAATAAGCAAAAAAAAATACAGTGAGTGAATCAAACTTGCAAGGATGAATAATCGGAGGCCATAAAGGACACTACAGCCACTAGACTAAATTAACAAACCGTCAAGATCCTAAAGTTTATTGCATTAAAGGTGAAACAGAATATCCTACCAAAATATGTGTGACACCGACATTCAGAATTTTATCTTTATAGATAATATTAATTGTAATGTTAATGTTGTTAGCTATTTATCGATTTGACTATTTGTGCGATTTACTGGATATGGGTGGTAATTATTTTTATTGGTGGTTATGGAAATGTAAATTGGTCTAAAGTTGGATGGTTGATGGTTAAAATGTGAAGTTGATTATGGGTTATTATTAGTTATTGTTTTATCTTACCCAACTAGTATAATTACCCGCGCTTCGTGGCGGGGTTAAAAATGGTTGGCGTTTAATTTTTGCATATGTTCTGGTTGTTTATTTATTGTTTGGAAAAGAGAAGAAACAACAAAGTTTATCATCGACAATCTATTTAGAGAGTTGTAAACTCTGGTTAATATTGTTAGATGTGAATTAACTCGGATGTTTAAAATGTTCATGTTGGAATGCTTCTTTAGAACTTGAGTAGAAGCCATTATATATTTTCTCAAAACTCAAAGGTCTGGACGAAAGTAAAGCTCTGTATAAAGCTAAACTTTTAACAACGATCTTTAATATGAAGAAACTCAAACTATTAATAAAGATTAAAAGAACTGCAAATGACAATCAATCTCATATTCTACAAAAGTAGGTAATACCTATGCCTGTAAACGAAGTGAACGTTCGGTGAACTGTTCGTGAATTGTTCGGCGGGAAGTTCGTTAATGTTCGTTTATTTAATAAACGAACGAACATGAACAAAAAGTTTGTGTTCGTTTAATTAAACGAACGAACATGAACACATGTTTCGTTCGTTCATTTATGTTCATGAACGTTCATTTATGTTAGTTTATTTATGTTTGTTTATGTATTAATAAAAAATAATTAAATATTGTTTGGATGAGTCATCTACTAAAAGTTTTATATTTGTTAATTTTTCTTCAGTTAAGTGTTTTCATTTATGTTTATTATGTTTGTTTGTGTTCATATATGTTCATTTATCTTTGTTCAATTATATTCGTTTAGATTTTAAACAAACGAACACAAATGTCCATTTTTAAATAAACGAACATAAACATAATATTTGTTCGATTACGTGTTCGTGTTCGTTTAATGTTAAATGAACAAACACGAACATACCCTTGTTTGTGTTCGTTCAATTCGTGTACATGCTTTCATTATTTACATTGATGAATACATCAGTTTTAATCTCTAGGATATGCTGATTTTATTTGTGTTCGTTTATGTTCGTGAACCGTTCGTGAACACATTAATTTCCTTAATGAACGAACACGAACATAAAATCTCGTTCGGTAAGTGTTCATGAGCCGTTCGTGAACACATTATTTCCTTAACGAACGAACACGAACAAGGCCTTGTTCGTGTTCGTTCGGTTCGTTTACAGCCCTAGTAATACCTAAACATAAATGCATGTTTAACCTACCTACCTAGCATGAAGAAAAATTTAAAAATAACATACAGTTGTTTAATCTTCAATACTGTTAATACAATACAAATCATCTAACTTACATGATAGCATAAGCTTACTATACAAATCTAATATTATAGCAACAAACCGACTCAGTGTATGATGGTTTAATCGGGTTAATATATAAAAAAAAGAAGAGAAACTCATTTCGGTTTTCTAAGGTCGGGTTGTTCGGGTTTTGAGTTGTTTCAGGATTGGTAGCTTTTTATGTTTTATCGGGTAAGTCAGGTGTTGTTTAATCAGGTGTTGTTCACATTCACCTGGTTTTGTAGTGCTTCGGGTCGAGTTGGGTAATTAGGTGGTTTTTGGTAATTGATTAGGGTTAAAATGAGTAAACAATTGTGCACAAACACCTAATTCCAAAGTGTTAATCCTAATTCCAATTCACTAATTTTTAAATTCGAAAAATTGGCTTCCATTCAAGGATGACAACTTTCTTTCACTTAATCACACATAAACTTTGGGCTACGGAACTACAAAATTCTAAAACCGTAAATGAAATTACAGGGCTAATAAACAATGAAAGCCTGCTCGTAAACCTAATCGAAAGTTCTGAAGATTTTGAATGCTCATTACTGGTAAATGGTAATGTCAAATGCAGCATATTAGTGGATAGTTTCTTAGCTTTGTGGTTAGAAAAAGTAACTTGAAGATTTTGAATGTTCTTGGGATATTTGGAAGTTGCATTTGAAGTTTGTTTATGATTCTTTTTTTTGATTATGTGGACAAGTTCCCACTTATTTCCTTCTAATTTTCATAGCTTTTACAGCTTTAAACCAATTTTGAGCATCGATATTTTATTTATCTGAACTCTGTTTGGACCAGGTTTGGTTCGTTGCGAAACTCTCAAGTCATAGAACATAAATTCAGTTTAAAATACTTATAGAAACAGAATTATAATATAGACATTCGTGTCCAACGTTGATTGGAAATACACTTTTAACATTTTAGTGCAAAAACACTCATTTGCACTATTTTTACCAAGAAAAGAAAATTAACAAGAAAAGAAAACCAACAATTACCAAATAAGTTCTTTCAATTTATAAATAAAAAAGTATTTACAATATATACAACATACAAGTTTTAGGTGAAAACATACAAGTATTAGTTGCGCTATTAAGTTAGCTTGTTTATCTTTGGCTGTGAAGAAACGTGTATCGACTTACTTGTATTCGATCTACGTTCCTTGGGTATGAGTGTGCTATATCACCGATGGCTTTCCGAGATACGAGTTCTTCCACCTACAAAACGAACAGCACCGTGAGCTTACCCCTCAGAAAGGGACAGAGGGGTCCTCTTTGGGGTAACCCTCCGGTGTGAGAATAAGATATTGCAGGAGAAGATAAGAATGTGAAAATGAGTAAGGGATTCAGAATATATTTCTTGCTTGACCCCAACTGTGGAGGTGGTGTGGTATTTATAGTATTAGGGTTTCCAATGATTGGGCTCAGACCTAATTAGGGCCTTTTTGGCCTCCTCCTATTGCTTCGCGCCACGTGTACTTAGGACACCTGGTGCTTTTTCATTTATTATTCTCTGACCAAGGTATTTTACCTGACCCATGTGCCATCACGTGGTGGCACATGGGTCTTGCTGAGTTGTCCACCCTTTATTGGCAGCTGTCAACATCAGCACATTCTTTATTCCTTAAAAGATACCTTATGGAAGGTTGTCTGATGAGTACAATCATGGTTGTCCTTATCCTGATTTGGATTAGACTATTGTCTCATTTGTTGTGTTGTCCTTTATGCACCTATCCCGGGGATGCGCAAGGTCTTCTCTTTATTCTCACGCGCAGATGTGATATGCGTGAGCATATGTGATGCGTGAGCATATGGATATGCGCCACGCGCATAGGTTTTGGCTTTGTGTCTTCATGACATCCTGATTTCAAGCCTCTTGTCTATATCTTGTGGGTTGACCCGCCCCGCTCAATGTTAAGGCGGGTGCATACCCCTTCAAGCCCCCCCAGTCTAATGTGTGTCTTGTCTCGCGCGAGCGAGGTAAGATAGATATTAGACTTAATAGTTTGCTCTTTAACAGGGTTTCTCATATGTGCGTTGCGCGAAATTCTATCCCTTTGGTTAAAACGAATCGTCTATGCACGTGGTTGGTTGATGCTGACATGCATCAGAGATGGAGACGTTATGTGTCAGACCTTTCGCGTGCTCGAGATGCTACAGTTGCCTTTCACGTCTCCTCATACAGTGTCAGGAACACGTGTCGCGCTTATGTTGGCCTACGCCTGCGCGTGGGGGCGCGTGAGCGTAGATCTGATTATTACTTGTTTCTCTTTCTCTCCCCTGGGCCTATAAAACCAAACCTTTTGAACGGTTTTTTCTTCATCTCCATTGTCATTTCCAGAGCTTTTGTTTCTTCAATTTACATTCCGATTAAGAGCCATTATCGTTGCTTCCAGATTTCCGTGCTTAAAGTAACCATATTGTTCGATTCGCAATTGTATATCTGATAACCCAGACACCACAATTTTCCCTAGTAAAGGCCGTGTAAAATCAGTGGTTATGTCTACTTTGAAGAAGACCGGCAAGGGTAAACGGGTTGCCGAGGCCTCGTCGGAGGAGGGAGGGAAGAACAAGGCGGTGAAGAGATGGGATGAGATTCCCTGCAAGTTGAAACAATCTGACTTTGATAATCTCGTCGCCTCTCAGGGTTTTCTCCCTGAGTATGGCTGTCTACTCCCGGCGACCGGGCAAACGGCGGCGGATCCTCCCGCCGGCTATATCTCTTTATACTCTCATTTTTTCACCCACTGTAATCTTCGTCTTCCAATGACGAGGTTTATAGGTGCGCTCCTCTAGTTTTACGGGATTCATATATCTCAGGTTCATCCCTGTGGACTAGTGCGCATGACTCATTTTGAGTTCATGTGCAAAGCTCAGCGCGAGGAGCCCACCCCTCGGCGCTTTCAATATTTTTATAAGCCGAAAATCCAAGATTCTTGGTTCTCATTCACACCGCGCAGTCAGAAGGTTAAGTGCTGCACTGTTTCCTTCAAAAGCCTTCATGACTGGGCTGAAAAATTCTTTTATATCAAGGCTGGTGTGATTCCCATCCGCATGACTATGCGCGCGATTACTTCCGCGCCCGCGGATGATGACGTTCTTAAGAATCCATCTGGCGCGTGGGTTAAGAAGTTATCTGCCGAACCATCCCCCACCAGGAAAATTTGCGAGGAAGCGTTGGTGGGGGTTGGCATGAGCAAGAGGTGAATTGACAGCGGGACTGAGCCTGTCATCCATGTTGATGGCTCAGGTGGGTTGTTTGTTCATTGCATTAATTTTGCGCGAGTATAATTCGTTTTGCTGATATCACTTGTCTTGTGTTATGCAGAAAGCAAGGAATACATCCACGCCGCCTATGACGAGCATACGGAAGGTGGCTCTGTCGCGCTGAGCGCTGGGGAAGTTGCTTTCCCTGATCGCTTCGATGATATGTTCATCCCTGTCGATTTAGAATTTTGTTTTTACAGCGATGCGCCTGGTAAGCCTTTGTATTTGTGCTTAGGCCCTTAGAGTACCAAATTTGGTTTTAACATTTCTGTTGCGCGTATTGTAGATACGCTCGCTAATTATGAGTTGGAGCTTGTGGAAGAGGAAGTGGAGGAGGAAGAAGCTGAAGCGCAAAAACTCAAGCGCAAGGCTAAAGGCAAAACTGGCGCAGGGGCCAGTAAAAAACAGAAAAAAGATGATGCCTCTGTTGCCCAGAATCTTCCTCCTACTCAGGTGAAGGGACTTGAGAAAACCAAGGGTTTTACTTCCAAGTTTTCCTCGTCTTCTTTGCCTCAAGGTGTGGGCAGTCCTCCCGTCCACACGAGGTATGGTGCCGCCACCTCGTCTCTGCGCGCGGCGGACAAGGGAAACGGTGCTGTGCCTGCTGTTTCGTCTTCTCCAACAGGTATACTTTGTTTATTTTTTGTGGTTTTATGAGCGTGATTCTGATAGTCATTAATGAAGCTTTGTTCACTCAAGTGTTTGTAGAGCCGGCAACGTTGGTGGCTCAACCTCAGGCGCAGCAAGGTGCCGAGGCTACGCCGAAGGTTGTTTTGAAGTCCCCTGTTTTACCCTTGAAAAGGGGGAAAATGGACTTCATGGCGATGTTTAATTCGCGGACTGCGGTGCGCCAAGGTATTTATTGCACTTTGATTGTCTGATTTTTTCCTTTAGTTCAAGTCATGAATCATTTCTCCTTGTTGGTTTTTTAATAGGAATTATAGCAGGCACACAAGCTGCTGGTGGCACTGCTAGCGCTGGCGCCGTTAGTTCTGCTCCTGCTCCAACAAGTACTGAATCTCCTCTCATTGGGATCACTAAGAAGCACGAGACTATTTTACGCGCTGATCTAACAGCGTCAAGACCTCGCTCACCTCCTCCTGCGCGCAGCCCTCCTCGTGAGACTATTTTTTATTTTTCCAAGTCGCAGGAGAAGAGACCTGTTATAGAGGATGATGAGGAGGTTAATTTTGAAGATTCTGATGGTGGCCGCGTAAGCCCTATAGCGCCACGAGATTTCGTGGCGCGGCCTTTTTCTCATGGGGCGGGCAGGAGCTCGCCAGCTGGCGCTAACCTTTCTGCCGGTTCTCCGCAGGTATAAGTTTATTTTGCTCCGCTGTGCAGACTTCCAAATTAGTGTTTAGATAACTAAAACCTTTCTTTGCGTTGCTTTGTGTTTGTAGGGAGCCGATCACATATACCGCCCGAGCTGGAATATCACTGAAGAGAGCTCATTCCAATCCATTGGCGTATGTGAAGACTTTTAGGCTCACTCTGTTCCTCCAGCTGAAAGGAGGTTTCAAGAGGACCGCGCTCGCGTGGACTTGCTTAATGACCACCTTTTTGCTGGGTCTGCGTTCTTTGCTGCCTCCCAAGAGCTTCGCAATGATTATATAAACGTAATGCCCTTGCGGAGGCCAAGCAAAAGGCTAAGATTTCTGCTTGGAATCTTTCTGATGCCCGAGAGAGGGCTGAGAAACTCCAAGCAGAACTTAGCGAGAACCGGGCAAGTGCCAACGCTGCTTTTGTGAAGCGCGGGCTTGAGCTGCAAGCTGCGCGGGAGAAACTGCAAGCGGCAGAGGCAGACGCGGCCAAGTACGCGCGTCGAGCGCGTGACCTGGAGTTGGAAGCAGAGGCACGTGACCAAACTATTGCGCAGGTTAATACTGACAAATCTTTATTGGAGAGTGAGGTTGCGCGCCTGAAGAAAGAGCTCGATGCTGCACGAGCGGAAAAGAATGAAGCCTTGGCGGCAGCGGCGTCTGACAAAGAAGAGCTAAAACAAGCCAAGGAAACTGTTGAGTTGTTAAACTCTCAGATCCTGCTCTTGAGACGTCTGTTTCTTCCCTCGCGCAGGACCGTCAATGGCTGATTTCACAGGGTGTGACTCGTTGCGCTTATGCGATGAAATACTCAGACGAGTTTCAGACCCTTGTGATGGATTGTAATGCGGCGTCGCGCTTGGTGGGTCGAGCTGAAGGGTTTAAGGATGGTTATGAATATGGCATGCTAAAGAAGAATCCATCCGACTACCCTTATCAGCTCGACGTTGTCTGCATTGACATGGCTGAGGTGGGGGAGAAGTACCTGAATACTCCAATTCCCATCCTTGAGCAGGTATTTTAACCTTAATGAGTTTACTTGACTTATTTTCATAATCTTTTGTACTCATACTGTTCCTTGTGACTTGCAAATAGCCGCGCTTGCTGACCAGCCCGATCTTGGCGCTTTAAAGAAATTACTTGATGAATGTGAAGGGACTGGTAGCAATGATGATGGCGCGGGCAACGCTACCTCTGCCAGCGGCTCTGGCGTGGCCAAAGGACCTACTCCTGACGCTATCATAATAGAAGACGACTATATTCAAGACTAACAGCTTGATTATGGTAAGTTTGGAGATGACGAGGAGCGGGCTGCGCCAGATGCTGAGGGAGGAAGTAATGATGAGGAC
The DNA here is from genome assembly GCF_021521415.1 of Bidens hawaiensis. Lineage (NCBI taxonomy): Eukaryota > Viridiplantae > Streptophyta > Magnoliopsida > Asterales > Asteraceae > Bidens > Bidens hawaiensis. The sequence goes on from NW_027493897.1 coordinate 135,373, forward strand.
GATGAAGAGGCTGATATTGATATAGAGACTTGAAAAGCCCATCTTGTTTTTTTTTTGTATTTGTAGTTTTTACCTCATCATTTGTAAATTTGTAAACTTCCATGTTTGTGGAATGAAATTTTGTTTTTCCCTTATTCGCATCTTGCGCATTCCCAATTCGTCTCTTTATATTGCATGTTTGTGCTCGTTGAATATAAGGTATGCTTACACATTGAAACTTGGACAAGGCTGTAAGGAAATTATTTTATTTAATCCTTAACAGTTGTCATATTTCAAGTTATTTTGCAATATTCTGAATATGCTGACACGTGCCTTAGCATTTCATTGTTCCTCTTTTGAGCGACGTTATCGTGCATTTATTATAGGGAATTATGAATGAGTTTTTTAGCCTTTACGTGTCAGTATGTGTTACTCTGCTTATATCCATTATAATCCCATGCGCGGCCCCGACCTGAGACCTTAACAACTATTCTTTGGCATGTGCTTTGCCTTAGTTGTGCTTAGGTTTTTTATGGTCCAGCTGCGCAATACGTAGGATGGATGCTATGAGTAATTTGAGCTAAGGCTCATATTATTGGGCTAAGGCCCTGAGCTAAGGCTCATATTATTGGGCTAAGGCCCTAACGTTTTAGAGTTAAAACTCGTTAACGCGTTTGAGCTTGAAGCTCGCGCATGTATGTTTTACTTCGTTTTATTTTTAGTTTGATGTCAATACAATGTTGTTATATTGCTCAAAATTAATAAAGGGAAGTGTGAAACATGTATGCAAAAGGTAATAAAACGCATATTAAGAGAAAATAGCGCGTATCATTATTCATAATGGCTTAAAAAGCCTTGATTACAAACTTGACAACTTTTACATGAAACATTTTCTAAGTTGTGCTGCGTTCCATGTGCGCGGGATCTTCTGTCCATTTAAATCTTTTAAAGCGTATGCGCCTTTTCCCAATTCTTCCGAGACTTGATAAGGTCCCTCCCAGTTGGGAGACATCTTTCCGGGGGTATTGCGCGACTAGCTTCATTGTTTCGAAGGACAAAATCATTCTTCTTGAAGTGGCATTCTTTCACGCGCTGATTGTAATATTTTTCTAGTTTTTTCTTGTATTTGGCTTCACTGATGATAGCCGCCTCTCTGCGCCCTTCAAGTAAATTGAGATCCAACCTCCTTTCTTGCTCATTATCCGTCTTACTCATCATGAGCACTCTATAGGATGGGCATCCAATTTCTGCTGGAATCATAGCCTCCGTTCCATAGGTTAGGCTTAACGGGGACTCGCCATTGCTGGTTTTGCTTAATGTCCTGTGCGCCCACAGGACATTAGGTAACTCCTCGACCCATGCATGGGACTCTCCCTCCAACCTTTTCTTCAGCCCATTCAGCAAGCTCTGGTTCGCGCGTTCCACTTGGCCATTCCCTTGAGGGTGGTATACTGAAGTGAAGACCTGGTTGATGTGCAATTCCTTGAGCCAACTGGATATTTTCCTGTCAGTGAATTGTTTGCCATTGTCGCTCACGATGACTCTTTTCTTTTGAGCAATTGGCTCTACAGACTTGAATGTGTTGAGAGAGTGCTGCGCCAGGTCTCGCGGAACCCCAGTCATATCAGAATGTTGCCACGCGAAGACTGACGTATACGTTGTAAGCAATCTTTTCATTCTCATCCTTGTGTCATCTGATATCGTAGCTCCGATTGTGATTGTTTGTTCTGGGAATTTTGGGTTGAGAATCTATTCCTCTGGCGCGTTGTTTGCCACTGGAAGCTTCATTCTCCCTTCTCGAGGCATACTTGTTACTGCGCATAAATGATCTCGATACACAAATGTTACTCCTGTTGGTGTTGGGAACCCCAACGCGCCATGCGCTGGTGACGGTATGGCGTAGAATTGGGCAATCGTTCCTCTACCCAAGATCATACTATGGTATGAAGTGGTGGGCAAGACCAGAAAGTTGACAATTTCAGCTCGCTTGTGCTTCTCATCCCCCATAGTTAGTTCGAATTGTATCTGACCTAGGGGGTGAATAATTTCGTTTGAGACACCTGAGATTGGTGCACTCACAACTTCGAGCCTTGCTTGGTCCTCTGGATCCAACTTCCTGAAACATTGCTCATACATGATGTCTGACTCACTACCGGTGTCCACCAGGACTCTTGACACCTCATAATGAGCGATGTGTGCAGTGATGACTAGAGGACTGCTGATAGACGGGCCTCATCTGATTCTTGGAAAGATTACTTGTTGCTCGCGCCAATCCCCTTGGATTTGCGCGCTTATCTTCCTCGATCTTTGCCCTTGCCTTCCTCCTTCAGCTACACAGATTCTTTTGAATTTTTTACTGGCTGAGGCTCCGTCTGGTTGTTCGTTCTCTGGTCTTGGGTTTTTTACTAGGTGAGCCAACTTGCCTGATTTCACCTCTTTTTTGATCGCATCCTTCAAATGGTGGCATGCATCGGTGTTGTGCCCTGTGGATTTGTGAAACTCACAATATTTGCCACTGTTTGGTGGTCCCTTATGGAGTAATGGCCTGGGGCTTTTAAACTGGACATTCTCTGTGCTTAACACTTGCGAAGGCGTTTTGGTGAGGGGAGTCCATATTCTTGGTAGAGGTCTATTAGGCTCTCTGCCGCCTTCCTTCTTGTCACCCTCTCCGCGATTAAGAATGTCTTTTTGGGGCTGGGGTGAACTTTGTTGCGCTTGCTTTTATGCGGGAGAATAATTGGTTTGTTGCAACCTGGACCATACGGAGTTTTGTTTGCCCCTACTCTCATTGTTGCGTGGTGCTTCTGTTTGATGCCCTCTATCTCTTGCTCTGTCTTGGGCAATTTGTTTTTCATTTCGCGCGAAAACTCGCGATGCTTCCATAAGCTTAGCCCAAGTGGTTGGCATGCCTTCTCTGCTCACGACAGCTCTGCGGAGTTGATCGCTGCGCGCACCTTGTATAAAGGCAACGCGCAAGAGTTGTTCAGTGATGCCTCCAATTGCAAGAGATTCCTGATTGAAACGAGTTATGTAGTCCTCAATGGTTTCATCATTCCTGCGCACGCAGTGCATGATGTCATCGGGGTCGCGCGTGTGTCTGCGCTGCTGTACAAAGTGAGCCTGGAACTTTTCCAATAGCTCTTCGAACCCATCGATTTGTCCTGTCGGCAAGCTTTCGAACCAGACACGCACTGCGCCCGTGAGGCAGCGAGCAAACATGTGACACCATGTTGGCATCGTCCAGCTTTCTAGGTTTCCAGTGTTGTAAAAACCTTGTAAGAAATCATCTGGATCTGTTGTACCATCGTACTTGCCTAAACCACTTGGCATCTTGGTTTTGTGTTGAATGGGAGCCTTCGCAATGCGCTCAGTGAATTTTGAATGTTTTACCAAGATGGCTGGCCTATATGGTGTGGTTACGTCCACTTGCTCTTTCGCTTGTGGGTTGTATGGTGTGTATAGATCCATATCAGTTTTGGCTCCAGGTGCTATGTTCATGTGTGCGCGAAGCTGTGAACCTCCTGCATGAGTATCACGCGTCTTCCTCATGCTGTGCACCTCTTCCTTATCACTAATATCAGCGTGTTCGGTGTGAACAGAATGACCGTCTTCCGGCGCGCGGGCCTTTTTTGTTGTTCCCTGAATGGTTTGTTTATCAAATGCGAGCCTTTGTGTTAAGTCGGCTAACTTTTTGTGTTTTACCAGCTCATTGTATTTGTCCATTAAACGCCGTTGTTCGTTTATGAGCCATTCTTTAGGGTCATTGGTTTCAACTTCCGGACTCATTGGTCCTTTTTGTTTTGTACCAGTCAGATTTTGGTACGTGAGATCGTCTGGGGGAGTTTCAGTCTGGCTATGAGGTGTTGTGTTGAAGGGATGGTTACTGGTGGTGCGCGCAGTGTCACGCGGCGCCCTCAGCACCTGATGTCCCTCATTAACATCTTCAAGCTCATTATCCTCCAGAATTTGATCATTGTTTCGAACACCGGAAACCATGGTGAAGATTTTCAGAGAGAAAACTGATGAAATAGTGGTTTTGTTGCCGTTGTAACAGGTGATGGCGCCAATGAAGAAACGTGTATCGACTTACTTGTATTCGATCTACGTTCCTCGGGTATGAGTGTGCTATATCACCGATGGCTTTCCGAGATACGAGTTCTTCCACCTACAAAACGAACAGCACCGTGAGCTTACCCCTCAGAAAGGGACAGAGGGGTCCTCTTTGGGATAACCCTCCGGTGTGAGAATAAGATATTGCAGGAGAAGATAAGAATGTGAAAATGAGTAAGGGATTCAGAATATATTTCTTGCTTGACTCCAACTGTGGAGGTGGTGTGGTATTTATAGTATTAGGGTTTCCAATGATTGGGCTCAGACCTAATTAGGGCCTTTTTGGCCTCCTCCTATTGCTTCGCGCCACGTGTACTTAGGACACCTGGTGCTTTTTCATTGATTATTCTCTGACCAAGGTATTTTACCTGACCCATGTGCCATCACGTGGTGGCACATGGGTCTTGCTGAGTTGTCCACCCTTCATTGGCAGCTGTCAACATCAGCACATTCTTTATTCCTTAAAAGATACCTTATGGAAGGTTGTCTGATGAGTACAATCATGGTTGTCCTTATCCTGATTTGGATTAGACTATTGTCTCATTTGTTGTGTTGTCTTTTATGCGCCTATCCCGGGGATGCGCAAGGTCTTCTCTTTATTCTCACGCGCAGATGTTTCATGCGCAGATGTGATATGCGTGAGCATGTGATATGCGTAAGCATATGTAATATGCGTGAGCATATGTGATATGCGCCACGCGCAGATGTGATATGCGTGAGCATGTGATATGCGCCACGCGCAGATGTGATATGCGTGAGCATATGTGATGCGTGAGCATATGTGATATGCGCTACGCGCATAGGTTTTGGCTTTGTGTCTTCATGACATCCTGATTTCAAGCCTCTTGTCTATATCTTGTGGGTTGACCCGCCCCGCTCGATGTTAAGGCGGGTACATACCCCTTCAGGCTGTAAAAACTACTATGGATATTGTATTCCCAAAAATAGATATATGCGTCTTTTACACGATACACAAAAAAAATATTTTAAGAAACTTGTGTCTTACACAAATCCTCAAAAATTTTATCAACCATTCAATCTACAACCACTATCCCTAGTTATTTTTTTTTTTCATAATCCTTAAAACAAAAATCTTCAAGATTCAATTCACAACAAGAAACATGAGTTACTTCAAATTCTATGTTCACTTTTACATCTTGTATTCTTGTACAGCTTTACCATCCTCTTAAAAGTATCATTGGTAACTAACTGGTAACTAATTCCCCAAAGGGACACTTACAATTGAGAGAATTTAACAAAAACAATTCATCAAGTTCAACCATGTAGAACCATTTGTAACAACAATAACATGTATATATAATGTGTCATCTATGTATAACAACGCGAGGGAACTTGAACTTATCTGAAATAAACGGTACCGCCTCAGGCCTCTCAACAAGATCCCGATACAAATCATATTCCGCTTCATAATCGTGCATATGAAGCTCCCCCTTTTGATTCGTATGATAATGATGCTTAGCCGAATCCGACTTCCCAAACCCAAAAATACTAACATTTTCACAAATCCCTAAAGCAAGCATCACCGCCTGCATACCCGACGAATAATGAAAATTCGATCCATCATGTGAACCCACCCAGTCCTCTAACGCCTTCCCAGTCTCTTTCACAAACCTAGAAACCGAATAATACTTCACAATCCGTGCACACAAGATATCAAACTGCGGGTCGGTTATCAACAACGGCGCCTTGTGCGACGAATTACACACAACATAATCAAGAAAATGAACCATTTGACACATGTACATCATTATAGCCACTTTCTTGCCATACGGGTGGCAATAACAACTCTCTCGACGCGCACATAAATGCAAAATATTACTATTCACAAACGAGAGACTCGTCTTCGAACCCACATTCCTTTCAAACCCGCGTATCCTCGCATTGTTTAATCTAATAACAAACTCATGACTATCAATCACATGACCCAATTCAGCAGTCAACAAAATCCCACTATTTCCCACCACAGCACAAGTCTTATACCTACTTGAATTAACATTAATATTAACATTCCCAGGGTTTAAAACCTTGACAATGTTAACCAAACCCGACATTACATTAGGGCGAAACCACCAATTCTGCAAATGTCCCCGGAAATCCAACCAGAGTCGGTAAAACTCCGGGGACCGGAGCTGAATTGGCACACCTCTAGCCGAACGAGCCCGAATATCGATCCGGTACTTCCCGGACCACAGGAACGAGCGGTGGCGACCGCTCGTTAACCCGCGGAAATTACCGTCTACCAAGTGCTCTACATCTTGCCTCAATGAATCTTCAGCTAAATCTATAGCTGCAAATTTTAATATTGTCTCATTTACCACCGGCAAAGGCTTTTGCTTAGCCAAACCATTGTATACAAACTCTCTACCGCCGCCGCCGCCGCCGGAAACCAAGATTTTAAAGCATAGAGTGGCGGCGGCGGTGAGAAGAAACACTATACTAAATATAGGACGAACTGATCTCTTCATATTATTATTATTAATAATAATATTAGTAATAGTATTAGTATTAATATTATTATTAACAACTACTTTTTTTTCTTGGGTCGACGGTGAGTCAACTTAGATCTAAGCAAGAAACCAAACCTGTTGTTGGGTTGTTGTTGTTCATTGTAAAATGAGTGGAGATTGGATAGGAGAATGTGAAGATTTGGGGAATCTAGCAAGTGGGTGTTGAGGGTTAAAGATGTTATGGGGTGAAGTAAGTAGATGGAACTTGAGTTTATGTTTTTATTGTTGAAGACTTAAAAGGGTGTGAGTGTGATTAGTGCTGCTTGATTGTCACTATCTTTCCATTTTTCTAGAAAACATTTATTATTGTTGTTGTTTAGAACTTATATGTGGGGGAGAGATGAAGACAAGGACAATGTGCAATAACATGTTTTAAAAACATATATGGACATATGGTTGTGGTTGGATCTAAATCTATTAGAAAATAATAATGGTATATATTAATAATAAAGATATCTTATTTACACAATCTTTTTTTTTTCTCCCACAATCATTCTATTTTGTATAGGTGTATATAGATCTTTTATAAAGATGTATAATTCTGGTATACGAGTATATAACTTAGAATATCGTGTGGTTTACGAACATATGCTCTTTATATACGGTCGAATACTAGCAAATCACATCAATAGGGGGTTGATTTGTGAAATGTTGAACATTGATGTATAGTTTAGAAGTATGATTAGAGGGTGGGTTTGTTAGTTAGGTGTTTTTAAGAAAAGAAAAATAGTGTTGTTTATTTAGAACACACTTTCAATAATTTGTGTAGAATTACGATTATGGTTAAGCTTGTATTGTTTTATAATGAATTTTGTCATTATTTATATAGATGTTTATGAAATTGGTTTTGACGAAAATTTTAGGTTGAATTGCTAACCACGGTTTTGAAGAGCAACAAATCAAACTACCGGGGTTGGGTGGGTCAACCGAACTACTTTGGTTTATCTATTTTAGTAGTTTGATCCATTTTTTTCTTCAAAATCATTTGTTTGTGTTAAGTATTTAAAAGGTTAAACGTTGATTCAAAGTTTCAGACAAAACCAGACCGTTAAAAAGTGAAAACCAAACAACCTAAATCTTAAATTGATCGATTTGCTTCGGTTTGAACGATTCGGTCCTTATCAGCAGTTTATGAACACCTACATTATTTACTATAAGTTGATTATGTATTATTACAAGTATATCACAATGCATAAGCATGACCTATTTATCAAAAACAAAAATTAGATGTACTAAATAAAGTAGACATACATGAGATAATTGCAAATTAAGACACTTAATTTTAAGAGATTTACATATTTTAAACACAATTCAACCAACTTACAAGTTTGCTTCATTATCTTTAACCATACCATATTTTAATTTCAATTTTAAACCGTATATCACATAATGGCTATTTGAATTTTGTCATTTAGACCAACTCAATTACATCTTTAGCCAAGAAATATAGCCCAACCCAATACAATATCAAATAATATAATGGTGGAAAGAAACTTCCAAAAAATTGTCATCCGAATATTTGATAAGCCCTAATTGTTATTCTCCACCATTACATTCCTTGATGCCTACGGTTACACAAGTCCATGAAAATATTTCTACTTGGCTGGTTAACAATTAGTCGTTACAACTAAAATTGCATTGAATATGTCCATATATAAACTAAACTTCAATTTTCAACAATGATTTCTACCACCGGCGATGCACTTTGTAACGATAAGAGACCTTCGGAAACCTGCAACTCTTCGTCTTCTTTGTCAAAGCCCTTCTTAAGGGATACCCTCACCTTCTTGAGCACAGGTGACTTGAACATCATAAACTTTACAAAATCCAAGGCAGCCTTCGTGTCTTTGTTCCTCAAGTCTAAAATCTCTAACTTGTTAAGATGCTCCAACAAAACATTCGAACAATCTATGGGTCTGTTTGGTATGAGGTAATGGAATGGATGATGGAATGTAATGAACGTTGTAATGGAAATGGACAAAGGATGGAATGAGTTATTACCATTCCTATGAAATGTTTGGTCACCACATAGGAATGAAATGAATCATTACTTTGCATTGTTTGGTAGGTTGGAAAAAAGAAAAAATAAAATTAAAATGGTACTGAGTAGTGGTGGTGGGAGGTAGGTGGCGGTTTTGCATTGATGGGCGGTGATGATGGGTGGCGGGTGGTGGTGGGCAACGAGATAATGGTGGTTGGAGGTGGGTGGTGGTAGTGGGGTGGAGGTGGGGTGGGTGATGGCAGTAACAGTGGAGGTGGTGGTGGGCGGCGGGTGTGATGGTGGGGCGATGATTGATTAATGCGGCGGGTGGTTGGCACTGATGGCGATGGCGGTGGACAGCGGTGACGGTGGGCGGTTGGTGGCAGTGGCGGCGGCGGTGGACAGCGGTGACGGTGGGCGGCTGGCGGTGCTGGGTGGCGGGCACTGATGGCGATGGTGGGTGGAGGTGGGTGGTGGCGAAGGTGGACGACGATGGTGGTGGTTGGTGGCAGGTGGCGGCCATGGTAGGTGGTGGTGGTGGTGGTGGTGGGAGGGTGGTGGAGGTGATGTAGGGTGAAGGAGGGAATGGAATGAAAAAAAACATGGGGGTATGGAGGGAATGAAATTGGGGTATTTTAAAGGGAATAGAATGGACTAGGTAATGAGTCATTCCATTCATTTGATCAACCAAACACACTTTTCTCCGTTACCTCACAATGAGTCATTTCATTACATCCTCCATTCTTGCAAACCAAACGCTACCTATGAGTTATGAGTGTAGAAGAGCATTTCTGAGACCGGAGAACTAGATCCTCACAAACATAATAGCCATTCACCCGTAGCTTAAGCTTTTCCATGTTCGGGGAGCTTCTAATCAGAAAGAGAAGGAAAGGTAACCCATATTCGTAAATGAAACTCATCTCAATAATATGCACGTATTTGAGGTGAATTAATGTCGTTGGAAGCTCTTTTGGAACCCCGCCTTTTTCAAAATACTTGAACCATAGCCAATACAATGGTTGATTATATGCATAAAAAAAGATTAATTAGAAACTTCGTCACAACAAATATCGAATACATACAAAAAATAAAATAAAATAAAATTTGAGTTGAATCAATTACCTCCATTATCAAGAGGCAAATAGACAGATTTTCAACCATAGGGAAACACTCAAATAGATCGGTGATGGTGTAATCGTCAAAATCTTGTGAATCATCAAAAGCTTGTGAATCAGTAATCTGCAACAACTTGCAATATTGAGGTACACCATGAAAGCCTATGAGGATCAATATTCTATTTTTACTAGAACTTACAATAGTTAAGCTCTTAAGCAATGGACATCTAAATAGATGTAGAAACGCCTTTTTTGTAGTGATTACATTACTCATGTATAAGCTTGTAAGGCTATCGAATACATTGGATGTTATTGTTTTGTAGGCAAGGTCACAGCCAATGAGATGTAGTTCCGTTAACTGTTGAAACGAGAAGACAGGTAAGGGTAACACATACCCCCAAAAAAGTTCTAGTGTTAATGTCTTGACACTATAGTTTCTTAATAAATAAGATACTATATATGCGATTTCAACGCATTCATCGTATGCACAAACCCTAAGGGTGAACTCATCTATTGGACCCTCATGTTTTAACAAAATTTGATAATAAGCGTAGTATAGTTTACACCAATAGCTTTTCCCTTTCCTTAGAGTTTGTAAGTTATAAAGCCTTTCCTCTGGTGGCGGTGCATCATCCACACAACTTGATACGTTAAACATATCCTCGTCAAGCACAAGTTTAGGGATTTTGGTCCAATGGTACCTCCATTCCTTAGCAAGGATGCTTGTCCTTGCGGCCTCTTGAATCGGTATACGACATAGAATGTTTTCTATCATGGTTTGAGGAAGCTTGTTGAACATGTCCATCTGAGAATATATTCTTGATGCTACAATATTAACAACCGTGAAAACAAATATACGATCGACTATGTTCAATACATGGGCTTTATAATTTATACTTTCTTATTTGAATATTGTAATATGATGCAGGGATTGTTATTTTTTAAATAGAGTACATAACACTTCACTACAAAAATCAATCAAGGTATTTTAGTGTTTGTATGCAAATGAGAAGAATGAGTTAGATTTGTCTTATGGATTTACTGCCAAGTAATTAATACTATATATTTTCTAAATCACAAAGATAAATAGCATTATTGAACATATTTATGTTTTATTTTTCATAATGACATTGTTAAAATGATTCTTCTAATTCTTTACCCTGTTTCCTTACACTTGTACATGTGTTTTACTAGAATACTAGTCACATAAAATATGCACATTGATTTGGAGTAAATCAATACAAGTTCAGAAGATTACCAGTTTAATTTGAATCAGTTTAGAAGATGCAGCTTGCAGAAACCTAACCATCCAAGCTGCAAAATGCAAGTGAGGGCACCAATGATTGATACAGTGGCAGATATAGAAGTATCTGCAAGTACTGCATTGCTGATTTGGGATGGATCTTGAATGACTATTTGGGCTATAGAAGATTAAAATTGGGCTTCTGATTTTGGCTATAAAAGGTTAAAATTTGGACTTAAGCGAGCCGAGTCGAGCCTGTCTATGCTTGAAATGTAATTGAACAATCTCGTCTCGGCTCAAAAACCATTTGATTTTTTTAAATGTTAAGCAATACTACTTTTAAATGATTGTCTTTGGTTAAGGTAGTAGTATCTAGGGATGACCAAATGGTACAAAACCGGTACCAAAACGAGCATTTCGGTACAACTATCAAGTTTTTTAAGAACATCGGGATCGGGAGAGTGATGGAGGCCCAAGTATTAAAGAGTGTGCCATGTTATATTTGGAGGCCCATGATCGCGCTTCCAAAGGCGGCCCATGAAAACGGGCATAACTTGGCCTACGAAGCTCCGTTTCAGGCCCACGACCAGTCAAATCAAAGCTTGAGACGAGGAGCACGTTGTGGCAAACAGCCTACGGCGGTTTGTGCCTTGTCTGAAGCCCAAAAACGCCTCCTAAATAAGTTATGGGCATTTTATTGTTTTTTCATCAGTTTTTAATTTTTGTTTTTGGGTTTGTGTTTGGCCCATGGCCTTTTTCGGGCCCATTTCGATTTTGAAAGTCTATTTATATGATTGTAATGTAATTTGAAAAGAGAGACTTGAATTTAATTAATAAAGTATTTTCTCTTCATTTTCCCTGACCTTTGGGTGAGATTTGGGAGTTTGGAAGTTCATCACGGGAATTCTTAGAATCAACGTGATTCGATCTTCGCTATTGTTTTACCGCTGCATTAGAGAGTAACGCTATTTTCGGAATTTTTGCCTACAGATGCCAAGTTCTTAAAAAATTCGAGATCCGGAAATTTGAGACCGTTACCGGCCAGAGGTCATCCCTAGTAGTATCTATGAAGTGTGGTATTTATACTAGTTTTACAATGGTTGAAGAAAGTGAAAACCCTTAACGAATTTTTCTAATAGGCAAAAGTGTAAAGGTGAATTTAAATTACATGATGAAAAGTCCCTACATTTTGCTCGTGGTGGTATATATAACTGATTGATGATTTCTAAACATAAAAAAAGGTTAAATTTATAAACACGATTTAGTATGTCTGCTCACTATGATATACAGAAGGAAAGTGAATCCATCATACGAGTATTATATCTTTTGGTAAGATTCCGGTATTGTCCAAGAACACAAAGGCTTTCAATACGTAAAACAGTCATCGTCTAATCAAATTCAAATAATGAGGCTTTAAAATGATATTTAGCTAAATAAATAAAGTGAACCAACTAATGGTAAAAGATAATCAAAGAAAGAGTCACTTCGGTTGGCTCCTCAGGAAGGACACAATTGAGTTCGGGTTCTTATTTTCATAAGATGACAATCCAAATGTAGAAAAAGCTTTGGTTAAGCTAACAGAATCATACACCTATTCGGAAAGCTTTCACGATCATATTGATAAAAAGCCATATAATAACCGAACTATCTTATATATGTAAAAGAAGGAAAAATAATATAGGGCCCCTCAAACGTTTAGGCCATGCTTGATCGTTCACCCAGCACGCCCTTTAATCTTACTCTTAAATTTACACGTTTTTAATAATCATGAAACTAGACCCTCAACCATTTAGAGAAGTATTTATCTTGATACTTGGTATAATGCACATACGTTTAAAATTTCATATTGTTAATTATTCTGTATATATAGTACAATAAGTAGTCGGTGCGTGCACACAATTCATTGCTCGCAGTGTTGATCGTTATGTGCAATTTGCTTAAGCAAAGATGTACAATATGACCCTGTCAACATGAAGTAAAAAGGAAAATTAAAGTCAGGTCAAATGAGTAGAATCACATATAAAATGCACATACCCTCCTAAACCAGTTAACATTTTAAAAGTTGTAAACATCCAACAGGCGAAATACTTCGAAAAAAATCCAATACATTAACCAAGGTTAAAACATTTCAGAAAACTCAATCTCTTTCAACAATTACTTCAATCACCGGTGATGCACGTGGAGATCGTAAAAACATTTCAACAAGCTCCAACTCTTCATCCTTAGTAACCTTGTACCAACGCAGTATCTTTAGCTTCTTCAACACAGGTGACTTAGCCAAGATAAGCTTCACTAAATCCAAGCTATGCCTTCTTGCACAAAATTGAATCTCTAGCTCATTCAAATGTTCCAACCACATATCTGAATAACTTTCCGCTTTATCAAATCTCCCATATAGATCAGGATAAATCTACAAGAGTCATGAGTAATGTATTATTATTATTATTATTATTATTATTTTTTGTAAATAAACAAGATACACACAGGATAGATTTATGTCATTTACCATCAGCTTAAGTTTCTCCAGGTTCAGGCTGCTTCTGATCAAAAAAGCATAACAAGGATTTCTGTACATGTAATACGAAGGCCTATCTATAATACGTAAGTATTTAAGGTGGACTAATGCAGCTGGAAGCTTGTTAGGAACTCTGCCTTGGGCAAAATGCTTGAACCATAGCAAACAAAAGATTAACCATAAGTGAAAAGGTTGAATCAACTATAAACATGCGAAAAATATTACCTTTAACATTAGAAGATCAATTGTCAAAGTTTCAATCATAGGCTAACACTCGAACAGCTTGATAACATTGAAATCATCAATGTCTGGCAAGCTTTCAAGATTAGGAGTCTGCAGCAACATACGTCATTCAAATAAGATGAAAGCCCATGATGATCGATTTTAAATTGTAGTAAGAACTTACCAGAATGACGGTCTTAAGTAATGGGCAACTTGATAGGAAAAGCAAAAGCATTTGTTTATTGATGATTACATTCGCCAAGTATAAGTTTGCAAGGCTACCAAAACCACTAAATGTTGGCGGAACATCAAGATGACAGTGATGGAGATACAGGTCGGTTAAGTTATACAAGGAGAAAATAGATTTAGGTAAACAATACCCACACATATCAACTGTTAATTTCTTGAGAGTAGTATTGTTCCTTGGCAAATAATCTATAATACGATCGACTTCAACACACGGGTCAAAGGCATACATGGATAGGGAAAACTCTTGTATTGGACCCCGGTAAATTGGCATAACTTGGTTTATAGCATTTACAATTTTACGATCTTCTCGAGTCATGCGTTCCTCATCATCATCCCAACTTGAAAATTTTACTTTATTTGCAACAAATTCAAGTTTCGGGTATTTGGTCCAATAATATCTCCATTCCCTAGCGAGGATACTTATCCTTGCTGCCTCTTTAAATGGAAGAAGAGATAAGATGGTTTCTATTATGGAAGAAGGAAGGTTGCTTATCATATCAGAACGCAAACGTTTTGCTTCCATCCCGAGCTATTTTTTTTCAAAGACGATACTTAATGCTGCAAATATAGTTACTGTAAAGAGTAAATATTGATTTAAAATAAAATGTGATACTTTGTTTTTTTGGATGTCTGATTTTTGTTTTCTGGAGACTTGAACTCAACCTCCTAAACCCTTCGTGTTTAAAAGGTTTTGCCTTTAACAATGGACCACCAACCTCATTGGTAGACGATACTTAATAATGCCTCTTTAAATAGTTACAACATGTATAGAAACCCTTATAAATGGTATACTTATTCTAAATAATAAAATGAAAGGTATGACTTGTTGATGAACGAGGATGCATGTAAACCACTTTAATTAATAAAAAAAATAAAGATAAATCTGACATCTTCAATTAAATCATAAAACATAAGTCTTTCAATTCATTAGTTTCAACTAGTAAAAACTGCCTATGTCACACAGACATATATATGAATGAAATTTTTGTAGTACCGATACTGTGCCAAACCACACCAATATGAAGTACCAACGATACATCAATATCCGGCCATATCAATGCCGGTATTCGGTCTTCATGTTTTCGGTATCAGCGCACTTTGGTTCCATATTTTAATGATACCGATACCGACAGGTACCAACCGAACCATAGTCGGTAGTTTATAGTTTTACTCCTTTTCGGTTTCAGTATTTTTTTAGTATAGATACGGTACCTATCTTAATTGTCAATCATACTTGGCAAAACGGCTGATCTTGTCGTGTCAAGGACAAATATGGTGGAACCAGACAGTGCAACGTGGACCACGAATAGGGTTAATGGATTTGATCAGCAAATTTGAATGAAGGACTCGTGATCCCCACTATGGTAATTATATTTATACTTCTCTTAAATATTAGATTTTTTTGTGCTATATATACAAGTATTGTTGTATTTATTGTTATGGTTGTTAACCACTAATATAGATTAGTTTGGTCATGAAGTTTCACTCCCTATGCATATTAATCATATTATTCTCTTTCAATCTCTCTCTCATATCCTTGCTTTTTGGCTTGTTAAAAGATTGATTAAATACTTAAAACTATTTACAAAGGGGTAAGTCGTAGGCTTATAGAATATCAACCAACTTTCGTAGTAACGATATGGGCTAGCACCAAGCCCTACCTAGCCGCCACAAGTCTTCCTTATTTTAAGTTAAGAGTCTTAATCGTAACTTGCAAGAGGTGGGGGGAAGAAAAACTTGATCTTACCTCCGATTACACCTCTGTGTGCCTCTTGTACAAGACACTACTCCATCACAACTTATCTCATCAAGAATTTAATGATGCTCCTAACAAAGTTTAAGCGATACTTAACTGTGAGCACTCTTAGATTTCTTTCCAAAACTAAATTAATCCTCAATAAGAGAAACTAACGCAAACATATTTAAGTTGTTTCTCTATTAGAATTTGTTGTTGACCCTAAGCACACTGAATTCCTAAAGATTTCTAACGTCAATAGGAGTGGTAAAAGTCATGCATTATCATGACATAATGACTTGCCATAAGTAGGGGGGGGGGGGGGGTGGGGACTCGTTAAAGCTTATGCCGATATTAACTCCCATTACACCACTAGTACACCAACTCATAGACACTTAAAAAATCTATAATGCTCCTAGTATACTTGAAAATGAAAACACATTATAAACCCAATATTCAATCATGAGGTCATTTAGGACTAGGTCTAATAAACCTACTAACTTTGATGATTATGTATCCTCTGTGGCTGAACTTGAAATGAATACTGGAAAATTTAATCGATCATATCTCTAACTTAGAAGCATTAGCTAGCATCAATCAATCTTTTAAATGGAATTAAACTATTATTGATAAGCTTGACTCCATTAATCATAATAACGCTTGAGATTTGATTGAATTGCCCGAAAGATCGAAAAAGAGTTCAAAACTAAACTAATCTGAATGGAAACGTTAATACATTAGATTTGTCTGATTGCTAAAGGTTATACTCAATAAGGAATATTATTGAAGAACATTCTTACCAATCTAACAAAAAGTCTCTTTGAAAATCACTACTGTTCTAGTGGCTTATAATACTTTAGAACCATAATAGACGAACATTAAAACAAAACTCCTAAACACCGACCTACATGTTTATGAAACAACATGAAAGTTCAAGGTTAAGAACACTTAGTATATAAGTCAATGAAATATATATATATATATATATGGGTTGTTGCAAACATTATAATGCAACCCTCTTCATCATAAACTAAGTGGATTAATGTACCTACCTCAAGGTAATTGGGAACAACTAATGCAAACTTGTCATAACCTTCTTTTAACAAGTATATTCACTTGTTCTTATAGTATTTAATATTCTTTTGACAAGTATATGTTACATTAATCAAAGCATCGGTGTAACATCCCGAAAATTTTCATACAAATTTTGACAAGGAAGTTAAGGGATCAGCTAGTCATTTAGCTAAAATAAAAATATAAAAGGCTCACGAAACGACACGTGGCTGATGACTAATCATATAAAACTACACATGACTAATAAAAGGCTCACGAAGCGAAACGTGACTTAGATGGAATGACATGTGGCAAAATGTCAACACGAAAGGACATGTGTCATCACAAGAGTGAATGGTGGCAAGCGATGGTCCAAAGGGACACAAGATGCTCATTTGTTGCATCCTAAATACCAAATCACTCTCACTTTTTTGAAGTTCGTGCCATACCGACTCCATTCAGGAGTTCCGACGTTTCATACCCCGATGGTACCCTACGCATAGTCGAAGTGTTGTTGTTCGTCCTTAAACGTTATACCCATTTTAAGGTAGAAGTTATGCTTAAGTCACTTCAATATATAGCTTAGACCTTAGTCTAGGGTATAGCCTAAACCTTCGAAAGTTATATATATATATATATATATATATATATATATATATATATATATATATATGGTATCATTTAATAACTCTAAAAAATTCAAGAACTCTTAGGAACCCTTAACAACCAAACAATTTTTTAATTTTTTTTATATATTAACATTATTTAAGAGTAGTTATATCATATTTCATATAAAATTTTTTATTACATATATTAATCACAAGTTTACATATATGTAAAATTTATGTACAAACAAATTTACATAGGTGTAATACAAAACATAGATATGTATATAAACTAATTTTCAAAATTGTAATCGTACATATAGATATAAAAAATGATAAAACTAACTCTCAAATAACATTAACATACAAAAATATTTATATAAAACATCAGTTTTCAAAGGTTCCTTCAAGTTCTTAAATAATTTAACAGTTCTGTAATGATACTCATCCTATATATATATATATATATATATATATATAGCTTTAAATAAATAAATGTTTCTTTATTATTAAGAAATGAAAAGTTTTACATATATACAAATATGTTTGTGATGAAAGATATTTATAACATATATGTTTGAAGATATTTATAACATACTAGTTTGAGCCCCGTGTATTACACGGGAAATTGATAAAAATTTTAAATTTGAACATAAATCAAAATACAATCGGAAACACAATTATTATATATTGTTAATAAAATTATAATTTATATTAAAATTATAGGAGTTACTAAAGAAACATTACGCAAATATTTGCTAATAAGAAAAAATTTCCTTGTATACTACGTTTGCGGTTGTGTTGGTCAATATACCTAGTTTATCAATAATCAAAACTTTTAGTCAATGCCTGCCTTTAAATCTTGGCAAAGCGACGTATAGATGTCCGTGTGAAAACACAGGTTTTTTCAAGTACAAGCCAACCATAAATAATAAAAGCAATATTATGTATTAAATCTTAATCTTAGATACATATAAGCGAAACCTCATTAAATTTTCTCAAGCCACCAGACTGCTTTATTTGTAAATGAATGTTTCTCATACATTCAAACCGAATTCACGGGTATGGGTATCACCAAACCCAGATAGCCTTTTGAATGAGTTATAACATATCATTATATTAAAAATTAATCTCATCAAATATTTGATATGAAAATCCCCTAAAATTATATACTAACAATTAGTATCCGTCTTTTTTAAGATATTATTTATAATTAATAAACAATTTTATAGTAAAAAAATGAGTCATGGGTCTCATCAAACCCATATAGCTTTTAAACCGGGTTATAACATCTCATTTATTAGTGAAACTCTTTAATCATCAAATCCTAAGTATATTAATAACTTTCTTACAATAAATAGTATTAATATCCAAAAAAATATATTAATATTAGAAACGAATAATATAAAACAAAATCGTATTAAGGAAGAAAGTATTTTAATTGTCTTTTATTTTATATTCTTGAAAGTACTAAAAAGAATAATTATAAAGCAATGTTTCGACCACTTCTATCCTATTTGACATGTTCTTTTTCTATATCTAAATTGTTTCATTTTATTACGTTAAAATATAAAAAGCAAAAAAAAAAGAAGAAAAATAAACATTAACACACTTGCTTTATATATACATAAGAATAAGGTTATTTTGGGTTGGGTAATAACCCACATGGGATCCAAATAACAAAATGAGTTTAAAAAATGTGAGGATGGTTGAGAGTGTGACAAGTGGCACATAGTAGTATTCTTTTATTAGAGTAGTAGATATGTTCTTCATGAAAAAGAAAAATAACATAAATAATAAAACAGAAAAGTGCGATGGGCATGTAGTAACTGGAAGGGTGGCAATACCGGTAGTCGAACCTTTTTCTAAGGAAAGTAATGTAATTCGTATAAATCCTAATCAATCGCGGACCCGTTTACTTTTCTTGAGAGCTTCATGAGAGTGTTCGAACCTATTATGCCAAAACATGCCACACCAAACGTCATTCGAACTAAAGTAATCATTTTGAATAAAAATGACTTTATATCAAAAGAAATGTTTTATCAATGTTTAAAGCTATAAATCGGAGTAAAGGTCTGAAGCTAGATCATTCGATCTAGATAACTTATTAAATTATTATTCTCGAACTATAGGTCCGAGGTAATCGTTCATCGGAAACAAAGAAATTGTTAATTGAACAACTCATCAAAAAGTGAATACGCTCAACCCCTTTTGCGTGAATACTTATACCTTTTTACAAAATATATAATCATTTAAAAATAATTGATATTTATATATATTTAAGAGTCAGGAAAGTATTTATATGTGTCTTGGTTCAAATCCTCTAAAACGCATTGATACAAGGTAGTATTAGAATCAAATCCAAATCGTCCCACGAAGCGATCCAAATCGTCTATAGTGGATCGAGGTAAAGAATCAAATCGATCGCCAGTGGTACTCTATACGGATCGGAAAAATTAACCGTACCGATTGATAAAGGAAGCGTGATAATTTCATCAAATTCGAGTCCCGGTAAACGATTTTGGTGTTTGGGATCATGAAAATTTTGTACCGAAAACCCAAAAACCAGTTTCACACTCTTTTTAACCGATTGAATCGCAAAGTAACTTCATCTTCTATAAATTAAATGTTATTAAAGACTTACCAGGTTACGCCTGACGAGCATCTGACAAAGTAATTTCCTTGATTCGGTAGATTGAGGAGGGTGTGACGGTGGATGGAGGCGGTGACGGTGGATGGAGGCGGTGACGGCAGAGGAGAAGAACACGCATTAGGTTTAGAAATTAGTAACGTCTAAGACTATTTATTATTTAAAAATTACACTTTTCACCCATGAAGTTGAGATTTTATTAAAGTTTACCTTTAATTTTGTAGATAGATGTTATTTATAGATTAAACCATAAATAAGTTTATATAAAGTTAATTAACTTATGTTAGAAACTTATAAAAAATTATTACAAAAATCTATTCAAGTTGTTTTGTATATGATAAGATATACTAGACTATATGGTACACCTGGCGTTCCGAATTAAACTATTGGCCCTAGTACCAATTTTTTGAAATGCACGAACCACTCCAATTTCCATACCATGATCCATGTGACTATACTTTAAATTCAATTAACTCTAATTTCTTGTTTCAATTTTGCATAACTACCATGTTACAATGCACGAACCACTCCAATTTTCATACCATGATCTATGTGACTATACTTTAAATTCAATTAACTCCAATTTCTTGTTTCCTTTATTCTCTTCAGTTTTAATGATATCGGTAATTGGTAATGACCAATACGAACTAACAAATTTGGGTGTGTTATTCGGTTGATACTTCATTGTGTTTTAACTTATGTTAATTAGTAAATATGAAAACTATAATGAATTGTTTAGTTTATGGTTTTTGGCGGCAACTGATCGTAAAAATTGGATCAGATCGTAAGAAATTTACAACATAATTTTAAGGAAAAATTCTTAAAATACCCATTTTTTACCCTCATTTTTCAACTTTAGTCATGATTTTGAAAAAAATACCCAAAATAGCCATTTTTGTCGGATCCGACGTAAATAAAACCTTCTCTGATAGATTAGATGAGCCTCTAAAATCTCGCCACGTATCATGTTGTTTGGTCTTCTAATGAATTGTTTAGTTTATGGTTTTTGGCAGCAACTGACCGTAAACAGAATTTTAAGGAAAAATTTTCAAAATAGCCATTTCTTACCCTTATTTTCTAACTTTAGTCATGATTTTGAAAAAAAATAATACCCAAAATAGCCATTTTTTGTCGGATCTGGCGTAAATAAAACCTTCTCCGATATATTTTTTTTTCTTCTTCCGACGTAATATTTCATCTTCTACATCTCAAACCCTAAACCTCCATAACCAACCTCAATCTTCATTTTTCTTATTTCTCCACACAATCAAGTAAATCCATAATGTAATGCGCTTAGTTTTTCGAGGAGAACACAACCATAGTGTTTATATTCCCACGAGTTACATTTGTTGTTAAGAAATTCGTGCAAAAAAGTGACAAACCATTGAATTCAATTTAGAGAAATTCGATAGAAGATTAATATGTTGAATTCGCCGGTAGCAGAAATTAAACCACCGGTCCGAGTTTAATTTGATGTCGGTTTATGACTAAAAACTCGGACTATTTTTTTGCCGGATACGACAGAACATTTGTACACGTGGCGAATTCTGATAGGATGATAGTACTAGAAAAGGGGAAGTTTCCTACTAATTTTTCCTACAAAATACCGGCAAATGAAATTTCCCACAATTTAGCGGGATTTTTCCGACAAAAAAATTGTAGAAAAATATACAATGATTTTTCTGACAATTTTCCGACTAAATAGCTTCAAACTAAATTTCCGCGCAATTCCATCGCTAGTTTTCATAGGGTTCCTTCACTTTACCGACAAATTTTCCATTTATTTGTTAATAAATTTAATCTATTAAGTTAAATAAGAAAAATAATAACATTTTTATGTTTCGTTGGAAACCTATCGAAGACTTTATAAATATTCCGACAAATTTCTGACAAATACTAAAAATATTAATATTTTTATTTATTCAGGTTATTAGATAATCTAATACATCAATTTAATAAAGAAAAAATTATTACTTTCTTAACAATTGTCAGAACATTGTCAGAATAATATAAACTTTCTGATAATTTTCCAAGGAATGTTGAAACAATTTATTGAAGTTACTTTTATTAAATTATTAATACATCTAATCGACTAATAAAATAAAGAAAAAGCTATTATTTAGCATTAAGAATTAAATACTTTGTTTATTAAGCCTACTAATTATAAGTAATAATAATATAAATAATTTTTTGAAATATAATTAATAATTTTAATAACATTAATAGTTAAAGACTTTGTAATAAAAGAATATTATTGTTATGAACACACTATAATAAAAAGAAAAATCTATAATTAAGTATTATTTATGTTTTTTACATCATGTGTATACGTATTTATACACGCATATGCCTTATCGCGTGTGTCGTGTGCGTCTTAGTTAGTGCGTGTACGTGTAGAAGTGTCTACCCGTATGTGTTAGTGCATATATGTCTGTGAGTGTGTGTATGCATACATGGTAGCAGTGTATGTGTAAAAGCTATAAGAGTGTGTTTTATAAGTAGATGTTAGTGTACGCGCGTGTGTATACGTGTTAGTGTATGTCTATGTTTGACTGCGTGTAAGTGTTAATGTATGTACGTGCGTAAGTATGTGTATGCATTAGTGTATGTATGTGCGTGCGTGTGTGTGTGTGTGTGTGCGTGCATGTGTTAAAATGCTTGTGGACTGTATGTTTATATTCATACGTGTGCATGTATGTGCTAGACTGAACGCTGTGGGTTAATCAATCTAAGTTGCCCACATCATCGTCAACGTGACATCACTTTTGCAAGCAGAGGGGTGGCAAGGGGCGTTAAAAAAACTGTGTTTGAGGGGCGGTAAAGGTGCATGCGGTAGCTGGGTATTGCTCGAAAGGGCAAAACGGGGAGTGGGGGGGGGGGGTAATGGGGACGTGATCGGTAGCTCCATTGTGAGTTATGGTGGTATGATGCGTGCATGCGTGTGGTATAAAATATGATATGATGGGATGATTTGTTTTTGCACAAGATCATGTTTTAAATTTATAAAAGTGATTTCTACAAAGACTAAACACACACAAAATAGGCAAATATACCTATCGTATTTGCAGAATAGTATTGGTAAGAACCAAGTATCGATCCGTGGACACAAATGTTTTAATGATAAATCGTTGTTTTACTTTAATTCGAGGTTTTAATCATTTTGGGGTTAATTTTTGAACTTTTTATAAAATATAAAAACTTATATATAATATATAGGTGACCAAGATAAGAAATTCTAAACGAGTTGTTCAATTATGCGAATGTTACCATCTAAGATCAAGAATCCACTCCATTTTAGCATTGATAATTAATATTTAAACATGTGGTAAACTTGCCGTAGCAATATATGATAGATAGCTCCTTAAACCTTAAGTGAGCATCTTTGGCACTAAGGAGATAACATGAGCATTTTAAAGTCCATCCTTTCCTAATGTCATGCCATCTCAATGATGTCAATTTAAGTTGGTAAGTAGTTTCGTAAAGTAGAAAGATTAGGATTGACTTCGATTTCTCAAATACCAATTCTAACTTCGGGTGGTTGTAGTTAACTCACACAACCTCCCCTTGGTTGATATGTAGGTTATAATTACACATTCCATTAACATATGATTTCTTTAACTAGCATGATATCCTAGGCAAAGCCATTTTCGGATTACCAAGACTTAGAGAAATACATCATAACTTATATCTCATCATTTCTAAGTATAATATAAGGATCCGTGTTTCGATAATGTATCAAAGTATTTCTGTCTTTCAAGAACATGAATCAATCATGAACGATTGCCAATAGAATTTACAACCACCAACTTTGAATTAGTGATTTAAGATGGTGAAACATTTCTCATCAAAAGATAATTGTAATATAACCATGTACTTTACTAGACTACACCACATGTCTTGATTAATTATCAAGTAAAACAAAGCTTCTTCATATATTTTAGATGGTAAAAGGAGTTTAGCTCATAATGAGCATGATGATAAACATTAAGATGAATGATGATAACAAATCTTCCTTCTTAATGATGTTGATGATGGTTGATGATGATGGTTGATGGTGATGACCTCCAAGCTTTCAAACTCTTCACTAAACCTTCTATGTGAGTGTTAGTGTGTGTTTTTATACGAGAGAATCGGATAGAAATCTTTTCAAGGCACACCAAATGAATGCAACATGAGCCACTATTTATAGGCAATCTGGATGGTGAGGCACGGCCCCGTGCTTGGTGAGCACGCCCCCGTGCATTTTTTTGACATGTGCCATATTTGTTTTTGTCGTTTCTGGAAGGTAAGCATGGCCCCGTGCTTCCTGAGGCACGCCCCCGTGGATTTTTATGACATGTGCCAGATTTGTTTTGTCTTTTGTGTGAGGTGGCAACGACCCCGTGGTTAGGAGGCACGGCCCCGTGGTTTTTAGTGACATGTGCTCAATTCTTCTTTGTCTTTTCTTCATTCCCGTCCACGGCCCCGTGGTTAGTAGGCACGGCCCCGTGGTTTTTAGTGACATGTGCTCAATTCTTCTTTGTCTTTTCTGCATTCCCATCCACGGCCCCGTGCATGATGAGCACGGCCGCGTGCTTTTGTTTCCAGATTTTGTCTTTTCTTGTGTCAGAAGCATGGGGGCGTGTTTCTTGAGGCATGAGGGCGTGTTTCTTTGTTTTATTTTGTTTTCTTTTGTTTTTCTTCGTCTTTTTGCTTGTTTCTTCGTTTGGGGGTTGGTTTCACCTGAAATTATGTTTATTATGATAAGTAGCATTTTATGCTATGTTTGTTAGATAGAAATTGCAGTTTTTAGAGATTATTTGATGCCGAAAAGATGTATATTTCTATGTACATCAAACATCCCCACACTTGAACATTGCTTGTCCTCAAGTAATCTTCTTATAAATATCCTCTAAAAACAACAAATTTAGATTATAGCTATCCCTTAAGTGAGCTCCAAGAAGACGAAACAAAATAACCAATCTTTATGTTAGTGATAAAAGAGAGAGAACTTTTTTTTATGAGCTTCCGTTTATGCAAAACGTAACGTTCTCATAATGTTCACTCACACTCGGTTTTATATCTGATCATACCTGTGATGTTTGTATGTGAACACTCTTAGCCAAAATGCAACCTGTGATAAATAAGCTTGTAACAAGCTCAAATCTCCACCTTTTGAAGGGTTGCATAGATCAGAAGGTAAAAAGGGTTTTGGTTTAGTGTGAGTAAGAATTGGTATTTTGTGGCGGTTCAAGGGTTAATGGTAAATACAACTTCAACTGATTCTCGGGAGGTTGAGATGTCTTCATTGGTTAACTCCTTTTCTCTGAGTTTTTTTTTATATACCTAATGACTCTTTTAAGGTCAGATCGTCAAGACCGGTTTTATCGAGGATGTGGATCAATTCTTCCTCAATCCTATTCTGAATATAACTTCC
Source organism: Bidens hawaiensis (assembly GCF_021521415.1). NCBI lineage: Eukaryota > Viridiplantae > Streptophyta > Magnoliopsida > Asterales > Asteraceae > Bidens > Bidens hawaiensis. The sequence continues at coordinate 160,774 of NW_027493897.1, forward strand.
AACTCTAATGGATCGTTCGACTTTGAGCCTAATAGCCCCCACCCTCATTAACTCGGTATATTCATGCTGAGACTGAGTTTGACTTTTTCTACATCTTCCTTCGTGGGACCAGTTTCCGCAACCTAAACATCATTCATATCTTTTTGCTCTTCTTTTCATTGCGTTTTTGGAAATTCCACATAATGGTGGCCTTTGTTCGTTTTGGCGCCACTTTTTCCTCACCTCATTGCTAAAGAGAAAGATTCTCTCCCTAAGTTCTGGAGGCAACCTAGGTTTTGTGAAGTGTATGCAACAAAGAAAATTGAAATCGAAAGAATGCATTTCCAGTTCTTTAGGGTCTGCCAGTAAAAGACCAGTGTTGTATTTTACCGGTGAAAGTGGATAAGGTGATCGGATTCTTGGGTTTTGTAATTTGATAATGGGTTTGATGGAATTGTGTAGATATTACCTTCTTCCTTATACAACGCTTCATGCGGTCTTGAAATGATTAATTGCGACAAGTTCTAAATCACATGAAACATATGACTCACTCAAAGCTTCCGAAAAAATATTTATATGACATGAGGTTTATCTCACAGTAACGGAGGAATTGGGTATTAACGCCATATTTTGCATAAATTTATTCTCAATATTACAAAACTTTTTCTTACCTTTTCACTTTTATGTAATGATTGGTTGTTTGCAAAAAATTTTCTTGGTTTCCGCTTTAGGTTTTTAAGTAATCTTTGTTTGCTGCAAAAATATTTGTTTTAGAGAATTGTTATAATTAGTTGGACAAACAATTGGTCAAGTAATTCCCCTCCCCACACTTGAATCTCACATTGTCCTCAATGTGACAAGATTCATGAAAATATAAAAATTCTAATTAAGTATTTTGGGTAAAAATGGAGAGTTACTTCCCTACGGGTTAACGAAATTTCGAAAGAGCGTCCCCTGTTTTTCGTCCGTTTTCCTGTTTTTGTACCTATATAATATAAAACTGCAAACATCCATAAACAACCAAGCATAAACTGCTGAAAATTGGGTATGGAATCATCCATCCCTTGCCCTATCGGGCTAAATTAGTACCTAGCATACTGTCTTTGGCACCCACGACCATAAAAGTATCCAAACCAACATAAAAACAAACAAACAAGTACGAAAAGTAAATTGTTCAAAACACACATAATAAGTTCATAAAATACTTCCAACCCATGCCTGTGCCCGACCTACCAGTGCCGCCAGTCATAGGTTACCCGCATCCGGGGTCAAACGGTCCCCACTGCCTGTCCATGCGATAGCCCAAACGATCAATCTCTCGCCTCGTCTCTACATATTCGGTCACTATGCATCTGAGGCAGCCATCTGCTCTATAATCCTGTTAAATGAGGCGGTAGTATTAGCTGAGAACTTATCAATAAGTCCATAAATACCCTCGAAAGAGTATCGGCTATCGTGTGATGAACTGGGGCCGGCCCCTGATGAAGATGGGCCCCCTCTCTGATGGTAAGTTCGGCGGCGGTATTGTCTGGGAGGTGATTGTCGTCTCTCGTGCACATCCTGTATCATCATCTCTGACGGGTCTTTTGGGTCCCAAACTTGGTTGTTCTTGTCACAAAATCTCCACACACTCGGGCTGATTTGCTGAACCATCTGCATGCTCTCACAGTAATCAAGGTTGAGAGCGATCGTGTTTGGGCTTGGAGTTCCTTCTGTGTCTTCATTATAGGCCTGGTAGAGGTTGTAGATCCAGGGACCACCGAAGATCGGGGAATTTCCTCGGGCAGTAGCATTTGTCATGAAAAGTTTGCAAAATAGCATAGTGATATTGCATGGTATTTCGTTTTTTATGCAGTACAATGCCCAAAGATCCTTCAGGTTAACAACCCCCTCACTCTGTCCTCTAGCGTTGACGGTATGACTCAGGAAACGGTGGATGTACCTCATCAGCGGGTCACGCAGGGCTGTGCTTTTAGAGACGCTTGGTCTATACGTTGCTGTTCCATAACTCAATTGTTCCCAAGATTCTTCCCTTATGGCACCTGCTACGGATTCATCATCGTCACCTTCATCTGTAAATGTTGTTTTTGCTTCGAACCAGATGTCGGTGTCAGTTTCCTCGGCCGTGTAAATACCCAAATCAATTCCCAGTTGGGTGACAGAAGTTGTATGCCAAACACCCCCACATCGGAACTCGATTGCCTTGGTATCCCATATGTCAAACTTTTTCTTCTTTATGTTGAACGAGGCTAGGAATTCTTTTGTGAGTTCCGTCACTGAATCCCCTGTCTGGTTAAAAACCCGTCTCCAAGGTCCCTTCACAATGCTTTGATAGCGGTCCCATTGGTTTACGTTTCTAAGGGTGTCTTCACATGCACGGAAGTGGGCTTCTGGATATCTGTTGTTGAGATACGTTAATCTTTCGTTTGTCGATCGGTCCTTTGTCTTGCGGTTTCCGAAGACTAGGAATGCATGAAAATCTTCCCCATACTCAGCCATCTGCAATTCACACTTAAATTAGTCAAAAATTCATGAAAAATTTTCATTTTGCTGAAAAAGAAAGCAAAGCACAGCAGCGTGCTTTCAGAAGCACGATACCGTGCTGCTGCTTCTGGTTCAATTCCTTTGATGTTTGACTTTTGGTTGACCACGACTCGTGTTGTTTTGGGCACGGCTCGTGTTTTTAATATCGATTTCTAACTTACTCAGACTCGAACCCTCGTTTCTAACCGGTTATATCAATTGGGTTTAATGGTGTGTCGGGTATTTATGCAAAAACCCAAAAACCCGAATTGTTTCTTTCAATTATACGCTAACCATCAATATTCAACAATCAATTCATCATAAACAAGCATAATAACCCATACCCTCTTCGGGTTTTGACCCGATTTGGTCGATTTGAACAATTTTAGGGTTAATCTAAACCTAGAATGACGAATTTGGACAATACAATTGTTAAATTAACATACCTTAGGTTTAGAATTGACGAATTAATGAAGAAATTAGCAAAACAATTGAAGGTCGGCGGTTTTCGGTTCAGAATGCAGTGAAAAATAGGGTTGGTTGTGTGAGAAAGTTATTTTATCAAGTTAAAACTCGTAACTGCCCTGACACCAAAAACACGGCCCCGTGCTTTTAGAAGCACGGTACCGTGCTGCTTAGTGCAGACAGTACTGTTTTGTTTATTTGTCGAGCTGGTTTATTTTTAACTGTGTTTTTATTTTCTGGTTATTTTAAACTTGGTAATTTAAACATCCTAATTTTCATTAAAAACATAAAACTAAAAACATAATTAAAGATAGATGAAATGAAAAGTACAACAACAATTCTCGGGTCCTAACACATAGCACTAGCGGGAACAACTTAAACATGAAACAAAGTCAGAACTTCAACGACCACCTCTCCCGAACAAGTCCTAGATGTGTGGTGGTGCTCGTTTGGCTTCCAAAAGTTCGTCAAGTTTTTGTTGAGCGTGGCGATTTCTCGGTTGAGAAAGTTAAGTTTGGAAGTCACATCCTTGTTGTGGCCATCCACAACATGGAAGTTCTCGAACGTAAGCAGGTTGACTTTGTTAATCAACTCGACTACTCGAGCCTCGGTTTGCATGTTGCTCTCAACTTGATCTCTTATGATGTATTGGAGTTTCATGATTTGTTCCTCGAGGAAGGAAGATTCATGTTGTTTCCCCTTCTTCACTGGCCTCCATTCAACCCGTTTTCCTTCCATTTAGGTAGTTTTTGTTTGGTGTGAATGGAATAGTGAATTTATGCATGCATTATATAGAGACTGGAAAGTTGAACACGGCCCCGTGCTGCTAGAGAAATAAATGTTTCTGAGTCAGAGAATTATACGGAGTCAGCGCGTATCATGCTGAAGATTCTGGGGTGACCACGGCCTCGTGCTTAGGAAAGCACGACCCGTGCATTTTGTCACAGTGATTTTTTTTTTCTTTTAAATTTTCAACACGATTTAAGATCCGGAATTTTTAGAATGAAGTTTATTGTGATAATTTGGAAGTTTGGTCATCTAAAAATTACTTTTTATTAAATAAAGATACTAGAACAATTTCGGGATAAGCCCGAGTTTCCTAAGAAAAGAAAATAATCGGGTTAAGCCCGAAGCCCTAACACATTGTACTTAATGCACTTGTTTACACATAAAAGCATAAAATTAAGTTTCCTAGAGTTCCCCGAAAGGCTCTCCTCCTCCGAATGGTCCTGGTGGTGGAAAATACGTGAAACCGAGAACTTGAAACTGGAGTTGCTCGTTGATGTCTTGGAGTTCCATTTTCATGTTTTCCACCGATTCGGTGAGTTGCACTAGACGCATCTCCGCAAGGAGATTCATTTCGGTGAGTTCTTTCACGAGTTCTTGAAGTTTCAAGAGAAGCTTGGTTTTGGAAACATGGCGGGCATCGTTTCTCGGATGTCAGGAAACGAGAATTGCTTCATTCATCTCAGTTGGCATGCTGAATTTTCAGAGGTTTTTGGTTTTGGTTTGTGCAAGAAATGCAATGACACAAGGTGCCTTTTATAACCAAACAGGAAACCGAGCATGGTACCGTGCTTTTGGAAGCACGCCCCCGTGTTTTTGTTCTGACAATTCTGTTACAAGCCAGTCTGACTGAAATTTTTGCAGCGAAGATGCCGGTCCGCATTTTTAGGCACGGGACCGTGCTTTTGGAAGCACGCCCCCGTGTTTTTAATAATTTTTTTATATATATTTACAAGGCCTGGATTTGAGAAGGTCTTGGCCAGACCTTATTTCCTTAATTTCTTAATCAAGAAGTTTGGAGGGTTAATACCTCCAAAACTTCTTTAATTGGACCGTCGATTTATGGTTTTAATCGATGCCCATTTACCTTGAACTTCTGGCCGTTTGAATTTGAAATTTTGATGGTTCCATAGTCAAAAACTGTTTCGACTACGTATGGATCGGGATTTCAGTTTTCCTGGGAAAAGACGTAAACGAGCGTTATATAACAGTACACGATCGCCAGTTTGAAAATTTTTATTTCCTTTTAAATGAGTGTCGTGTATGCGTTTAGTCTTCTCCTTGTAGGATCAGGAATTTTCGTAGGCCATTGTTCTCAGTTTCTCGAGCTCATGAATTTGATCTTCCCGGTTTGCTCCAGCGGGCGTTAGATCAAAATTCACTGCTCTGAGGGCCCAGTAGGCTTTGTGTTTTAATTCTACTGGTAGATGGCATGCCGTCCTGAGGGCCCACAATGCGTCATCTAATTTTTCTGCCCAATTTTTGTGATTCATCCCCACACTTCTTTCAAAATTCTCTTAATTCCTCAGTTCGACACTTCTACCTGCCCACTGGTCTGAGGGTGATATGGTGTTGCCTGTCGGTGATGGACCCCATATCGTGCTAAGACCTTGTCCATCAGGGTGTTACAGAAGTGAGTACCTCTGTCGCTGATGAGGGCTTTTGGAGTACCGAATCTTAAGAATAACTTTTTCAGAAATCTTACAACTACTCGAGCATCGTTGGTGGGAAGAGCTTGTGCTTCTACCCATTTAGATACGTAGTCGACTGCTACAAGGATATATTTATTTCGAATGAGTTTGGAAATGGCCCCATGAAATCTATCCCCCATACATCAAAGATTTCACAGATTTGAATGCCTTTTTGAGCCATCTCATTTTTTGATGAGATGTTCCCGGCTCTTTGACAAGCATCGCATGCTTGGATCAAAGTATGTGTATCTTTGTATATAGTGGGCCAGAAAAAACCTGCATCAAACACTTTCCTGACCGTGGTGGCGGTACCGTGGTGTCCGCCTGTTGGTCCTTCATGGCAGTGTTTGAGAATGTCTAAGGCCTCCTTGCCTGCTACGCACCTACGAATGACTTGATCTGCACCTATCCTAAATACGTATGGATATGCCCAGAAGTAAAACTTAAGATCGGAGAAGAATTTCTTCCGCTGTTGATGGGTAAGTCCTTTTCTGAGGATCCTACAAGCTAAGTAATTTGCGAAGTCAGCATACCAAGGACTTTCGTCCTTTTCTTCTATCACTTCTTGAATGTGCATGAGGACTTCATGTGGGAAATTATCATTGATAATTTCTTTGTGAAGTTCCTCTGGAGTTGGACATTCTAAACGTGAAAGATGGTTTGTGGCTATATTTTCTGCTCCCTTCTTGTCTTTAACTTCGATGTCAAATTCTTGGAGTAGTAGGATCCACCGGATGAGTCTAGTTTTGGCATCTTGTTTGTTGAATAGGTACCATATTGCGGCATGATCGGTGTAAACTATGGTTTTGGAAAGAACTAGGTAGGATCTAAATTTTTCAAAGGCGAAAACTACTGCTAATAACTCTTTTTCTGTTGTGGTGTAATTCTCTTGTGCCCCGTGCATGATGAGCACGGCCCCGTGCTTTTGTTTCCAGATTTTGTCTTTTCTTGTTTCAGAAGCATGGGGGCGTGTTTCTTTGTTTTCTTGTGTTTTCTTCTATTTTTCTTCGTCGTTTTGCTTGTTTCTTCGTTTGGGGTTTGGCTTCACCTGAAATTATGTTTTATTATGATAAGTAGCCTTTTATGCTATGTTATTAGATAAAAATTGCAGTTTTTAGAGTTATTTGATGCCAAAAAGATGTATATTTCTATGTACATCATGGTACCCTCGTCATTACTCCACAACGTTCAACCATTGGCGTATGTATCTGTATGAGTATATGCACATGCACGACTATGTGTGTTTAAGTGTTGGTGTATGTATGTGTATAAGTGTTGGGTTATATATACATAGGATATTTTCTATAATTGTATAGCTTATTTGTTAAATTTATTTTGTTTTATGGGTTTCAGACAAAATTCCGACAATACCCCTTTTATTTTTTAATTAATATTATATAGTTTTTTCATTTTGTCGGAAAGTAATCGGAATATAACAAAGACTTCCGACAAAATAGCGAGAATACATTTTTTTCTTCCAAAAATTGAAAGTCGGGTTTCGAACCCGCGTCACCTCCAAACGAATACAAGAAGTTTACCACTCTGACTATCTTCTTAATAGTTCTATATCCCTGTAATAACTTTTATAAAGTGATTTCAAGAAAACCCCAAAACCCAAAATAAAACCTGTTGGCGCTAAGTTTTTCCCAATTTAAAACATTGGCGCCTTCCCTATCCCTAATTCCTTACTTCACTTCACAAAATCACAGAATCCTTGGCGCCGTCACTCCCCACAACCTATTCCTTACCCTCGCAGAATCCTTTTCGAGGTAATGTCCTGATTTTGTGTTCATCAAGTAACTAAATTACTTGTTAATAAGAAGATTATAAAGTGTTGTCCTATTCCTTACCCTGTCCTGATTATATGTGTGTATTATTGCTAGGTTAGTATGTATACCGGAGTTCTTATGTGTGTATTATTTATCTAACTGTCGTGTTTTAAATTGTAACATCCTAGTTTTTTGGGATGATTTAAAATATGTATTTTAGTTCTGTAAATTTCTGGTTTGGATATGTTCATGTTGAGGTTAAAATTTATGAATTATAATTCATGCCCACCGGGTGTTCGATGAAATGTTTAAACTTTTAAAATAGTGAAAATGTGTTTGAGTTGCAATGATTATTTGTGTGACATAATTTACTTTAAGAGTTAAACTAGTGGGCATGGAATTATGATAAACCTAGTAGGTGTCAATGAATGATATGTATTCTAATTGATTGAGAAGTTGATTTGTTGTTGAGACAGTCATGGCATAGCTTGGAAGACAACAGGTCAAACAAGTAACAAGTGAAAGACACTCCTACAGGCAAAGGTGAGTGACTCTAACTGCGTCTTGTTGAAAATGGTTGGTAGTTCTAAATTATAACTATTATTGTTTAGTTTTATAGTTGACTTGAAATATTTATGGTTAAGATGGACTGGAGCATATATCGAAATGGGTGTTAATGCAAAGCATTGAGTATAGTTTGACTTAAAAATTATGTTTTATTTCAATGTTGTTTTGGTGGTTTTAACCGATAAGAAAGAGTGCAAAAATGATAACGAGTCTTGCAACCCAAGTGCTGAAAATTCAGCTTATTTTCATATGTTGACGGCTTTTTTAAAAATTCATAGTAAATTGACCGAAACTTTGTTCGGAGTGTATTGTGCATAGACGGAAAGCTCTTTTAGTCTACTTTTCTCAAATGATCAGCTTAGGGTAAAACACTCATTGCTGTTGTGGAAAATAGTGAGTTGTTTCAGTTGCGCAAAATATTTTAAAACATAAACTTTATCGTGTTTACAATAGGCAATTGTTTGAGAAACCGTTAGATGTGTTTTATTAACAGTTTTGCTCCTTAAAAGTGTCTATATGGCTAGGGTAATTCATAAAAGAGAAATGATACAGAATAGAAGATGATGATGATGATGTGGATGACGTCGATTTTGATGAGGATGATGATAGTCATCAAGATGATGTTGGTGAGAATGATGGTTGGGGTAAGGTTGATGGCTTTGAGCTAGACGTGCACAAAAAAACCGGTTCCGGAACCTAACTGGTGGAACCGAACCGGAACCGGTTCCAGTTCCAACCCGGTTGGTACAATACCCGGTTTGGGTATTTTTCTACCCGAAAATCGTACCCGGTTCTCATATATGTATGTTAGTATCAGTTCCAACCCGGTTCTTAATTGTAACCGGTTCGGTTCGTACCCGGAAAAACCGAATCCGGCGGGTTTTTTTTGAAGAGTCAAACAAAAGTCAAAGTAGCCGTTGGAACCGGCTCCAACGGTAATATAGCCGTTGGAACCGGTTTTTTAGCCACCAATTAGCCGTTGGAACCGGTTCCAACGGTAATATAGCCGTTGGAACCGGTTTTCGAGAGACAATAGATCCGTTGGAACAGGTTCCAACGGTAATATAGCCGTTGGAACCGGTTTTTGATGCCCAAACCTATATATAACTTGTTTTCCACCACTAATTTCACCACCAAACTCAAAAAACAAACTAAAATACTACTCCTTTAGCAAACCCGTTCCGTTACCCGACCATCCAACTAAATATTATTATGGCACCCATCAAAAAAACTAACAAGAAGGCTAAGAAGAGTGTTTTTGTTGCCCCCGTTCCTGTTACGGAGGACCCAAGGGTTGTTACGGTAGTCAACCATAACCGCAACCAAGACATATGGAAGAATTGGGATTTGATTGTGGATGACGAAGGTTATCAAAAGGCTCGTTGCAAACTATGTGGTTCAATATTAAAGCACGATTCCAACTCTACTTTGAGAAAGCACATCGAGAAGCCATATTGCAAGGCGTTGAAAGGGATTGGCGCGACCGATCAAATTGACTTGGGTAAAGATGGTACACTATTTCGTTACAACACGACTCAAGTTCAAGATAGAATGGCAAAGTTCGTTATTCAACGAGGTTTGCCGTTTAACCACTTTGATGACCCGGAGTTGACGTCGTTGATTCGGGAAACTCTACAACCGAGATACACACATGTAAGTCGTACTACCTTAAGACGTCATTGTATCAGGTTGTGGGAGTGTGCTAAAAAGAGTTAATCGAGTCTTTTCATTCTTTAGAAGCCATGGTTAGTTTAACTACCGATGTTTGGTCGGCACCACACGGGTTGCCCGAATCATACATATGTGTCACCGCTCATTGGGTTGATCCGGTGACATGGCAATTGATGAAACGCACCATCGCTTTTGAAAACTTCCCGTTCCCACATACCGCCGAAAATTTGTTTGAATTACTTGATGAAGTTATAACGACTTACAACTTGAGAAATAAAATATTTTCGATTTCGTTTGACAACGCTTCAAACAATACTAAGGCGGCTGAAAAATTTATCATTAAATATTCACCACATTGTTTCGGGGATTTTTTTCATGTCCGATGTGTTGCACATATCATCAACTTGGTTGTTCAAATAGGTCTTGACAATGAAAACATTTGTGATGATTTAAAATACTTTAGACTTATGTTACAAGATGTCTTCAAAAGTGGTAAAAGAAGACATCTTGAATATAAGAACTATTGCAAGTCGGTTGAAAGAAAGTATTTGGGGCCGAATTTGGACGTTCCAACCCGTTGGAACTCAACTTGTCATATGTTAAAGTGTGCTTTTGCCCAACGCCAAACTTTACAAGCTTTTCATAACAATCTTGTTGAAGAACGCGAGGCCGATATGTTTCCGGAAAGTGTTTGGGTCAAAGTCGGTTATTTGTTAGAGTATCTTGACGTGTTCAAAAAGTCAACAACAAAATTATCGGGAGTCTATTACCCTACTAGTTGTTGGGTTTTGCAAGAATTGTACTATATGTCTTGTGTTTTTAAAAGCTTTGCGGAGAAGAACAAACTCTTCGAAAATATTGTTGCGGTGATAAAAGAAAAGTTCATAAAATATTTTGAAAACATACCGCCGGTCTTTACTTGTGCCGCCGCATTAAACCCCTATTGGAATGTTAATGGGGTTGAAACAACGATTGAGGAAATATTCGACAACTTAGGTATGCACGAGATTGACCCGAAGTTGTCGACGGAAGCGAAGGACAAGTTCAACAAAAACCTTCAAGACCTTTATGACCATTATTTTCAAATGTATGGTCCAAGCACGAGATCGTCTTTTGTGAAAAAAACAACTAGTAGGCCGTGCAATGACCCACTTATAAACTTGATGAATGGGATTCGTGAATCGGCATCTAAGAGGCAAAGAGGAAACACACCAAGTAGCGAACTTGGTCGATATAGTGGAGCAAACTATGTTGAGGGCGCAACGGTCGACGAAATTCGCAATATTGATTTGTTGGCTTGGTGGAAAGGTAAACAAAACGAATTTCCCATTCTATCCGCCATGGCTCGTGATTTGCTTGCCGTACAAGCCTCAACGGTTGCTTCCGAATCGGTTTTTTCTCTTAGTGGGAGGGTGTTATCTATGCGAAGAACAAAACTAACTCCCGAGTCTCTAGAGGTTTGCATTTGCCTAAAGGACCATTTGGATGCTGTGGATCGTGTACAACACAAGGCGAACTTTGAAGACGAAATACCAATAGAGCGTCATATTCATGATGAGGAGGCGGAGGACGGGGTTTCTTCCGATAACGAAGACAAGGGTGAAGACGAGAATGAAGACGAAGAAGAGTTGTAATTATTTGTTTTGGTAAAATTATTTGTAACTTGTTCAACTAATATTTAGTTTTGATTTGTTTTATTATAATTACTTTTGTTACTCATGATTAATTTTTGTTACTTTTTTAATAACGACGAACATTTTATTTATTTAAAAAATAACTATTACAAACATTATTAAAACATAAACGATACTAAACATAACAACTAAAACATAAAAAACAAAGTCCGTCGTTTTAATCCGGGAATACTTATTTTTGGATTGTAGAGCCGGACGACTCTCCCACTTCCGTTTTTTTAGCATCCAAACTTCTTTTCTCTCGACAATACTTATTCGTATGTTTTCGTAATGTCGAGTTGGACCATGCTTTAAGAAACTTCGAGCAATATTTGCAACGTGCCAACTCATGTGAGTCGGTCATGAGACACAAATCGTAATGAACCCAAACATCGGGGCATCTTGTTGTTTCGATCACCATAACAACGTCATCATTAGTTGTCATTTGTTGTCGGTTTAAGGTTAATTGTGGTTTGGAGTGTGTTTTATAGTTTTGGAAGTGGTTTAACAAGTACACAAACAAACCTTGCTATTTAGAGTAAAAAAATAACCTATTTATAGTTAAAAAACCGGTTCCAACGGTCAAAAACGGCTATATAGCCGTTGGAACCGGTTCCTAACGGCTATGATATTTAAATTTCAAAAAAACCGGTGGAACCGGTTTTTACGTAAAAACCGGTTCCGGTTCATACCCTACCCGGTTCTTAAAAGTTAGCATATCTGGGCATCGGTTCGGGTCGGGAACCGAACCGGTTCTTGATTGGAACCGGTGCCATTTTACAACCCGGTGTGAAAAAACCGGTTTCGAACCGGTTCGGGTTTTCCAGTTGAACCCGATTTGTGCACCTCTAATAGCCACGTCTAATATCTTATATCTTCCACATAATGGCCTCATGATAAGAAAACTAAATAATCAATATACGCCTTCTGCGAGGGAAAAAACACCCGGAGAAATGTGGGTTTAGCTTTTAAGTTTAGATTTATTTATTTATTTTTAAAGTTTTTTGGGGGAAAAAACACCACTAAAATGCGAAATGTAAAATATCAAATAACACAAAAGAAACACCATAAAGTTAGATGGATGACTATAAATCTTTTACACCTTATTTTTAGAAAATTATTTATCAATAGTTTGACACAATGCCACATCATTGTTTACTTTTTTATAAGTCCAACATATCAAATTAAACTTTGATAAATTATCATGTTTATTTTAATGTTCTTCTCAAATGTATCACCTTAATATAAATCTAGAAATTGTAGGTACTGCTAAATTAATACCAACATATCGATCTCTACCGGTTGTAGGTATTGCCTAATCTTGATAATTTACCGGACCAACACATACTGTATACTGATCTAGTGGTTGTAACTACGTGGGGTAAAACATGTATGTAAAGGGCAATGACATCATATTTGTTGTTGCTGCAAACAATTGAACCCTTACTGCCAAAATCTATGAAAGCACACGAAAATCTTTCTTAATATGGTTTACAATGAATTGAAGCTAAATTGCATGTAAAAGACGATATGAACTAGTTTTTTCTTTCCACAAGAATTTCTACCACTGGTGATGCATGTTGGGATGATAAAATAATTCCTGAGACCTGCTTCTCATCATCATCGTCAATGTCCTTCCATAACGATATTTTGGCCTTCTTTAGCACCGGTGACGTGGCCAAGATAAGCTTCACAAAATCCAACTCAAGTTTCTCATTGTTCAAATTAAAAATCTCAAATTTGTTCAGACGTGGCAGCCAAATATCCGAGTGATCTTTGCGTGTAAGAGAGTGTTTCTCACAATCAAAAAAGCATGGTTCATCAAAGACCTACTTAAGAGTGTTAGTATTTACTCGTATGAATGTATTCTACATAATAACAAAAAATAAAAATTATGCAAAGTGTTGTCTACCTCCAGCTTAAGTTTTTCCAAGTTTGGGGAGCTCCTAATCTAAAGAAGAATGAAAGGTAACCCATATTGGAGATCCATATCATTAATATATAAGTATTTGAGGTGGACTAGTGCACTTGGAAGCACGCGTGGAACTCCATTTTGAGCAAAACACTTGAAAAATAGCCAAAACAAATATTGAGTACGTGAAAAAAAAAAAGTTAAATGTTCATGAATCTGTTAAATAATAATACCATGTAGATGATATAATTACCTTCATCGCCATAAGCCAAATACACAGATTTTCAACCAGTGGTAAACACTCAAATAGATTTGTAATGGAGGAATTACCAATATCTTGAATATCGTCAGTATACTGCACCGACATACAATATTGAGGTAAGTAATAGAAGCCGAAGGGATCAATACTATAATTATACAAGAACTTACCAAAGTTAAGCTCTTAAGTAATGGATAACTGGATAGGAAATGAAGAAGCGTGCTTCTAGTGGTGGTTACATTATCCACAAATAAGCTTGCAAGGTAATAAAAACCTTTGAATGTTGGTTGATGGTAAAGATCACAGTAACCGAGATATAGGTCTGTTAAGTGATCAAACATGAAGAAAGATGAGGGTAACCTATACCCGGCCACGTCAAGTTTTAATTTTTTGACATCCCTGTTCCTTGACAAATAAGATATTATATGGTCTATTTCAACACACGTCTTATCCGGTAGCATGAAGAGAGTAAACTCATCTATTGGACCCTCATGTTTTAACAGAACTTGATATATAGCATAGAAAAATTTACACCTCTTGGTCATCCCTTTCCTTTGGCTTTCTATGTTGTCAAACGTTTCCTCAAGAGTAGACAACTCATCCCCATAAGACGATACTTGAAACACATCCTCATGAAACACAATTTTAGGAATTTTTGTCCAGTGGTACCTCCATTCCTTAGACAAGATACTTGTCCTTGCCGCCTCTTGAATCGGCGAAAGACATAAGATGCTTTCTATTATAGTTGGAGGAAGCTTGTTGATCATGTCCATCACTAAGAAACTCTTTCGGTATTCTTGTTTGATTGCTAGCAAATTATACTGCAATATTAACAACCGTGAAATACAATACATGACCAGCTCATACACAAAATAACACCATCAACAATAGTACATAATATTTTTATTTTGAAATAACACAAGTGATAAATGCTAAAATTAAACATAAGAGTTGTCAATTGATCAAACATTAAGCATAAATAAACTTTTCATATTGATTTTCGAGCACAAAGATGAACATAAGAAAATGATATAAGGAATAGAAAATAGACCCTTCCAACTAGAGGTGGCAAATGGGTTGGGTTGGGTCGAAACGGGTCACTTAAAAAAGGGTTGTTTTGGTTCGGGTCGCAACGGGTTAGGGTCAACAGGTACGGGTTAGAACGGGTCAAGGTTGGAACGGGTCAAAACTCGTTTAAGTGATTTTTCATTTCGTTTCAGCGCGTAACAGCTCGTTTAAGCGATTTTTCAGTTCGTTTCAGCGTGTAACAGCTCGTTTAAGCGATTTTTCAGTTCGTTTCAGCGCGTAACAGCTCGTTTAAGCGATTTTTCAGTTCGTTTCAGCACGAAACAGCTCGTTTAAGCGATTTTTCAGTTCGTTTCAGCGCGTAACAGCTCGTTTAAGCGATTTTTCAGTTCGTTTCATCGCGTAACGGCTCGTTTAAGCGATTTTTCAGTTCGTTTCATCGCGTAACGGCTTGTTTAAGCGATTTTTCAGTTCGTTTCATCGCGTAACGGCTTGTTTAAGCGATTTTTCAGTTCGTAATTTTTCAGTTCGTTTCATCGCGTAACGGCTCGTTTAAGCGATTTTTAGTTCGTTTCAGCGTGTAACAGCTCGTTTAAGCGATTTTTTAGTTCTTTTCATCGCGTAACAGCTCGTTTAAGCGATTTTTCAGTTCTTTTCAGCGCGTAACATCTCGTTAATGCGATTTTTCAGTTCGTTTCAGCGCGTAACAGCTCGTTTAGCGATTTTTCAGTTTTTTTCAGCGCGTAACAACTCGTTTAAGCGATTTTTCAGTTCGTTTCATCACGTAACAGCTCGTTTAAGCGATTTTTCAGTTCGTTTCATAGCGTAACAGCTCGTTTATGCGATTTTTCAGTTCATTTCAGCACGTAAAAGCTCGTTTAAGCGATTTTTCAGTTCGTTTCAGCACGTAACAGCTTTTTTAAGCGATTTTTCAGTTCATTTCAGCATGTAACAGCTCGTTTAAGCGATTTTTTATCTCGTTTCAGCACTTAACATCTTTCTTTAGCGATTTTTCAGTTCATTTCATCACTTAACAGCTTGTTTCAGCATGTTTTAGTTTCGTTGTTGTCGAATTTTCAGTTTCGGTTAATTTGTCGATTTTTTTTGAACGAGGACAACGGACGAAACTTTTTAGTTTTTTTACATTTTTTGTTTTTGTTTTATTTTTTGAGTTATGATTTTTTTATTAATTTTTTTGAATATTTTTTGATGATTTCTATTAAGATCAAAATCCCTCAAAAAAAATTCAAAAAAACAAATAAAAAATCATAACTCAAAATATAAACGAATAACGAAAAAAGTAAAAAAACCAAAATATTTTCGCCGTTAACCTCGTTCATCAAAAAAAAAAACAAAAAAAAAACCGACAAATTAACCGAAACCGAAATGTCGACGAAAACGAATCAAAAACCTTAATCGACCCGTCTAGTGCGAAAACTCGAAAGAAACCGAAACCCAACCCGACCAGTGCTAAAACTCGTGTCGGCACGAAAGCTGATCCGAGCCGAAACCTAAACCGATATCGTTCCAATCTAAAACCCGTTTCAACCCAAACATGTCACTTTTCCTTAAGACACTAACCCACATCGACCCATGTAGTTAAATTTGTCAACCCATTTTGACCCAAAAATAAGAATGTGGAATTTCAAGTGACCCATTTAGACCCATTTAATTAAAACTTATGACCCAAATCAACCCATTTGAATTTTAAAACAACCCAAATTGACTCATTTGGAATGGTTTGGGTCAAGGTTGCCACCTCTACTTCCAACTCAATCAAACCACACATTCATATGAACCAAAAAGTAAGTGACAAATAGAGTATTCTAGAGACAAACAATGAGAAATATATAGATTTAAACACATACAAATTGATAAAAGGAATAGCCCATAATTTATTCAAAAATTAACCCTAATCAGCAATCAACAATGTAATTTTGTGTATGGGAAGTAATTATAAAATGATTTATTAACATATATTAAAAAACCACCTGTTACAAATTTCAAATTTCCTTTCCTAAAGCTAAAAATAAAAATAAAAAACATGTCCCCTTCTTAAAACATATATATTACATACATATTATCCATTTCATTAAAGATAAGTTATTCAATTACTCGTTTACCCTTTTTTTACTAAAGGAACATTTTAGACATTAACAGGTGTCCGAGGCGTTGCCAGCCCTGGGCGTCGGGTACGGCGTTACCGGCGCCAGACATGCTAACCAGCTTCAGACCAGGTCGGGCGTGTAATCAATGAC
The DNA here is from genome assembly GCF_021521415.1 of Bidens hawaiensis. NCBI lineage: Eukaryota > Viridiplantae > Streptophyta > Magnoliopsida > Asterales > Asteraceae > Bidens > Bidens hawaiensis. Next base: position 177,353 of record NW_027493897.1, read on the forward strand.
TATTTGGTCAGAACACTACGGGTTTATCAAGTTTCCAGCTTTTACTCGCTTATTTAATCCACATTGTAACACACTAAATAATTCAAGTAAACCACATAGGTTATTTTGTGGAGGCATTACAACAAACACCTTGTAGGCATAAATTCTTTAGCTCACATAATCACAAGTTTCAATAGCTAAAAGAAATGGTGTTAAATTATTACCTTGTGCGAACCAATTATTGACTCAAACTTGGGGATTGCCTCACCAATTTCTGGATTCACAACACACACACACACACACACACACACACACACACACACTTGATTCTTTAATTTTAATTTTGACCTAAACCCCCTTTTGACCCTTTTTAATTGATCTTCCATCAATTGACAAAGCTAGCCCCTCTAGTTCTTTTAGTTTTGTAAAATAAAAATAAACTTAGCTTTTGTCATGTGTACTTAACCCATCCATTATTTTTAACATTGTTCCAATCATTTTATGAAAACACTTTTATCCTTTCTTATATAAATCTTTCAACTTATATTTATGTTAAAACATTCTTTTGATATTCAAATACTTGCATAGTTTCATGTCTTTTTGCGCTCTCCGTTCTCGCATTTCTTCTGACTTTCTGAGTTTAACTAGGTTATGATAGGCGGGTAGAAATATTAAAGACAATATACACATGTGAGGTTTGTGTAACTCAATTGCTTATTATTATTTTTTAAATGAAACCAACATACAAAATAAATCTAAATCTTGCAAGTATCACTAAATCTTGATTAATTATCGGGACCAGTACATATCAATATCTACTTGTTATGTTAAATCACTCTTAACCATGAAACCTAATGTGCAAAGGTAAGGGGGAGTGATATTACTATGGTTATAAACAAGCCGTCTTATAATCCTAAAACTTTTATATAATATTTTTTTGAACGACTAAATTTTTACATTTTTTATAAGATTTAAACCATAACCACCTTACAATCCCATCAAATGGGAATGATAAAAGCTTTTATATAATTAGTTATGATCTATAGTTAATAGTTGTTATTATATATAAGATAAAAATATATAGTTTGGTGTCACAATTTCTTTCAAATTTTTGTTTCTACTTTTTATTTCCTTTTTATATTTTGAATTTTTATTTGGTATATTTTTCATTTGACATACAGTTAGGTTTAGCTCTATACGAACAAGCCATCGAATACTTAAAACAAGCCGTACACCACGACAATGCCGGCTATAACTACACTTTTTGGATCAAAATTGTTAGCCATGTGTTTGAAACTTTAAATAATCAAATAATTGGTAGTTGTTTGAGCGTTTGGAGAATTTTGATTAGTCAGAAATTTTAATAAATAAATGAAACTTATTGCAGATTAATCCACCGCCTATCATGCGTGCCGACTTTGACAAGGTTCTTACAAGGCAGAGGCCAACTGTGAGCAGAAGCGACCTCGAGGTTCATGAGAGATTCACAAAAGAATTTGGGGAAGAAGGTTAAAAGAACGGTGAGATGTGCGCACAGGTTCATGTGAAATATATCTTACTAATTCATGTTGGATTATTGTACACGTTTGAGCATGTTCAAGCTTTTTCCAGGTGAAAAGCAGATAAAAGTATCGTGTTTTCTTAACCTCGAATCAATTAAATTGTTTGTTTTGGCTTTTGGGAATGTAAAGGGATGTTTATATATTTGCAGATTATGCCAAGTTGACTTGGTGTCTTAATAGTCTGCTTTTCTCTATTTCTATTTGAGTCTTACGTTTCAGTGACTTGTAACCAGTGCATTGAAATTAGTTTAATCACATTATTAGTAATGTATATTATTAATAATAAGTCATAAGACACCTCCACATGCAAGCATCCTGTGCTAGTTTGCGTTATCTTTTATATAACAAAACACACGCTCGCGGAGTGAGTTTGTGAGTTTGAGAGAACCAATTTAAGTATGAAAATGTGAGACCGCATAATATAATTGTTGTTTGAAGTAATGTCATGATTTAACAAGTGTGAGTGGGTTATGCGGTTACATAACCGCTTTATGTATTACTGGTAAAGTAGAGTATATACAACTTTTTCAGAAAATCAGTTAAATTATACTATTAGTTATCAAAGTATATTATTATTAATGATACAATTTTCTTGGAACAAAAACAAAAAAACAAAAGCCGGCTATGGAAACTGCATTACCAGCCGGCTAACTGATGCTAGTACCATTCAACTCAATATTTCTTAATTCATTAAACTATTTTAAATTAATCATTTATAGCGCTCAAAATCTCAATGACTTCATCTATTTAAAGCATACAATTCCATTTGCTAATTAGTGCCTAAATCCACTAAGCAACCCTTTGGCTCCTCAAGAAATATGAAGTTTGTAGGAGTTTTCAGTTTTATTTTGCTTGCTACACTCGTGGTTGGCCATGACGATACTAGAAAGGTAACGCTTTCCCTTCAAAACGTTGTCACTTTCTTGTACTTCTCGAAATTGGCACCAGCAGAGTAGATAAGTTGAATGAAACAAATGTAAAAAAAAAAAGAAGTCGAAAATTTGGGACCTTATAATTGAACATTTTAGTTATGTTAATGTCTTTATTAACGATATCTCCTTCGCAAAAACATAAAATTTGTTGCTAACATATAGTACTGTTTGATCAATGTGTAGCATTACATAGTCTACATGGGACAACACTCGCACCCGATCTCAGAATCTGTCATCTCGGCTAACCATGATATGCTTGCATCAATTCTTGAAAGGTAACCGCAAATAGATGGCTAATTGGCTATAACTACATTTTTTCATTATATTCACAATACTGTGTTTTGAACCGACGCTTTCTTTTTTCAGTCATAAAGGAGCAAAAGAAGCAACAATCCATCATTATACTAAAAGCTTCAGAGGCTTCTCGGCGATGCTTACACCTGATCAAGCTACAAAACTTTCAGGTTTCTTTACTACATTAAAACTGGCTGGTTGGTTTATAAATATAAATACCAACATTTGTGCCGTCAAAATCCAATGGCTTTAGCGTAAAAAAAAATAAAAAAAATCCTAACTACAGCTTTACTGACACATGCTATGCTATACAAACACCAACCTAAACTTTACACCTGTCACATCATATACAAGGTCATTTGATGCCATGTGGGCCATGTTATGTTATATTGGTCATTTGATAGAATGAAAAATGATCATATGAATTATATCATACTAACTATATGACAGGACAAAAAAATAATTATATGAGCCATATGACTTTGTTAATTGTCACATCAAGCATTTTGTGTTAATTAAACATGTCATATGAGTCCTATGATTTGTTAATGGTCACATCAATCATTTTATTTAATTTTGTGTTAACTAAACCACCTCATACGACTTATGTCCATTTTCCGTCTGTCATATGGACCATATGGCAGATTTTTCTTGTCATATGACCTATCTAAGATCAGATCATATGGGCCGTGTGACACATGTCACAGGTGTTTCTTAGCCATACCCTACAAATCTAGAAAAAGTTTCTAACATATAGCTTAGTGATAGAAATCTAGAAAAAATAAAAATCTAACCTATGGTATTATAAAAATTTGGTTTGATCAAACTGAAAAGTTTTTAATCGTTGCATTAAATTGTTTTTAACAGTTCATGGTTTGGTTTGTGAGCAGAAAATGAAGATTGTTTCGGTCTTTGAGAGCAGGATAAATCGGTTGCATACAACCAATTCATGGAAATTTTTAGGAGTCGATTCTATTCCTCGGTATAACAAGCTTACAACAGATATTCAATCGGATGTTATTATTGGTGTCATTGATTCAGGTACTTGTTACAAATACTAGTTCCTTATAAACTTGTTTTTTAGCGACACCATTTGTTTAATTGACACCCCTAATGAAAAATGATACTCAATATAGGTGTGTGGCCGGAATCACAAAGCTTCAATGACTATGGATTAGGGCATGTGCCGGCAAAGTTCAAGGGAGAATGCATGTCGGGAGAGAGTTTCACACAACTCAACTGCAATAGGTAATCATTGTGATGCTCGTCTCTATGTACTACTAAGCTTCACGTTAAGATTTGCACTAATGAAAGATTAACCACTACAAACAAAAAGCCATTTAGTGGCACAGAAATAGTGTCACAAGAAACCACAAAATTGCCACTAAAGAACCTTTTTGAAATGAGTGACACACAAAAAAAGTGTTACTAGAAGTGCTACCACTAAAGCCTTTTAGTGGCACTTTTTTCGTCTACCACTACAAACTTTTAGACTTTTAATGGCACTTTTTTTTGTTTGCCACTAAAACTTTTGGGGCTTTTAATGGCACTTTTTTCGTCTGCCACTACTTACTATTAGACTTTTAGTGACACTTTTTTACATTTGCCACTACAAACTTTTTGGGCTTTATTGGCACATTTTTTTCGTATGCCACTAGAACCTTATGGGCTTTTAATGGCACTTTTTCTTTATTTGCCACTGCAAACTTTTGGGTTGAGTGACGCTTTTAATGCCACTATAGATGTTCATCATGTTACTTTTGATTAATTAAAAACAATATTATTTGTAATATATACTTAAAATAAAACCTAAAATATATAAATCATAATATCTTTACCACGTTTAAAAGTCTGATCATATTCCAAAAATAACCAAATGTCTAATAAGTCTCAAGCTATGTCTAAATATTAGATATGTAAAAAGGAAAACTAACAAATATCATAATAAAAACTAAAAACTTCATTGCATTCATGAACATCTTTCACAATCTTCAATTTTCATGCAAAGTACCTAATAAAAAAATTAAGACATTTTAATAAGCAAACAATAGGGATACTATTAGGGATGAGATATTTTTTTCCGATTACCAATATCAGAAAAGGATATAAATGAAAACAAATGTTAGTACATGGACAGTTTATGCAGATATTTTTGTGATAAAAAACATGCAATATAAATATTTAGTAATCGTACATGTGCGTTGCTACGGGCGGATTTTGTGTCATGTTTTGTTTGTCTTAGACATGTTCATAAAGTCATTTTTTATAGAGCAGCCATACCGTTGGTAAATCAGAACTCAGTTTGTCTCTAGAACCAACCAACGCGTCACCTGCACATGCACAATTACCTACTTACCTATCCATGAACTCTCCAACAATGAGAAGCACATAAAGTCGCCTATTAACCCATCTTTCTTAGTTTGAATAGGGACTGCTTGATGACATAATTATTTACACCTATTGTACCAAAGAAAATGACATGAGTTAAATACATCAAATTTGAATAATAAAAGTATCATAATATTGCATACAAAATATTAGATTAAAATATAATACATATGTAAGAAATTTAATACTTATCTTGTTTGAGAAGTAAACCCACAAAAAGAGTGTAGCCGTGAAATATGCACCAATTAATAGTAGTTAAAAGTAAGAAAATAACATTATCAATAAGTCAAATGAAGAAACATAAAAGTATTATATGGCATTAGCTATTTAGGCATTGCCCAACTTTCAACAACTTTTACGACACACCCACGTATATGCACTTTATGTCCCACATTGACATTTGGTATAATTCCAAATTTTGTATCGTGAACCATTAGTAGACCTTTCTTGAGACATTGTATCAAATACCAAAAAATTCAGGTTTTTTTATTGGATCAGATATATAAAACAAAAAATATCTAAAAGTGAAACGCATCAAATTACACTTCAGTGGGTATAATAGTTTCAAAACAAATTTTTTATCAATATAAAACACTCATATCGATAAAATTATTTGAACTACTTATTGGGGGGGGGGGGGGGGGTTTCAAAAAAGTTACCGTTGATTTAAATGCTAGCAGTTTAGTTTCCTCTCTGCGAACTGCTAAATCTGTGGTCCTTAGGGACATAAATCTGTAAGTACGCAACATACCAATTCGGCTTTCCGTATTCGAATCTGTAAAAAAACACCACAAAAACATTCAGGTACCAAACAATACAACAATTTGATACTTGACTTTGAAGATCAAACCTAAGATTTTTCAAAACTTAAAAATGCTATAGGTATACTAACAAATTGAGTATTTAGGATTTTAATACCACAAATTTTTTAATACGCCTTATCAACTATATGGGGAATTGGTGTTATAGCGCAGGTCCTTGCATAAAGGGCCAAAGATGGCCAAATATAGATCTACTGCAAATATGCAAATTGGAGTTCATGTATTGTCTGATATTTGACATGAAGACTACGAATTAATGATGGGCCTGCAATTATCGATATGTGGTATTTGACTGTATGATGATCAGCTATGATACACTAACAAAAACAACACGCATTTAAGGATAATTAGTTTATAAACATAGTACCGATAATCCTATTTAAAGTATGAAATCGAAATAGTAATCACAAGACAAAATTCATAACTTTTGACTATCATGAGTAGCTATATCGATATAAGTATACAGATTGTACAATAAACGAATGCAGATTGTTTGTTCCAAGGCCCCTGATACAGTGACAGACAATTCAACTTCAATCAACAGAAAGTTATAATCAGTCACTGAAAGTCCTAATTTTAACCCTTACATGCTTGCCAAGACGGAACATACATCTATGGTTTTAGTAAATATGATTTCAATGAATAGCTCGTGAACAAAAATGATTATTTGTAGCAACAAACAAGGTACAAATAGCAAAATACATCAATGAAAACCTAGAAGCAAAATAATATAAATTTTTACCTAATTTCAACTTAAACACGCAAATGAACATCCAGATATTAACATACCGCAGTACTCCAAAAGGAACGGAGGAGGAGCATAAGCATATTGAGAAACAGTCATTGGCTGGCGGTCCTTCATAGGCAGTCAAACGTGTTATGCCTTGGTTTGAAACAGATAGACTGCAACTACATAACAAAATTAGGTCAACATAAACAAAATGAAAGAGTGAAATCGAAGAACTGAAGGCGATTGATTACCTTCCTAGAAGAAGAAATTAAAGGATCGCCGGAGTTGTGAAGATGCAGAACGGGAGCTAATCCATCACTTTCGGCTCAAAATTGATATGGTAATAACTCTACATTGATTTCCATTTCGAGCCCTAATTTTCAATAAATTATGGAAAACATCAATCCGTCATCGGAGGATTCAATTCAGCTTGTAATACATCGTCTTACATCATTTTCCGTCAATGTCGATGAGTATAATACCAGTACAGTGTGTGATTTGACGGAGAAACATGAAGAATTAGGTGTGCAAACGATTCAATTCGGTGACGCAATCAGATCCAATCTAGATTCAAATTAAGCGGAACTTCGAACAACAAAGCAACAAGCGAATCATCGAATCAGATAAATAAAAAACCTAACAATTGATTCGAACTGATGTAGCCGAATACAGATACAAACTAACAATCAAAAGCATTAGCGATGTAACCTAGATAGTGAGATTACCGACGTCCGCCGTATCAGGTGATGCAGATGATAAGGCGACGGTGTAAGCAGCGAATTGAAACCGTAGAAGATCATAATCGAGCCGGAGATTGCACAAATTTCCGAAATAAGGAAGCGGAACTGGTTGTGATTGTAGTGGCAGTGGCGCCGCCGGTGAGCGGCCATGGATGACGGTGGCGACAGTGGAGGTGGAATCTCACAAACACACTCTCTAGAAAGTGAAAGAGAGATGCCAGCTATTTTTTGGGCACACGATCTATCTACTGCCAACAAAGAAAGAATTGCATTTTTTTTTATAAAACAATTAATACTTTTTATAAAACAATTAATACTATTTCGTTATGCGCCCAGTAGACGAAGAGGAGAAGCCAACTATTTTTGAGTTTCATTGAGTTTGATTTGCTGGGTGGAGTTTTGGAGCATGTTTGGGAATGAGTTTGACAACACCTTACTGGCTTATTGGCTTTTTTAAAAAGCCAACAACTTAAATGGTGTTTGACAATCATAAAAAAGGCCTTCTATTTTAGCTTTTGACAAGGGTTAAAAAGCAGCTTTCTAAAAACCCCAAATTCTGCCTTTTTAAAATGGTTTTTTTGAAAAGCCTCGCACTTTTCAAACTCAATCCCAAACATGCTCCAAGGATGGACAGGGTTGGAATGAGTTAAAAAAAATTTTAGGAAAATAAAGTAAAAAAATATAATTACTTAGTTTACATATATAAGAAAAAATTATTATTTAAAATTATACCAGTTTATTTTACCAAATTGAGTATTTAGGCGATGGGTTTTCACGTAATAGGAGATGGTGGGCTTAAACTATCCAAATTAATGGCACAAAAGCTAAACATCATTGAAAATGTGTGCCATGCACTAGATTTTTAGTGACACACACAAAGTGCCACTAAAAACCCAAATTAATGACACAAACTCTAAATGCCATTAAAAGTGCGTGCCACCATAATTTTAGTGGCATACGCAAAGTGCCACAAAAATAAGAAATTAATGGCACTAAAACTAAGTGCCACTAAAAATGTGGTTATAAACAAAGATGGCATATGCAAAGTGTCATTAAAAACCAAATTAGTGGCACAAAAGCTAAATGTCATTAAAAACATGTCACAAGAATTTTTGTGGCATACGTAAAGTGACACTAAAATCATAAATTAGTGGCACTAAAACTAAGTGTCACTAAAATTTTGTGCTACGCATACATGACATACACAAAGTGCCATTAAAACCATATATTAGTGGCACAAAAGTTAAATGCTACTATAAACGCGTGACGCTACATTTTTAGTGGCATACGCAAAGTGCCACTAAATCATAACTTAGTGGCACTAGAACTAAGTGCCACTACATATGCCATTAAAAACGTAAATTAGTGACACAAAAGCTAAATGTCATTAAAAATATGTGCCACTAAATGGACTTTTTTTTGTAGTGAACGATCTTCATTGACGGGCATTAGTCGTTAAAAATATGTTTAATGTTGTCACTATGTTTTTGTGAGTCGCTAAAGGGTCTTGTTCTATATATCGTGACACGCCTGTGACTAGGGGTGTGCATATAATGGATTTGTTACGGATAATTCCTGATTTCGTCTATTTTAATTGGCGTTTTTCAGGAAGATTATAGGAGCTCGATACTACTACAAAGGATTTGAAGCGATAAACGGCCCTCTTGAGAACTTTAACCAAACTTTCTTTCGATCAGCACGAGATAGCGATGGCCACGGGACCCACACATCATCTACCATTGCTGGATCAAAGGTTTCTAATGTTAGCCTATACGGGCTAGGCTCAGGCACCGCAAGAGGAGGTGTTCCAAGTTCTAGGTTGTCCATATACAAAGCTGTTGGGTTCGTAGGCCTTGTTGGCCCGGTTTATTATATGAAGTCAAAAGAGGAGACGGGTGTGGGCGGTCGGGCCCAAGCCCGGCCCGGTTTAGATTTCTTGCATAATAATTTACTAACCCTAGTTCAGTCTCTATATAAACAACATTATGTACTTGTAATATTGGTCACTCAATAAAGATATACCTAGTTGCCACCCGTGGACGTAGGTCAGTTTAGACCGAACCACGTTAAATCCTCGTGTTCGTTTATTGCTTTCGTGTGTGTGTTCGGTTTCGTGTGTGCGTTTAATCCTAACAAGTGGTATCAAAGCTTAGGTTCGGGATCACACGAAGAACACTTTGAAGCAGTTACGCTTGCCGCCACATCAATCGATCGGAAGTATACCGAAGGCTTTTGGCAGTAGACCGTTCGTTCATAGGGTTGCGCGGTTCCGTCGGCAGAAAGCCGCCGCCTCTCTAACTTTCGTCTCAGCCGCCCTTCGTTGATTGAAGTTTATTCTGTGGAAAGCAATTATAACTACATCTAGTAGCATCATCACTGGTATCGTGCGCCGTCGTAAAAATTATATATAATATAAATTTTGAGCAGGAGCTTGGATTTAGGTTTGACCAACATTTGTTTGCTTTGGACGAAACACAAGTTTGTTTTTCTTTGTTGGGCTGTGTAGTTTTGGGCTTTAAAAAAACAACAAGGGCAGTAGGCCCAGTGTGATTCTTTTGTGTGGGTAAAAAGAGGTCGAGATCCTATTTGCAAAAGGACGAGCCAGAACAAATAAATCAAGATTTTATTTTTCGGAGAACCCTTGTCAATCAGAAGAAGCGTTATAGAAGCCAGAACCAGTGCCAACCGCGTTTGTCAGGTTTATCGTTTCAGTTTAAAGTTTCGGTTTCTGATTTACAGTTCGTATTTCCGTTGCGTTTAAATAGGTTGATTGTTTAACAGAGTTCAGTAGAATAGTTGTTAGGTTCAGGTTCGTGTCATTGCTTTTTTTGTCTCTGTTTTTATCCAGTTTTTCGTTTTAGTCATTGTTATGGCAGAAGACGGAAAGGTTTCGATACAAAAGTTTGACGGACAGAAGTTCGGTTGGTGGAAGATGCAGATTGAGGCACTACTTTGTCAGAAAGACTTAGATGTAGTGCTTGAGGATGAAAAACCAGAAAAGATGTCAGAAGCAGATTGGAAGAAGTTAGACAAGAAAGCTAGGGCTTGTATTACTTTGTCGTTGTCGGAAGATGTGGCGTTTAACATCATGAAAGAAACCACAGCACGTGGTATGATGGAGGCGCTATCCAACATGTATGAGAAGCCTTCGGCAGCGAATAAAGTCTATCTTATCCGAGAGCTAGTGACAACAAGAATGAAAGAGGGTGGGTCAGTTACAACTCATATCAATAATCTTAATTCGATCTTGTCCCGCTTAGTGTCAGTTGACATTAAGTTTGATGATGAAGTTCAAGGCCTCTTGTTATTATCCTCTTTGCCCGACAGTTGGTCGCAAACAGTGACTGCAGTTTGTAGTTCGTCTACAAATATTACTTTCGATGGGATTCGAGATCTGATTCTGGGAGAAGATTCAAGACGCAGAAGTTCAGGTGAATCATCAGGCAATATGCTAGTCACAGAAGGTAGAGGTAGGGGAAAACAGCGAGGCAGTGGGAGCAGGAAGAGGAGTCAGTCTAAGACTCGTAAGGATATTGAATGTTGGGGTTGTAAAGAGAAAGGACACTTCAGGAATCAGTGTCCGAATGGTAAGAAAGAGGTGAACGTTACAGAAGACGACACAGATGACGGGGTCAGTAGTGATGAGGCTTTGGTTTGTAGTGTTGAGAGTAGCGTTGATGCTTGGGTGATGGATTCTGGTGCATCGTTTCATGCCACTCACTGTAGTGAAACGATGAAGAATCTTAAATTTGGGGATTTTGGAAAGGTTCGACTAGCGAATGATGATATTGGGAGACGTTGATTTGATAACTTCAGCCGGGTACCTCTTAGACTTTGAAAGACGTGAGGGTTATTCCAAGTTTGAAGAAACGTTTGATTTCAGTTGGGCAGTTGGATGACCAAGGGCACGATGTTAAGTTCGGGAATGGGCAGTGGAAAGTAGTCAAAGGGAATCTCGTTGTTGCTCGTGGAAAGAAAATGGGTTCATTGTATATGGTCGGCATGTCATCAAAAGGAGTGGATCCAGTTTTGGTGAAAGACAAAATCCGGTTCACAGAATCTCGTGGGCAGAAGAAGGTTCGTTTTGCAAGTAACAAACCCAGAGCCAAAGTGAAGATTCAGGATGAACGAGCTAGGAAGGTTAAATCAGTTGGGGGACATCGTGATAGTAGGAGCACAGGTCGTGTTTCAGTTACAGTTCCAGGTCGACAGTGGATTAAGAAAACCAGTATTCCAGCTGTAAAAGTCTCTCCAATGAATTACTTGCTGAATATGGAGAGTGTTTGTTCTCAGGTTATCTCAGGATCCGGTAGTTCGTTACAGTGGGAGCCGGTAGGGACAGAGAACGGGTCAGGGGCAGTTTCAGCCATGACTGACGTGTTGGAGCTCCGGGGAGCTTCAACGGGCCTTCAGGTTAATTGATGAGAAGGCGGTGACAACTAGAAGAAGTTTAATGTTCAGATTACAGAAGTACAATTAGGAGTGCAGACGAGAGTACTCAAGGCCTCCGAGTGGGAGATTGTTGGGTTCGTAGGCCTTGTTGGCCCGGTTTATTATATGAAGTCAAAAGAGGAGACGGGTGTGGGCGGTCGGGCCCAAGCCCGGCCCGGTTTAGATTTCTTGCATAATAATTTACTAACCCTAGTTCAGTCTCTATATAAACAACATTATGTACTTGTAATATTGGTCACTCAATAAAGATATACCTAGTTGCCACCCGTGGACGTAGGTCAGTTTAGACCGAACCACGTTAAATCCTCGTGTTCGTTTATTGCTTTCGTGTGTGTGTTCGGTTTCGTGTGTGCGTTTAATCCTAACAAAAGCGTGCTGGTTCGGTGGTTGTGAAGATGCCGACGTTCTTGCAGCATTTAGCGACGCTATTCACGACGCTGTTGATGTTATTTCTATTTCCTTTGGTCCGAATCCACCCCAACAAAATTACTTTGAAGACGTAAACTCTATCGCATCATTTCACGCGTTTCAGAAAGGTATTGTTGTAAGTGCATCAGCGGGTAACAACATAGTTCCAAGAACAGCGGCGAATGTGGCTCCATGGATGATTACTGTGGCTGCTAGCACAGTTGACCGCAAGTTTCCATCATATGTACTTCTTGGGAATCTAAAGCAGTTAAAAGGTTTCGGGGTAAACACAATGCCAGATCAAGGGAAATTGTACAGTATAATATCTGGTGGCGTTGCTGCAGCGTCGGGTATCCCCTCTACAAATGCAAGGTAAGTTATTTAAGAAAATCACGCATAGCGTAAGCCGAAATAATAATAATAATAATAATAATAATAATAATAATAATAATAATACTTCTGTGGAAGTCTGGCTAGTCCAAGTATGAGTCTGCGAACTCTTGAATCAACTACATATTATAAAACTTAACAAGCCCATTGCACAGACACAAAAGACAAAGCATAATTAATACAATCTATAGATGTTTTTCAACCCAATCGTCACAAATGTAACAGCCAAAATGTACCATAGACGACACTATTTGTCGCGTGGGACACTTACATTTTGAACTAAATTATTCATTGTTTTGGCTCCTCTTGTCTAGTTTTTGCAAGAGCAATACCTTGGATTCAAACTCAATCAAGGGGAAAATCGTGGTCTGTATGCTCGAGAAGCTTAACGATGATAGGAAAGAGAAGGCCATTGCGGTGAAAAAAGGTGGTGGTGCCGGGATGATCATCATCGATCCTATTGGAAAATACGTGTTGTTTCAATCCGTTATTCCAAGTGTTTTAATCAGGAAAACGGAATACATACATGAAAACAGAAAAGTAAGTCACTAAATCATAGATGTACAACTTATCCATAAAAGAATGGTTTAAAAGCATAATTCACTAAACCTTAAACCCTAAATCAGAATCGTTTCATTGTGATTCCAGGAATCCAACAGCTAGAATCTACCTAACAGTAACAAACGTCGGTATTAAACCAGCACCAGCGATGGCGATCTTCTCTTCCAAGGGACCGAACATTATAACTCCCGACATCATCAAAGTTTGTATCTTTCCATTCTATGTGTTTTTTACCAAATGAAACTTGTGTTCTAATATGTGTTGTATATTTGAATGCAGCCGGATATAACTGCACCCGGAGTGAACATTTTGGCAGCGTGGTCACCTCTCGCGACTAAAGATACTGCTGGCAATAGCATTGACTATAATATTATCTCTGGTACTTCTATGTCGTGTCCACATGTATCTGCGGTAGCTGCATTGTTGAAATCGGTTCATCCTTATTGGAGCCCAGCCGCGATAAAGTCTGCAATTATGACCACAGGTTAGCACTTTGGTTAGCAAGTTAGAAAACCTTAGCAGATGAGTTTTACCGAAAATGGATGTCACTAAACATCGGTCGTAATATCAATTTTTTGCAGCTACCACCACTGACAATACCCAAAACTTCATAAGAAACGATGATTCCACAAATGCAAATCCTTTTGATTACGGATCAGGACACATAAATTCAGGTGCAGCAGTAGACCCGGGACTCATTTACGATTTTGACACCAACAATGTCATTGATCTCCTATGCAGCTATGGTGCAAGCATTGCACAGCTCAAAAACTTGACTGGGACACCGATTTCCTGCAAGAATCCTCCCACCCCCTCTTATAACTTCAACTATCCGTCAACTGGTGTCTTTAATATGGCTGGAAATTTATCGGTTTACAGGACTGTTACATATACCGGTCAAGGCCCGACTGTTTATTATTCAAAGTTAGAAGCAATTGCAGGAGTAAAAGCTTCAGTTTATCCTGATGTCCTTAGGTTCTCAAAATCAGGGGAGAAGATGACTTACAGGATCGATTTTGTGCCTTATAAAAGTAGCAATGGCAGCTTCGAGTTTGGATCGTTGACATGGAGAAATGATGTTCATATGGTCAGGAGTCCGATTGCTGTTAATGTGATTTCGATTTAAGTTTAGTATGTGGAGGAACTTTAACGTACAAAAAGTTGTTGATCGAGGGACTTATGTGAGAAAAAAAATAGAAAGTATGTTGGGATTTTTATTTTGTATTTGCTGTTTATATTTATTGCACTTTCCGTCTTCTTAACATCAACTTGTTCTTGTATCTAAATGCTATTTTACCATTCACATCTCGACCTGATGTTGGGTTGGGTTGGGTTGTCAGGTGAAAATTAATTAACAAAAAAGAAAAATCACTTTTCATTGGTTTATCATCACGACCGGTTCTACATAGCAGCCTAGGTTGCAACCAATTTTCGTGTCAAATGTTAACTATTCATGTGTTTTTCTTAAAACTTTAGATTTTTAGTTGCTAACTTTTTGTTTTTATAATTAAATTCATACGAACGGACTTTGACAAGGTTCTTGCAACAACGTTTTTCCTCATAAGGGGTGAACTGTGAGAACTACTTAATACGGAGAGGAGTGGAGAAAACGGTTATGTGTATTAAGGTTAAAGCAAAATGCAAATCTTTACTTATTTTTGTCACTAATTTTATTTTATCAACAATAAAAATTAGTTAAAACACATCATTAGTAATCAGTTTATCTTATTTGCAATAATACAGTTTTCTTAGAACAAAAACAAAAAACAAAAGCCGGCTATGGAACCAACATTAGCATTATACCAGCCGGCTCATTGCTGCGACCCTACAACTCAATTTCTTTTTAACTAATTAAACAAATATAAAATTTTTGTTTTTATAGCTCTCAAATTCTCAGTGACCTCATCTACATAAAGAGTATAAGTTCAATTGTAAAGTTGTTAAAACAGAAACCCTTTGGCTCCTCAAGAAGTATGAAATTAGTAAGATTTTTCAGTTTTATGTTGTTTGCTACGCTTGTGGTGGGCCATGGCGATACTTATAGAAAGGTAATGGTTTTTCCCATCAAAACATTATCACGGGGTCACTACCTTGGTCTGTTCGTAATTTTGTTTCGTGTGTCTTGTTTCTAATTACTAGCTGGGTTCATGTTAATAAAATGTTTGCCTTTCAAAAGAAATTCTTGTACTTTATTGGCACCTGCAGTGTAGATTAGTTGAATGAAGCAATTGTAAAAAAGAATTATTTTAGAGCCTAGTAGTTGAAAAATCCTAGTTAAGTTAATGTCTTTATTATAGATGTGTCCTCCCTAAAACATTGGATATGGCGCTAACTTGTATTTTCAATATATAGCATTACATAGTCTACATGGGACTGCACTCACACCCGAACTCAGAGTCTGTCATCTCGGCTAACCATGATTTGCTTGTATCGCTCCTTGAAAGGCAAGCACGAAAACGTACATGGCTATAACTATATGTAGACATTTGTTTTATGCATTATATTCGTACTACTACTATATATGTTTTAAAATGTTGCTTTTTTTCCAGTTATAATGGAGCAAAGGAAGCAATGATCCACCATTATACTAGAAGCTTTAGAGGCTTCTCCGCGATGCTTACTTCCGACCAGGTAACAAAACTTTCAGGTTTCTTTACTACATCAAAACTGGCTGGAGCGATTAGTTGGTTTCTAAATAGCTAATTACTACCACCATTTGTGCCGTCACAAATAGACAAATAGTCCAAGTTAAATAGTTTCTTTTTGGCATATGTAGTAATGTAGATTTAAAATTTTAAATGGCTAAACTATCACAAATCAGAAAAAGAAATATCTAAGTATAGCTTTACTGAGACATGTGATGTTATACTGTTATAGAAACACCACTCTAAACTTTACATGATACATGGTCATATGATGTTGTGTGGGTCATATTGTAGCATACTAGCCATATGATAAGACGAAAAGTGAGCATATGAGCGATATGACGTTGTTAGCAGTTACATCAGTACGTGTGTCAAACATGTCATATGACGTGATTGGTGAACACCGCCTCACACGGCTCATATGACCAATTTTTGCCCGTTATATGATGCATGTGACATTTTAGCATGTCATATGCCCTGCTTAAGGTCATATGGGCCGTGCGACATGTTATTGATGTATTAATATAGTGTCATTACTGTTGCTTAGCCAAACGCTTCTAACATAGCTTTAATAACCTAGAAATGATTCTAAAATATACCTTAGTGACACAAATCTAAAAAAACTCTGACCTATAGCTTTACGAACATAAATCTAGAAAGTTTCTGACATTGTTATATTGAGCCGAGTCAAGCTTGATTTTGAAAACTTACACACGAGTCAAGCCAGAGCTTCAAACATCGAGCTTGAAAAGAGCGGGGCTCGACTCGTTTACACCCCTGTTATTATATAATTATTGGCTTTGATCAAACTGAACTAGATCTTAAAGTTTTAGGTCGTCACAGTTGTAATTCCTTTTAACAGTTTACAGCTTGGCTTCATGGTTTATGTCGCAGAAAATGAAGATGTTGTTTCGGTCTTTGAGAGTAGGACGAATCGTTTGCATACAACCAATTCATGGAAAATTTTAGGAGTTGATTCTATTCCTCAATATAACAATCTTCCTACAGACATACAATCGGATGTTAATGTTGGTGTCATTGATTCAGGTACTTGGCTACAAACACTAGTTCCTTATAAAATTGTTTATAGTGACATTCCCTTCTTTCGCTTGTTTTTAGCGACGTCCCCTAATGAAAAACACTATTCATTTAGGCGTGTGGCCGGAGTCACAAAGCTTCAATGACTATGGATTAGGGCCTGTGCTGACAAAATTCCAAGGAGAGTGTGTGTTGGGACAAAATTTCACAAGATTTAACTGCAACTGGTAATCATTGGGATGCTTGTCTCGATATACTGAGTTTTATGTTAAGATTTGCACTAGTGAAAGATTAACCATCTTTATTAATGTGTATTAGTCGCTAAAAATGTGTTAAAGCAGCCACTATGTTTTTAGAAGTAGCTAAAGAGTCTTGTGATGTCACTGAGAGTCTTAAGACACATTGGTAAGTAGGGATGAAACCGAAATAATTGACGCATAACCGAAATACCAGACATAGCAAAAATTAACTAACCGAATCCGAACCTAAACTCACAATTTGGTTTTATGTTTTCTTAAAAACTAATTCCCGGTTCAGTTTTAGTTTTGCATGTACTAAAATTGAACTAAACAGCTTTTTTATAGATTATAATTTTTATTTTTGACTGGTGAGTAATTTATAAGAAATTAATAAATTATGCAACCTGAAAAATTTTATGCCCAAATATGTAGTGATTAGTGAATCAATAATTAACAAAAAAAACAAAATTAGGCCCAAAAGTTACAAGCCCAATAGAAAAAAAAAAAGAAAAACCCGAAATCGAACAGAACAAAAAACCACCCATACACACCCTTACATGTAAAAAAAAAGAAATTTATGTGAATTAAAACTTGAGAAGCATTATGTAATCACTAACCCAATAACGTCAAAAAGAAAAAAAATCATTATTTTACGATTAATGTGAAACTTGGTGCAATACTAACTTGAAGGACTCGAATGATAATGCGAAAAACATAACGGTGGTATGGAAGATTTCAAAGGACGGTTATGATAGAGATCTAGAGTCTATGGACCAAAGTTAACTACTTGGGGTTTGGACCTTTGGTGTCTAAGTTATGTTATTTATAGAATTAGTTTGTATTTAGAATTAGACGTTTTTCTTCCTGATTTATGTATTATTGTCCATTAAGTGTCTTGTTGCTTAAGTATCTAGTTGCCTATAAATAAAGGTTTGAGTTTAGATGTTTTTGTTAAGCATTGCAACTTATTTAGTTTTTCCTTTTATTAAATAAAAAGAGTCGTATAAGGTTTATGTAATATCGTGCTCCGTTTCTTGATTTCCTTGATCGAATAAGTTCAATATTTAAATGTAACACTATTTGTCATTAGACATCCTTTACAACACATTTTATCAAACCTGTTTTGTGCCATATGATAGATAAGTTACGGATAATTCTCGGTTCGTTTATTTCAATTGCCGTTTTTCAGGAAGATTATAGGAGCTCGATACTACTCCAAAGGATTCGAAGCAGTACACGGCCCTTTGGAGAGCTATAACCAAACTTTCTTTTGATCAGCACGGGATAGTGATGGCCACGGGACACACACATCATCTACTGTTGCTGGATCAAAGGTTTCTAATGCCAGTGTATACGAGCTAGGATCAGGCACCGCAAGAGGAGGTGTTCCAAGCGCTAGACTGTCCATATACAAAGCTTGTTGGTTCAGTGATTGCGACGATGCTGACATTCTCGCAGCATTTAGCGACGCTATTCATGATGGTGTCGATGTTATTTCTATATCGCTTGGTCAAATTCCAGCCCAACAACTTTATTTTGGAGAAGCGATTTCTATTGGTTCGTTTCACGCGTTTGAGAAAGGTATTGTTGTATGTGCATCCGCTGGTAACAGCTTCTTTCCAAGTACAGTGACGAATGTGGCTCCATGGATGCTTACTGTGGGTGCTAGCACGATTGATCGCGAGTTTCCATCGTACATACTTCTTGGTAATCTAAAACAGTTGAAGGGTTTCGGGGTGAACACAAAGGCAGATCAATGGAAGATGTACGGTATAATATCCGGAGGAGATGCCGAAGCCCCAGGAATCCCCACTACAAATGCAAGGTATTCTTAATAAAAATAATAACAAATACTCAAGCTCTCTTTTATAGCGTCGAGCCAAAATTTGAAAACTGAAATTTGCTGTATAATTATGAATTTGGCTTCTTGAATAAACACATAAGTTAGTGAGAAAAAGATTTATGTGTTTTGAGGCATGCTTGGTGAAGAGGTATGTACCCGCCTCAACACCAAGCAAGGCGGGTCAACCCACAAGATAAAGACATTATGAAGGCACAAAGCCAAAACCCAGGCGCATCGCGCATACAAAACATGCTCAGGCATCATATGCTCGCGCATCACATATGCGCGCGGCGCATATCGCATGCTCTTGCACATCACATATGCTCGCGCGTCACATATGCGCGTGGCGCACCAGCGCGCGGCGCATATCACACGCTCGTGCATATCACACCTGCGCATGAAATATCTGCGCGTGAGAATAAAAAGAAGACTTCGCGCATTCTCAGGATGGGCGCATATCACACGTACACATAATCAACCTCGTCCTTATCCAAATCAGGATCAGGGCAACCTTGATTGTGCACGTCAGACACTCTTCTAGAAGGCATCTTTTTAAGGAGTAAGAATATGCTGATGTTGACAGCTGCCAAATGAAAGGTCGACAACTCAGCATGACACATGTGCTACCACATGATTTCAACCAACGAGAAAGCGCCAGGTGTCCCAGAGGACACGTGGCGCAGTGCGATTGGAGGAGGCCAACGAGGCTGAGCCCAGCCAGTGGAAACCCTAGCACTATAAATACAGCATCAACTCCACTTTGATGACACATTCATTCACACTCAATCATTGACAGTTACAAGCAGTGATATCACATTCAATCATATTGAATTGTATTCACTCACAGTCAGTTACAGAAAACACACAGTCACATAATCAAGAGTATTCAGCGATTCAGCAATACTCTTGAGATTTCACTGACTCACACTTTATTATCTTCTCCACAAAGATACTGATTCTCACGCCGGAGGGTTACCCCAAAGAGGACCCCTCTGTCCCTTTCTGAGGGGTAAGTAACGGCGCTGTTCATTTTGTAGGTGGAAGAACACGGATTCAAAGGAACCATCGGTAAAACAGTTTAATCATACCCGAGGAAAGTAGATCTGCTACCAGTGAGTAGAACACAATGCCTCTGTATCTAGAGCATGTTTAATCCATGGGCGCGCGAGCTGAGAAACTCCAGGCGGAGCTCAGTGAAAACAGAGCAAGTGCCAACACCGCATACATCAAGCGCTTCTTTTGACATTTTCAGTCCGTTAACTTGGTTTCACGATCGTTATTTTCATATCGAACCATCCTGATAGAACTGGGGACATACACATGACATTTCATGTCCTAACAAACTCCCCCTTGGAGCCAGTTCTATTTACTTATAATCAATCGAGTTCTCTTGCTCGATCGTAACTCCCCCTTGGAGTTATCTCACTCTCTCTTTTCTCAAAGCTAGTGGTGCGCACGTTGCATCCACGAACTCCTTTCTTCATGAAGTTCTCTCAAGATCAAATGGTTCAGTCAGTCAGACTTACCATAGGTTCCGCATATCCTGAGAAGCTTCGTTCCTACAGAACATATAGATCATAATACATTAGTAACAAGTGGAAAAATATCAGGCTCAAACATCTTTGGGTTTTCTTGTCACTTCATTCTTTCTTTCATGCACAGCCTGTTGCACAGATGAACATTTAGCAACCTGCATGAAGTTTTCTTTCATTCCTACACACTGGATAAACATTTAGTAGGAACAGACAGGGATCAGACTACCTGTCACGATGATTTCTCATTAAAAAAAAACAGAATAAAATTAAAAAAAATTAATTCAGAATAAAAATCTCTTTGGGTTTTCTTGTCACTTCATTCTTTCTTTCATGCACAGCCTGTTGCACAGATGAACATTTAGCAACCTGCATGAAGTTTTCTTTCATTCCTACACACTGGATAAACATTTAGTAGGAACAGACAGGGATCAGACTACCTGTCACGATGATTTCTCATTAAAAAAAAACAGAATAAAATTAAAAAAAATTAATTCAGAATAAAAATCTTTTTGTATGTTTTTTTTTTTTTTATAATATTCAAACTGAAATAAACAACTGTACAAAAATTTAAAACACATTATTTTTGGTTGAGAAAGATCTATAATAAGAAATCATACAGACGTATATGACTATCTACTGAGACTTTTCGGGAATTTTTTTTTTTTTTTTTTTTTTTTTTTTTTTTTTGGTCTGGAACATGTTCGATCGAATTTTTTTTTTTTTTTTTTTTTTTTAACAGAATATACGAAGTTAAACAAGACATAATGAATATTCTTTTTGTGAGAAAGATCCGAACAGGAATCATACTAATTACGTGACTGTCACACAGATCCGTGTTTAGCTGTATTATGACATAAAGAAACAGGTTGTGAGCATGTAAATAACTTAAAATGGTTTTCATCGTTTCTGTGATACGAGTTAGGTTCAATTATGTCTCAAAATTTAAGTGGGTAACAACTCAGAGATTATGATGCCTCCTATCTATTCTCAAAGCGTATTTGGCTTTCCCCAAGTCACCCCGAATTGACCTTGACCCATAGTGTCTGATTAAGGTTGTAAGTGTCTTCATCTGCTTCCCGTTTTCTTTCTTACTCCATGATTGAGAAGTCTTGACATTGTTAACTCTAGAATGTTTCAATCACTCATAAGGTAAAATTTTTTTTTTTTTTTTTTTTTTTTTTTGAATGTTACATAGACTTCAGAGTAGTAAACAATTGCAAGTCCCGAATCTGGATCACTGCAGTTTCTTCACACACTATCTTTACAGGAATCAGAACACTTATGGGCTCGTGTATGACTGGGTAATCGCTTTTCTGCCTATCATTCGGAAAGATATATATGAAGACATACAAAACTCTTAAGGAGTTTCCACGTAAAATCGAGTAGATTTAGTTTGTATCACATCTACTTTTACGCACCATAAAAAGCTACCATGACACACAATGACCGTTCTAAAGCCTTTTAAGCCTAATAACTTCACTAGTTAAGCTCACAGAATCAGTGTATCTATCATTTTCCAAGGTTGGATCAATTTCTCATTTTCTGAATATATATGAATGTCCTTTTTTTAAAAAAAATAACGTTTAAATTATTTCGCCCCGATCAAGTCAAAGTCTTCAGGTAAACGGCTATCCTGAAGATCCAATGGATCAACTGGACCGACCACATACGAGTATGTGTCCTTCTAACTAAGTATAACCGACTATTTTTCAGCGAAAGAATAAAAAACCCATCAAAACCCGCCCCGATCACTTTCAGTCATCTGGTTAATGGCTATCCTCATAATCTACTAGTAGAAGTAAGGACCAAAACACGTCCGAAAATGTGTCCATCAAACTGAGGTAACCGACATAATTTTAAGCGATAGTGATGTATAAAAATTTAATATAAGAAAAATGAAAATAAGCTGTACAGAAATAACAAATCTTTTTGATGTCTCAGTATGATAGCGTCTGTGTACTATCACCTTTCTTGTAACAAGATCAACTTCTCAAAATTTTGAAAATTTTTGGTTTTTCTTGAAACCTTTCTCCCCCTAGAATTTATAAAAAAAAAACAAAATCTTTTTGGATTTTTTTTTTTTTAAATTTTAAGAAAAGAAAAAATGAAAACAATTTAAATGATATCTTCAGGAACATCTTCTGATATACGTTTAATGCCGTTGATCTCTAGTAAATATAAAAACCGTGGTTTATCAAATGCTTTAGTGAAGAGATCAGCGCGTTGTTCCTGAGTGGGGATTTTTATCACATCGATTAACTTCTTTTCGTAGCAGTCACGAAGGAAGTGATATCGAATTTCGATGTGCTTCGTTTTGCTAAAATGGACCGGATTTTTGGTAATTGAAATTGCAGCAGAATTATCAATATATATGGGAGTAGTAGAACATTCAATACCGTAGTCACGCATTTGTTGCTGAATCCAAATAACTTGAGAACAGCAACTGGCAGCCGCAATATATTCCGCCTCAGCTGTTGAAGTGGAGACTGACGTCTGCTTTTTGCATTGCCACGTTACTAAACGACTTCCAAAGAACTGACATCCTGCTGTTGTTGATTTGTAATCGAGTTTACAACCACCATAATCCGAATCACTATACGCATGAAGATCGAAGTTGTCATCATAAGGATACCAAAGACCCCAATCTGGAGTACCCTTCAGATAACGCAAAATTCTTTTGACTGCAATCAGATGGGAGACCTTCGGCTTTGACTGGTAACGTGCACAGAGACACGTAGCAAACATTATGTCTGGCCGAGAAGCAGTCAGGTACATTAGAGATCCGATGATCCCTCTATAGTGAGTTGGATTGATCAATTCACCCTTCTCGTCAGGATTAATCCCGTGATTAACCTCTAAAGGAGTTCCCTGTGAAGAAGAACTCAACATCTCAAACCGTTTCAAGATGTCATTGACGTATTTTGTCTGGTGAATGAAGATACCGGAATCTTTTTGATCAACTTGAAGTCCTAAGAAGAACTTCATCTCACCCATGGAGCTCATTTCAAATTTTTCTTTCATCACTTGTTCGAACTCCTTACAAAGTGTTTTATTCGTGGACCCGAAGATGATGTCGTCCACGTACACTTGTACCATAATTAGATCTCCTTCTTTTTCTTTTGAGAATAGCGTGCAGTCAATGGTTCCCCTTCTAAACCCGTTGTTCAGAAGGTGTTTGGATAGTTCTTTATACCAAGCTCTCGGGGCTTGGTGAAGACCGTACAAAGCCTTGTTGAGCAGATAGGCTTTGTCCTTGTGATATGGGTCTTCAAAACCTGGAGGTTGTGCCACATATACGGTCTCTTCGATGTGACCGTACAAAAAGGCACTCTTGACGTCCATTTGATATACTTTGAATTTCTTGAAAGATGCATACCCCAAGAACATCCGGATTGCCTCCAAACGAGCAACCGGAGCATATACCTCATTGTAGTCTAGGCCTTCGATTTGCCTAAACCCTTGGACCACCAGGCGGGCTTTGTTGCGAACAATCACTCCACGATCGTCACGTTTACATTTTAGTACCCACTTAGTGCCAATTTTCTTCTGTCCTTTGGGGAGATCCACCAGCTTCCACACACCAAGTCTTTTAAACTGCAATAATTCCTCTTGCATGGCTGAGACCCAGTTGGGATCTTTCAGCGCATCGGTAGTGCTGTGTGGTTCTTCTTGTGCTAAGAAGCATTCATGGGCATTAAGAGCAACTGATCCTGACTCCATCATTTCTGTGTAGAGACCAAAATTCAGCTGTCGACGAGTTTTGACACCCTGTTGAATGTCCCCTATAATGTTGTCTTGTGGATGATCACGTTCAGTCCTAACAACCGGATTGTCAGGAACGACAACATTTTGTTCCAAGTTAGTTAAGTTCGGCTCAGGAACTGGAGCGGATTGTGGTGCCTCTGAAGTAGACGTTAGAGGCTGATCTGCATTCGGCACTTCTTGATTTGACGATGAAGGTTGTGAAGTAACCTGAGTTGGTGCCGATTGTACATCATCTGCTGGAGATTCATCTTCAGATTCAGATTCGGAAGATTCTTGAACTTGATCGCTAGACTCTGTGGAGGAAGATGATGACGGACCAGGATGAGTTGAAGATTGCAAAGATTCATCAGGAGGTGCATTTTGCGCCTCATACATCATTTGAATAGCAATCTCATACAGATTGAAAGACTTGAACAATTTGTCATAATCAAACAACCAGTCTTCTCCTGTCCCCTTGGCTGGTTCTGTGTAGCGTTGAACATCGACATGGTACCATTCTTCAACTAATTTTGTTGTTCTGTTGAAGACCCTTTTGAGAGGTACGCTGTAACCCAGAAAATAACCCTTGATAATCTTCTCCTCGAACTTATTATCAACGTGCCTTTTAAGTAACGTGCAAAGAGCTCCGAATGGTTCCAGGTGCTCTAAGTTAGGCCTTCGTCGTTGAAGAAGCTCGAAACTTGTCTTGCCGTGGCGCTTGACAATGCCTACCCGATTTAATGTGAAACAGGCGTTGGCAATTGCCTCACTCCAAAACGTAACAGGTAACACTGAGTCGGCTAACATTGTTCTTGCTGTCTCGATTAACGTACGATTTTTCCTTTCAGCAACCCCGTTCATTTGTGGAACATATGGAGCACTGAACTCCTGAACGATCCCTTTTTCTTTGCAGAAATTTTCAACATTCGCATTTTTAAATTCTGTACCGTTATCTGACCGCATTCTTCGAACCTTCAGATTGTATTGAGACTCAATAGTTGTAACCAGCAGTTGTATACATCCAAACGTTTCTGATTTTACTTTCAAGAAAAACACCCAAGAGAATCTAGAATATTCATCAGTAACCACTAGACAGTATGAGTGCCCAGAGATACTTTTGACGCTTATTGGGCCAAAAAGATCCATATGAAGGAGTTCCAACGGAATATCAATCGAGTGGAAACTCTTAGACTTGTGGGACCTTTTTATTTGCTTTCCTGCTTTGCACTGCACACACGAATCAGGGAGACGAAAGCTTCTCAGATTAACTCCCTCAACTAGTCTGTTGTGCACAAGCTTGTTCATGTTCGTGACATTTATGTGTCCCATCCGTCTATGCCATAAGACAGTATCACGTTCGGATGCCTTGGACACAAAACATGTCGCCGTTGGAGACGATGACCCTGCCTTAGCCATATCCAGAATGTAGAGATCACTCTGGCGTGCAGCTGACATTAAAACCTTGTCTTCAGGAAAGTTGAAATCCTTAGCCAAGATGTGGCAATCTCGGTCGTCAAACATAACTTTGAAACCTTTGTCGCAGATTTGACTTATCGACAACAGGTTGTTCTCCAACTCTTTGATGAAATTAACTTTCTCAAACGAAATTCGCCCATTAGACACAATTCCTTGGGCCGTGATATAACCTCCTTGATTTCCTGCAAAGGAAACTGCACCTCCTTTTATTTGTCTGACACTTGAAAGGAGATTCATGTTTCCAGTCATGTGCCTGGAAGCTCCTGAGTCTATGATCCACATGTTGAATCTTGGATCATATAGAGCAACCTGCACACAAAAACAAAAGGTTTAAATATCATTGGAAACCCAAGCCTTTACGGTCTTGGGTTTTCCATTTTCATCACGAATGTACAATTCAATCCATTTACCCTCATTAACACTGTTTTCTGGTTTGACATTGTTGTCAACAGTGTTAGTTTTCTTTGGTTTCCAAAAGTCAGTCTTCTTCTCAACATGTTTGAGATAGATGGTTGAAGACTGAGTTTCACTTGTCGAAGTGGAAACATTTGGATCTGAGGGGTTTGGGGATTGGTGTGGTGAGGTTGGCTGAGGTTTCCGAGGAGAAACCGACCTCGGTGTGTGAAACCGTTCTTGACCTTGAACGTCAATGGTCGGTCGCCTCCTAGGAGGTGACTTGGCATACCTCGGATCCGGAGTCGATATGTACTGCTTAGGATCCGTGTACTTATAGCAAAATCTTGCTATATGCCCTACCTCTCCACACGAAAAACAGTAGTTTCTCCCCCTTTGACTTGGTGGAGAGAAATAACTCTGTTTTTGTCGGTTATCATAGTACCCCCTGGATTTGATATTTTGGGGTGTAGTTTGTCTAGGAGGGTGTTTTGGGAAATTATGTTTTTCATTAACGTTACCCTCCTTTACAAACTGGGTACTATGTTCCACATAGACTTTCTCAGATTTAGGATTAAACTTTTTCTTCTGAGAATTTCTTGTTGTTGTTGCCTTTGACTTAGATGGTGGTGGGCCCGACTTAGTTGTGGAACCTAAGTCTGTGGCAACAACATTTTGTTTGGACTCAGGAGCCGGGTCAATGACTTCTTTTCCCTTAGACTTAGAAATTTGGTTTGTGTCCTCGGGTATATAATCATTTGATTCATCATCCGGCACAGCTCCTGGTGTGCTTGCAAATTGATTCAGGATCGGGGGTGGGACATTGTTATATCCCACGCCTTTTTCCTTTTTGCCTCGGAACTCGGGAATGATGTGTTCTAATAAATAAGATGAATTTGAGTAACTTTTTAATTTGAAATTCAATGATTCAAAATCAGCTTTCAAGTTTTCCAATTCTTTTTTCAAAACATTATTCTTATTTATGTGAAAATTGATAGAATCTTGTTGATTCAGAACACATATTTCAAGTTCCTTGTTCTGACGCTTAAGGCTATCAATCTTTTCTTTAAAAGCAGACTCTTTCTGCTTCCAAGCCTTATTCTGTGCAAGCGCGTCAGTCAGTTCCATTAAAGATCTTGAGGCTGCTTGTTTGTAAGCCTCGAGATCTTCAATTCTCTCTTTTAGAGATTGAATTTCTTGTTCATACAATTCACATTTTAAACATTTAACATTTTCTGGTTTGGGAGTTGATGGGTTAGAACTTACCTTGGCATTTGATGTCTCTGCCATGAATGCAAAGCAAAGATTCCCAGCTTTTTCCAGAAACGATGCAGAAGTTGCTTTAGACTCTACTTCGTTGACTTCTTCAACTTTAGCAGCCTCTGCGGGAATTGTCGAACATGGAGATATTTGAGGAACATTTGACTCTTTATCGTGATCCTCCTTAATCTCCAAAGATACCACTTCAACCTCAGGTTCTTCTTCATGGACTTCAGCAGCTGGTTCATCGACAATATATTCTTCATTGGTCGAGGAAACAACAGACTCGGTTTCAGAGTTTCCATCTACTATTGTGACATCAGCCATGTTGATGCTGAAGTTCCATGTCTCGCCTTCATCCCCTTGAACTGCAAGAGCAGTTTCATTGTTGATGTTGACGTTGTTTGCTGCGGTTTGATTTTGAGGGACCAGTTGTCTCTCAAGGTTGACAGTTGCAGCAGCTGCAGCAGGAGTGGATGATGATGAAGTGGTTCGGAATGGATATTGGTGACCTTCCCTTCTTGGCTTCGAACACTCCTTGGCAAAGTGACCAAGTTCGCCACAGTTGTAGCATTTTACTTTGTTTTTATCAAAGCCGAACTTGGATTTGTTGTTTATTGAGAGGGCCTGACCTGTTTTCTTCGTCCACTTTCTGGCCCTTCGGAACGCACTGCCAAGAGCCCACATAATGTCTATGCGTTCCATATCATCTTCGTCAAGCTGTTCATAGTCATCACTGTCCAGATGACTATTTCCTAGCTTACCCGCCACCATTAAACTGTAGGACTCAATTATCGTGCCTAGAGTTGCCATGTGTTCTTTGGCAACCTCCACTGTTACTGTTCCCAAGCCTTCAGTATTCAACGTTGCTTTCTCCGTTGACTTGGGTCCGGAGTTAGTACTTGAGTTTCCAGAAGTTGATGGTGGGACGGAAGATCTCGTTTCAGTCCCCTTTGATTGATTTGACGTTGAGGAGACAAAAGCGGTCTTCATCGGAGCATGATCAGTTGAATCTGACATAGGAGGTTTTGACATGTAGAGTGATTTGTCAGAAGTTGATCTCGGTTTTCTGGAGGAGGCTCTTAGTTCAGCCTCTTCTTGTCTGATTTCTTTAATAAAATCAGACAGGAGAATCGTCTCCAGCTGATGACTTCTTCTCATTACTGTCAGGAAGGTGTTCCAGCTGGTTGGAAGTCCTTGAGCAAGACATCTAACCTTTTCAGTCCCTGTTGTTTTGACATTATAGGACTTGAGTTCTGACATTAGATGATAGAATCTCGACAGTAACGATTCAATGTCTTCTCCCGATTCTGGACCAAACAAATCAAATTCACGCTTGAGCTCCCGTGCGTGAATTTCTCTAAGTGAGTCAGATCCTTCACATCGTTCAACCAGTGCGTTCCAAAGAGTTGACGCTGTTGTAAACTGGTTAAACTGATGGAAGAGATCGCTTGAAAGTGCTTGTGACAGTAACGAGAAGGCTTTCTTCTCAGCATCAAAGGCTATCCTTTGATCTTCAGACAGCCTAAAGTAACTCAAAGTCTCACCATCATCATTTGTCGGATGCACCCAAGTTGTCTAAACAGCTTCCCAAAGTCCAGGATTCACACCTGTTATATGAATTTGAAATCTTGTCTTCCAGGTTGTAAAATCGTTTAAAGTCATTAGCTTTGGTGGCTTGTTATAGCTTCCCGATTCAGAATCACTTTCGAGAATCGATTGAATCCTCTTTCGAGAATCGATTGAATCCTCTTGTTAATGAGAAATCATCGTGACAGGTAGTCTGATCCCTGTCTGTTCCTACTAAATGTTTATCCAGTGTGTAGGAATGAAAGAAAACTTCATGCAGGTTGCTAAATGTTCATCTGTGCAACAGGCTGTGCATGAAAGAAAGAATGAAGTGACAAGAAAACCCAAAGATGTTTGAGCCTGATATTTTTCCACTTGTTACTAATGTATTATGATCTATATGTTCTGTAGGAACGAAGCTTCTCAGGATATGCGGAACCTATGGTAAGTCTGACTGACTGAACCATTTGATCTTGAGAGAACTTCATGAAGAAAGGAGTTCGTGGATGCAACGTGCGCACCACTAGCTTTGAGAAAAGAGAGAGTGAGATAACTCCAAGGGGGAGTTACGATCGAGCAAGAGAACTCGATTGATTATAAGTAAATAGAACTGGCTCCAAGGGGGAGTTTGTTAGGACATGAAATGTCATGTGTATGTCCCCAGTTCTATCAGGATGGTTCGATATGAAAATAACGATCGTGAAACCAAGTTAACGGACTGAAAATGTCAAAAGAAACTGATTCGATCGAATCAGTGACTGATTCGATCGAACCAGGACTCATTCGATCGAATGAGATACTCATTCGATCGAATCAGTATACGATATATAAACGAAACTTAGGAAATTTCACAAGAGAGAGCACACATTACACACAGTCACGAACCTGCTACTGCCGAAAATCCTCTCTGCCCATCTTCGTCGTGTCGGTCTTTTCCTCCGTCCCTAGGTGTCAAACCGTCTTAGGAATCGTAACCGTGCGTTGTTGATCACCACCGAATCGCCGTGTTAGAGGATTCCGCACTCTAACACGTTGCCCCATGAATCGTTGGGAAACCGTGTCCCGCACCGGTCCGACAAAGTGGTATCAGAGCCTTTGGTTCTAGATTCACGTTAGATTCGTGGTAAAATTCGTGTTTTTCTCGCGAAAATCGTAATTTTTGCCGGAAAATTCCGAATTTTTGGTGTTTTTGATCTTGGTGTTCGTCGTGTTCTTGTCAAAAACTGTTAAAATTGTCATACTTTGGTGTTTTGATCTTAGAATTGTGTGTTAAAAGTTCGAGTTTCGTCAAGAACGTTCCTCGCGTTCTTCGTGTTCTTCGTATTTTTGGTGGTTTTGATCCGTTTTTTGGTTGGTCTTAAGTTGTTTTTGTGTTAAAAGTCATATTTTGATCTTAAGTTGCTTCTTGATCTTCCAAGATTTGTGTTTTTGATTCAAAATTCGAAAATCCGTCAAAATCTTCTAATTTTGGAATTTCCAGATTTTCCGATCGAACGTGTCTATTTTTGGAACTCATTCGATCGAATAGCCTTCCTATTCGATCGAACAAGTTTAAACTTTGACCGAATCAGTTTTTTCCCGCCGAGAATTACTCCTAGTTCATTCGATCGAACCAGATTTGTTCGTTCGATCGAATTAGTCACCATTCGATCGAATAAGTCTTTTATTCGATCCGCCGATTCGATCTTTGTCTTATTCGACTGTCAGAACCCGTTCGATTGAACCAGAAACTCTTTCGATCGAACCTCTCAACCCATTCGATCGAACCAGATTCACTTTCGATCGAATAACTTACAGATCAGCATTTCAGAGAGACATTCGATCGAACCAGAACACATTCGATCGAATAGGTCACTCATCCGATCGAATCAAACCCATTCGATCAACAGTTCAACGTTAAAGCAAAGAAACAAAGATGGCTGCAAGTTCGAGTACCAACAAGAGGATTCCGCACTCTAACACGTTGCCCCGTAAATCGTTGGGAAACCGTGTCCCGCACCGGTCCGACAAAGTGGTATCAGGAGCAGGACCAGAACCAGCAGGACTAGAGGCGCATGTTGATTCTTACTTGGTAGCTGCTCAGGTCAACGGCCTATATGACGCCAAGGAGAACACAATGCCTCTGTATCTAGAGCAGGCAAAAAAGCTCGTTGAGCAGTTTGACTTCTTCAGAATAATACACATCTCGCGCAGCGAAAACAAGTCCGCTGACGCGTTGAGTAAAATGGCATCAACTAATTTTGATCACTTTGGCAAAGATGTCAGGGTGGAGGTAATGAGCAGCCCGTCAGTGCAAACGCAATCGGTCCTTGTAATTCATACAACCCCTTCATCCTGGATAACTCCAATAACAGAATTCCTGATGAAGGGGAAGTTACCGGACGATCGCGCACAGGCGAGAAAGATAAGACACAAGGCACAGAACTATGAATTACTTGATGGTACATTATATCGGCGCTCTTATCTTGGACCGCTCATGAAGTGCCTGGATGCTGAAGAAGCAACCTATGTGATTAGGGAGATTCATGAAGGAATCTGTGGAATTCACGCTGGCCCGCGCATGGTGGTTTCCAAGGCGATGAGCTCAGGCTACTATTGGCCAGGCATGTACTTGGATGCGCTAAAAGAAATCCAAAAATGCAAGGCATGTCAGAGCTACGCGCCAAACACCATGCGTCCAAAGAACAACTTGATTCCAGTCACCTCCGCATGGCCTTTCCACAAATGGGCCATTGATATTGTAGGGCCCCTGCCGCAAGCGCAAGGGCGAGTGAAATTTTTGGTTGTGGCGATAGACTATTTCACAAAATGGGTTGAGGCCAAGCCACTAGCAAAAATCACAGCTGAGGCGATGAAGCAATTTATCTGGAGCCACATCATTTGCCGTTTTGGCCTTCCCATGGAAATTGTGAGCGACAATGGCAAACAATTCACTGACAGGAAGATATCAAGCTGGCTCAGAGAATTGCACATCAACCAAATCTTCACATCCGTCTACCACCCTCAGGGGAATGGTCAAGTGGAGCGCGCGAATCAAAGTTTGCTAAATGGGCTGAAGAAAAGGTTGGAGGGAGAATCACATTCTTGGGTCGAAGAGTTACCTAATGTCCTGTGGGCGCACAGGACATTAAGCAAAACTAGCAATGGCGAATCCCCGTTCAGCCTAACCTATGGGACAGAGGCTATGATCCCAGCAGAAATTGGATGCCCATCCCATAGGGTACTCATGATGAGCAAAACTGA
Source organism: Bidens hawaiensis (assembly GCF_021521415.1). Lineage (NCBI taxonomy): Eukaryota > Viridiplantae > Streptophyta > Magnoliopsida > Asterales > Asteraceae > Bidens > Bidens hawaiensis. The sequence continues at coordinate 209,595 of NW_027493897.1, forward strand.
TAACGAGCGCGAAAGAAGATTGGACCTTAACTTGCTTGAAGGGCGCAGAGAAGCGGCTATCATTAATGAAGCCAGATACAAGAAAAAGCTGGAAAAATATTATAATCAGCGCGTTAAAGAATGCCACTTCAAGAAAAATGATTTTGTCCTTCGAAACAATGAAGCTAGTCGCGCAATACCCCCAGGAAAAATGTCCCCCAATTGGGAGGGACCTTATCAAATTTCAGAAGATTTGGGGAAAGGCGCGTACGCTTTAAAAGATTTGAATGGAAAAAAGATACCGCGCTCGTGGAACGCGGCACAACTTAGAAAATGCTTCATGTAAAAGTTCAAATTTGTAATCAAGGCTTTTAAGCCATCATGAATGATGATTCGCGCTATCTTTCAATATTTGTCGCGCTATCTTTCAATATTTGTTCTATTACCTTTGCATACATGTTTCACACTTCCTTTATTAAATTGGAACAATATGACAACACTATATTGACTTCAAAACAAAATAAAGCGAAGTAAAACATACATGCGCGAGCCTTAGCTCAAACGCGTTAACGAGTCTTAACTCTAAAACGTCAGGGCCTTAGCCCAAACTTACGAGCCTTAGCTCAAACACGTTAATGAGTCTTAACTCTAAAAACGTCAGGGCCTTAGCCCAAAACAAAGAGCCTTAGCTCAAAACACTCACAAACATCCATCTTACATCCCGCGCAGCCTGATCATAAAAATCCTTAAACACAACTAAGGCAAAGTACATGCCATATCATGTTAAGGTCTCAGGTCGAGGCCGCGCGCGGAATCATAGTGGATATCTGAGTAACACAAGCTGACATGTAATGGCTAAACTCATACTTCCATACCGCGCGACAACGACGCGCAAAAAATAAAATAACGAAAAGTTAGCGCGCATGTCAGCATGAGCAAGATACTGCGAGAACCACAAACAAAATAGAACAGAGGTTAAGTGAATAATTTCCATACAACCTTGTTCTTATTTTAACGTGCAAGCATATCTTATATCTATACAACCAAACATGAAGAGATGAATGGAAATGCGCAAGATATGAAAACGAGAGAACAAGTTTCATTCCATTGGATCGAAATTTACAAGTATGATGAGTTACAAATTACAAGTATAAAAAATAAATATACAAAATTTGATGAAGGGCTTCTCAAGTCTCCACGTCGACGTCAGCCGCTTCATCACCCTCATCATCTCCCGCAGCATCTGGCGCGGTCTGCTCCTCATCCCCGAACTGACCATAGTCAAGTTCTTCCTCCTCATTGGAGTCTTCGATCACAACGGTGTCACGAGCAGATTCTTTCGCCGCGCCAGAGCCGCTGGCAGGGGCAACATCCCCCGCGCCACCATCATCGCCACCAGCCCTCTCGCAATCATCAAGCAACTTCTTTAGCGCGCCGAGGTCGGGCTGGTCAGCAAGCGCAGCTATCTGTAAATCATTAGAAAAGTAATGAGTACAAAACACTTAGAAAAGTTAGTCAAGAAAAACTCATTATGATCAAGGTACCTGCATAAGGATGGGGATGGGAGTATTCATATACTTTTCCCCCACCGCGGCCATGTCCGCGCAGGCCGCATCGCTCTTGTAAGGGTACTCGGATGGGTTCTTCCTCAACATGCCATATTCATACCCATCCGTAAACCCTTCAGCTCGGCCCACCAAACGCGCGGCGGCATTGCAGTCCATCACAAGGGCTTGAAACTCGGCGGAATATTTCATCGCCAAAGCGCAGCGAGCCATGCCCTGTGACACCAGCCATTGGCGATCCTGCGCGAGGCCAGCAACAGACGTCTCGAGGGCAGGAACCTGAGAGTTTAATAACTCAACAGTTTCCTTAGTCTTTTTTAGTTCCTCCTTATCAGACGCTGCTGCCGCCAAAATTTTTTCTTTCTCCGCCTGCGCAGCACCAAGTGCTTCCTGGCTAGACGCCGCCGTCGCTAAGGCCTCATCTCTATCGGCCTGCGCGGCCGCCAAATCCCTTTTCAGGCGCGCAACCTCGCTCTCCAGTGATGATTTCTCAGTGATACTCTGGACGATAGCTTGGTCACGCGCCTCGGCCTGCTGTTCCAAGACACGCACTCTACGCGCGTACTTGGCAACTTCGGCCTCCGCCAACTGCTGCTTCTCCCGCGCAGCTTGGAGCTCATGCCCGCGCTTGATGTATGCGGTGTTGGCACTTGCTCTGTTTTCACTGAGCTCCGCCTGGAGTTTCTCAGCTCGCGCGCGAGCATCAGACAGGTTCCAGGCGGCCACCTTAGCCTCTCGCTGGGCTTCCACAAGAGCGTCGCGTACTTTAACATAATCACGACGAAGCTCTTGGGAAGCAGCGAAGAAAGCCGACCCAGCGAAAACATGGTCGTTCAGCAAGTCCGCGCGGGTGCGCTCCTCCTGATACCTCCTTTCAGTAGGAGGCACGGCATGAGCCCAGAAGTCCTCGCATACGCCCATGGATTGAAAGGAACTCTCTTCATTAATATTCCATCTCGGGCGGTAAACGGGGACACCTTCCTGCAAAACACAAGAAAAGTTCTAAGTCATAAAACATACTTATATGGAGATACGCGCAGCGGACCAACAAATCAATACATACCTGCGGGGATGAAGCAGGAAAGTCAGCGCCAGCCCCACCAGAGGTCTGCGCTGCGAACACTTGCGGCATCGCAGGGCTGGCGCGTGTGACATCTGACCCGATCCGACCCGACCCAGGTACCCGTTTCTCTGACCCGATCCCTTTCTTTTATGATTTAATATTTATACTTATATTTTACTTTTAATAATAATAATAATAATATATTTTCCTTCCCGCCTCTTTCTCTCTCTTTCTTTCCGCCGTCCCGTCCCTCTCCTTCTCTCTTTCCGCCTTCTTTTCCCTCTTGTCGCTGTCCCGCCCTTACGCCTTGATTCCCTCTTTTTCTTCTAACTCTTTGCTTGTCCTTTGGTTCTTCCCGCCTAAGGATGTCTGCAGCTCCACGCGCCAGACTCCTTACATGGAAGCCTGCGTGAAGACATCTTGTTCCTGCGATGCGTGAAGAGAACTCTTCTCGCAGCGCGCTAAGAATGCATGTTCTTCCCGCAATGCGCTAAGAATGTATGTTCTTCCCGCGATGCGCTTAGAATTCTAGTTCACGCAGCACGCTAAGGATGCGATTCTTCCCGCAGTGCGCTAAGGGTTGTTGTGCCAGCCTTCGCGCTCGCGCACTCAGCCTTCCCGCGCTTAACCCTTGTATCTTCTGTTTAAATCTAGCCGTTTGCTTTTGTGTTGTCTTATCTTTTGAGCCGTTGACCTAACCCATCTAATGTCTGAATAGTTACTTTCGGCGCAGCATGCGCACCAACCCCATTGGTTGACAGATAAAGTGACTGACATAATCTTTTGAGATCTGCTTTTGCCATGCTTGACCAGTACCTTTATCTGATCCGCCCATGCTTTTTACTGTTCCCTGTCAGCTTTATCTTGCCCCCTGCAGCTGCCATATCTTTTGATATCTTTACTTTTCAGAACTTTTTACCGTTGATATCTTTTCTTTTACTTTTTGAGATCTTTTCCCCTTTTTCTAGGGTTTGTGTCTCCTAGGGTTTTCCTATATATAATAATAATATTTTCATAACACATCACACAAACACTTAATCTCTCCTGTTCTCTTGCTCCTTGCTCTCTCTGCCGTCTTCCTCTCCTGCCTCCGTCTTCCTCCCTGTTCTTCCCTGCTTTTCCGGTAATATATATATATTATATATAATAATTTACTTATTAATTATGCTAACTTATAATCAAGACTTAAAACAGATCATTAAAACAATAATCTTATTTATAGGTTAACTTGTGCTTGTTTAAAGTTGGTTCTTGCTTTATCTTACACCGCATCGTTTATCAAGTGAGTTATCTCGTATCTAATCCCTTTTTATTTTAAATGCTTTGGGATGTTCATGTGTTCATACAAAACTTGAGTCTTAAACTGTTTATGAACTTTAGTCGCGCAGTATCCCATGTGTTGAGGACGTAGACTTGGCTGTTTATCTGTATGTGTGGATCATTAACCGTATGGACGGTCTATTCCGCAGTTTTCATGGTACCATTAGATGAACACGGGAGAACATTCGTTTATGATTTTCTCTTTTGTTTACACATGCACAGTTAGTCTTGTTTGTGAGCTCAATTGTGAGCACTGGCAGTCTTGTCTCTTAGAGTTGGTCCCGATCAGATTACACCCTTGTTGAAAACCAGACATACACATGTTGCGCGCAGATTTATTGTTATCTATGTATTGTATTAAACTTGATTTCTCACCAACACGCAAGTGTTTGACGTTTATTTTAACACATGTTCAGGTTTGCAGTAGCTGTTTTGGAGCTTGTGGACACATAGGACGTTTTTACTTTTGGACCTAGATTAAAATGTATCAAGACAAGTTAATGTTGTTTGAATGTTATAATTTAAAATATATTGATTTATGTTTGATTTATGTTCTATATTTTCCCCGCTGCGCGTGCGCGATAAAATGTGTATTAATAAATATTGACACCAATAGTGTCGCGAGTAATGAAGCAATATGTGGCGCCCCGATGTATAATCCGCCTTTGGTCGGGGTGTTACAGCGCGGTCTCCCAAGGAGTCTTCAACTTGAACCCCCTCGTCCTCCTCGTCTTCTTCAACAGGCCTCTTCTCCTGCGACCTGGAAGGCTCCAAACCAGCCTCGCGGGGAGGGCTGCGTGCAGGAGGAGGCGAGGGAGGTCTCGACGCCGCCAGTTCGGCGCGCAATACGGTTTCCTGCTCTTTGGTAATCCCAATAAGGGGAGATTCAGCACTAACAGGAGCAGGACCAGAACCAGCGGCGCCGGAAGTGCCGCCAGGAGTATCACCAGCAACTGTTGCGCCAGCTACAACTCCTATGAACAAATAAACAAGGAAAAATTGTTTATGACTGACTCCAAAGGGAAAAATTTAGAAGACATATGTGCAAAACTTACCTTGGCGCAATTCTGTTCGCGCATCGAACATCGCCATAAAATCCATTCTACCCTTTTCAGAGGGTAGAACAGGGGACTTCGATGGAGTCCCCGGCGCAGCCGTGGCACCTTGTGGCGCATGCGGCTGATCTGTTACCGTCGCTGCCTCTGCAAACATTTAAAGGAGCAAAGGTTTAATAACAATTCAGCCAGATGAAGATAAATAAAGTATACCTGTTGCAGGCGCGGCACTGCTTCTCTCTTCAGCCGCGCGAAAGGAGGAGGCGACGCCACCATACCTCAAGTGGACAGGAGGTCTGCCCACTCTCACAGGCAGAGAAGCTAAAGAAACCTTTGTGGTAAACACCTGGGTTTCCTTAGGTCCCTTCGTTTGAGCATGGGGATGAGCGACAGGGGTGTCCTCTTTCTTCTGTTTCTTACTGGCCCCTGCGCCAGATTTCCCCTTAGGTTTGCGCTTTAGTAGAGGCGCCTCCTCTTCCTCCTCCTCCTCTTCCGCGAGCTCTAGCTCGTAGTTTTCAAGCGCATCTACAAAAACAAGCGACAGAAATGTTAATAAACTTGGGTATTCTAAAGGAATGAGCAGCAGTGCGAAGGCTTACCAGGCGCGTCACCGTCAAAGTCAAAATCCAGATCTACTGGGATGAACAGGTCATCGAAGCGATCCGGGAAACCAACCTCCCCAGCGCCAAGTTCGACGGAGCCGCCCTCCACATGTTCATCATAAGCGGCAAGGATGTAATCCTTGGTGACTGCACAAAGCCAAGTTAAATGATATCAGCAAAAGAACGATGTTCGCGCAAAATAAAAAAAAAAAAAAAAAAAAACTTACACAACCCGTCGACTTGGATAACGGGCTCAAGCGCGCTGTCGGCCCAGAGCCTGCTCATGCCGACCCCAACCAGCGCCTCCTCGCAAATTTTCTTCGCAGGGGATGGTTCGGCGGTCAGTTTCTTAACCCATGCGCCAGTTGGGTTCTTGAGGACACCCTCATCCGCAGGCGCAGAAGTGATAGAGCGCATGGTCATACGGATGGGGATCACACCGGCCTTAATGTAAAAAAACCTCTCAGACCAGTCATGAAGGCTCTTGAATGAAACAGTGGAGCACTTCACTTTCTGACTGCGAGGAATAAAAGAGATCCAATTGTCTTGGATCTTGGCCTTATAAAAATATTGAAAGCGCCGAGGAGTGGGTTCCTCGCGCTGGGATTTGCACATGAACTCAAAGTGAGTCACGCGCACGAGTCCAAACGGATGGACTTGGGATATGTGAATCCCATAGAACTTCAACAGTGCACCCACAAACCTTGTCATCGGGAGACGAAGGTTGCAGTGGGTGAAAAAGTGGCTATATAGGGATATATAGCCGGCAGGCGGGTCCGCCGCCGTTTGCCCGGACCTAGGCAACATGCAGCCAAACAGGGTGGGAAAGCCCTGAGAGGTGATCAGGTTGTCGAGATCTGCCTGCTTCAATTTGCAGGGGATTTCATTCCACCTTTTGGTGGCCTTGGTCCTCCCTACTTCCTCCGATGTGGTCTCAACAACCTTCTTCCCCTTCCCCTTTTGCTTCAATGTCGACATCACCACAGATTTCACACGGCGTCTTCGAGAGGCAACGGAGGTGATTGAAGGGCTAGACGAGTATGAACTATCAGACATACAACTGTAATAGCCGATAATCGAGGATTCGAATCGATGTAAACACTCAAATCAGAATGTGAAAGCAGAAATTTGAATTTTAGCAACAATGAAGATGAAGATAAAAATTTCCTAAGGGCCTGCTTTTATAGGCCCAGGAGAGAGAAATGTGGCAGCTGATCGGGTTTCACGCGCCCCCACTCGCAGGGGCAACCCAACGAAGGCGCGACACGTGTCCCTAACAGCTGTGTGAGGGGACAAAAAGATGTAACCGACCTGCCACGGAACAGAGACGCGCCCCCACTCGCAGGTACTAACCAATGCGAGTGCGACACGTGTTCAAGACAGCTGTGTGAGGGGACGTGAAAGGCAACTGTAGCACCTCGAGCACACGAAACGTCTGACACGTTTACGGCGCACGTCATCACCAACCAACCACGTGTTTGGACCTTTCGTTTTCAACCAAATGGATAGAACTTCACGCGACGATGGAAACAACCAAGAAAACGACAAAACCCCCTATAAAAGGACAATTCAGTGAGTCTAATATCTATCTTACCACGCTCGCGCAAGATAAGACACACATTAGACTGGGGGGGCTTGAAGAGGTATGTACCCGCCTCAACACCAAGCAAGGCGGGTCAACCCACAAGATAAAGACATTATGAAGGCACAAAGCCAAAACCCAGGCGCATCGCGCATACAAAACATGCTCAGGCATCATATGCTCGCGCATCACATATGCGCGCGGCGCATATCGCATGCTCTTGCACATCACATATGCTCGCGCGTCACATATGCGCGTGGCGCACCAGCGCGCGGCGCATATCACACGCTCGTGCATATCACACCTGCGCATGAAATATCTGCGCGTGAGAATAAAAAGAAGACTTCGCGCATTCTCAGGATGGGCGCATATCACACGTACACATAATCAACCTCGTCCTTATCCAAATCAGGATCAGGGCAACCTTGATTGTGCACGTCAGACACTCTTCTAGAAGGCATCTTTTTAAGGAGTAAGAATATGCTGATGTTGACAGCTGCCAAATGAAAGGTCGACAACTCAGCATGACACATGTGCTACCACATGATTTCAACCAACGAGAAAGCGCCAGGTGTCCCAGAGGACACGTGGCGCAGTGCGATTGGAGGAGGCCAACGAGGCTGAGCCCAGCCAGTGGAAACCCTAGCACTATAAATACAGCATCAACTCCACTTTGATGACACATTCATTCACACTCAATCATTGACAGTTACAAGCAGTGATATCACATTCAATCATATTGAATTGTATTCACTCACAGTCAGTTACAGAAAACACACAGTCACATAATCAAGAGTATTCAGCGATTCAGCAATACTCTTGAGATTTCACTGACTCACACTTTATTATCTTCTCCACAAAGATACTGATTCTCACGCCGGAGGGTTACCCCAAAGAGGACCCCTCTGTCCCTTTCTGAGGGGTAAGTAACGGCGCTGTTCATTTTGTAGGTGGAAGAACACGGATTCAAAGGAACCATCGGTAAAACAGTTTAATCATACCCGAGGAAAGTAGATCTGCTACCAGTGAGTAGATCCACGTTTCTTCACTTGGTATTAAGTTCGAAAACAACTTAATGACTTATTGGTTTCTTCAAAAAGCTAAAATAAAAGTGAATTTTGTGTTTACCAGACATTTTTTTAACTTATTAGTCAATAAGTTAATAATAAGTTGTTTTTAAATTCAATTCCAAACATACTCTTACATATAAAAGGAAATAAATTAAAACTTGTAGAGAGAAACCACTAAGTATGCAACCAGGATTCCATGTGATGGAATTCAAAACCAATAATTAGAAGTCTAGAACAAATTTCTTATGACCCGTAACTTCATTTATAGACCAAGTTATGACGTTTTTAAGTGAGCCATTTTGCTAGCTCATGTGCCCTTGTCCGACTTGTCCAAGTATCGACCGGCTAGTTCTTCAATCAACTCTGTACTAGAAAACTTAACAAGACACTGGTATAGCTACAAAAGCCAAAAACAACAACAACAACAACAACAACAATAATAATAATATTAATAATAATAGAAATACAAGATAGCACCCAAAATGTACCAAAGATGACACTATTTGTCACATGCGACATTTACATTATGAACTAAATAAAATTATTTGTTGTTTTGACTCCTCTTGTCTAGTGTCGAAACATGAAACGAATCTGACCTGATCCATGACGATGTTTCCACGGATTTTGAGATGAACGAACCACGTCTTGATCTTCTTCTCCGGTTGCTTGAGACCTGCAATGGCTTTTCGGGGGTGTGGAGGTGACTGCTAAGAAATCTCAAGGATCTCTTGTTTACAGACACAAAAATATGGTGGTGGCTCTTATTGAGCATGACCCTTTAACAAGGAGGTGGAGACCTCCTTATATAGAGAGCCTCATGGCCACCATCATGGTACCCTAATGGGCCTAGCCCAGTTAGGGTTACCTCCACAAAACCCCCTCAGCCCAATAACATTGTATTAGTCCATATAATAAAATAAGCCAAACATAATAAATTTAGGGTCGTAAAACCGGGTTTAGTACCATACCCCTACATCTAGTTTTTGCAAAAGCAATACCTTGGATTCAAACTCAATAAAGGGGAAAATCGTGGTCTGTATGCTCGAGGCGTTGACTGATGTCAGGAAAGAGAAGGCCATTGCAGTAAAAGAAGGTGGTGGTGTCGGGATAATCCTCATCGATCCTGTTGCAAAATACGTGTTGTTTCAATTTGTTATTCCAAGTGTTTTAATCGGGAAAGCGGAAGCTGAAGAGCTTCAAATGTACATAAAAACCGAAAAGTAAGTCACCAAGTCATGCATACTCAATGCAATGAACGGTTATAAACATAATTATGAAAAAAATTCACCAAAATTTGTGTCGCAGATTTCTACACATTGAGACAAAGTTTCTACGAAAAACCTTTTAGCGACAACATATCGACATGATAGCGATAAAAAACAATTCCTGAAATATGTACCCAAGTTTGCGACCCATTCTGAGTAATGCCTTTTAACATTGTTATTATTATTAGATCTAACTGAAATCATTTCATCATGACTCTAGGAATCCAATAGCTAGGATCTACCTAATAGTAACAAATGTCGGGACTAAACCAGCACCAACGATGGCAATCTTCTCCTCTAAGGGACCGAACATTATAACTCCAGACATAATCAAAGTTAGTATCCTTCCATTATGTGTGTTTTTTATTAATTGAAACTGGAGTTCTAATACTTGTTGTAATTATGTATGCAGCCGGATATAACCGCACCTGGAGTGAACATTTTGGCCGCGTGGTCACCTGTAGCGATAGAAAATACTGCTGGCAATAGCATTAACTATAACATTGCCTCTGGCACCTCAATGTCATGTCCTCATGTATCAGCCGTGACCGCACTGTTGAAATCGGTTCATCCTAATTGGAGTCCAGCCGCGATAAAGTCTGCAATAATGACCACAGGTTAGCACTTTGGTTAACAAGTCAGACAAACTTGTTTTCCTAATGCACTAGATGAGTTTTGTGCCACTAAGATATAAACTTATATACGTGAAACGCTCAATAATACGAAAATAATTGTGATAACAATAAAATATAGCAAAGAAAAGTTTATAAATTGACCTCCACCAACACACACACAACGCCCCCCTGCACGATTGGCATAGTCTGGCTTTTGGATGAGTTTCCGAGCAAGCCTTTTCGAGCTTTCCGAGCAAGGCTCTGGCTGTGAGGTTTTTGAACAGCCCTAGATACATAGCGATGAAATACATAAGAAAATTTAGCGACGGATTACAGACAAATGTTTGCGATGGATCACCTATGATCAACAAAAAAATCATTATGTTGAACTTTATTGTCATTGGAGATTATAGACTACCATAAAAAAAGATACTTTTTCTTTATCTTTCTGGATTTGATTCATGATAATCACCAGTGAAACTCTGTTTTCTTGCAGCCACTACCACTGATAACACCCGACATTTCATAAGAAATGACGATTCCACGAACGCAAATCCTTTTGATTACGGATCAGGACATATAAATCCAGCTGCAGCAGTAGATCCGGGACTCATTTACGATTTTGACACCAACAATGTCATCGATCTCCTATGCAGCTACGGGGCAAGCGTTGCACAACTCAAGAACTTGACCGGGACACCGGTTCACTGCAAGAATCCTCCCACCCCCTCTTATAACTTCAACTATCCGTCAATCGGTGTCGCTAATATGACTGGAAGTTTATCGGTTTACAGGACTGTTACATACATTGGTGAAGGCCCGACTATTTATTATTCAAATTTAGAAGCAATTGCAGGAGTAAAAGCTTCGGTTTATCCTGATATCCTTAGGTTCTCAAAATCAGGGGAGAAGATGACTTACAGGATCGATTTCGTACCTTATAAAAGCAGCAATGGCAGTTTCGAGTTTGGATCATTGACATGGAGAAATGATGGTCATAGTGTTAGGAGTCCTATTGCTGTTAATGTGGTTTCGGTTTAATATAATATAAAATCACATTTGTAATTCACATGTATTGTACTTCATCAAAATTGTCATAAATGTATCAAAATGTCAAGCTTTCTTAAAAGTTGCAAAGGAAAAGAAGTTTTAATATTCTGTTAAGCTATGTGTTATACATATCACTTTTCATGGATTTCTCACTTTCACCTTCCGTATCTTCTCCAGCATTAACCTCCACGAATCAATCTACTTAAGTCCCAACGAGACATGGTGGTGAAGTAGTGTAATCTCTAACCAAGTGATTATGGATTCAAATCTTATGGATTGCAAGTGTGGTGATTATAACGATAGAGTAAGTGTTAGATAGAGTGTGTGCTCGACGTTTAAAAAAAAACTTTCTTATTTTAATATTTTTAATACCTAGAAATAAATAAAAAAACTACATTCAACCAATGAACACGTGTCACTTCACCAAAACTTTATGTTTATGTGTTTGCGACCATCGGGATGGCAGCCACTCTCATCATTCAAAAGCGAGGAATGAACGGAGAGGCACGGTATTCCCATTCACCACTCACCTTTCACCTCATCTTTCCACACTCCTCACGTACCGCAAGTATAACATATAGCCTTAGACTATACATAATCACTAATATTAGTGCAAATTAAGTATTGTCACGTCATCATCATATAGCCATGAGTGGTTCAATTTTTCACGTTCACTGATCATACTCGTTTGATAATCATTACTTAATCATTGGTATTAATTCTTTTACTTATACTCTTATCTTTAAAAAATTATTTTAATAAAATTAATTTCTTAAAATTAAAAGAATAAAGCATAAACAAGACATTAACAATCATGAAATTTAACTAAAAACATAATAAAGCAAACCCAAGTCTTTAAATTTGGGTGATTAGGGTAATTATAATTACTTAAGGGATAAAAAAGAATCATCATGATAATAATTTTTATAAGTGATCCGATTAGGGTTATATAAACCCACGTCGTTCACATTAAGTTTAAGTTTTTGGTACTTTTATTTAGGTTTAAAGCTGGTGTCATCCCCACAGACCATCACCATCGTTGCTGATCATTGTTGGTCGGTATATGATTAGCTGTTGTCATTTTTTTATACTCATATAATTTGTGACTCTTTAAATTATTGTGTCAAGCAAAACTTTGTCTTAAGATATTTACACTTCAACTATTTTTGCAGCATTATTTAGCATCTTAGTAGTTCGGGATGGAAGCGAAACGTTTGCGTTTGGATATGATAAGCAACCTTCCTTCATCCGTCATAGAATTCATATTATCTTTTCTACCATTTAAAGAGGCAGGAAGGACAAGTATCCTCTCTCGGGAATGGAAACACCACTGGACAAATCATCCCAAACTTGAGTTTATTGAAAATGTGGTCGAAGGTGACGGGCTTAGCGAACGATTAAGAATGTTAAGTCACGCAAAGAGTAAACTTTTCAATGATATAAACCAAGTTATGTCAATGCACCAGGGCCCAATACATGAGTTTTCTCTATCTATGTTTGTAGCTGGTCGGTGTGTTGAAGTCGATCGTATAATAGATAATTTGTCACTAAATAATTTAAAGAAATTAACACTTGACATGTCTGGGTATGGGTATCAGTTACCTGAATCCCTTTTCTCCTTGCATAGCTTAACTGACTTGTATCTCCGTCATTGTCATCTTGATGTTCCGCCAACATTCAGTGGATTTGGTAGCCTTACAAACTTACACATGGAAAATACAATCATCACTAATAAAATGCTTCTTCTTTTCCTATCCAATTGCCCATCACTTAAGACCGTTGTTCTGGTAAGTTCTTAATACGTACAATTTAAAATTTAAAATCGATCATTATAACAACTTGATTGAATACTATATATATTATAGCATATTGCATTGTAGTTGAACAGGTTCGAGTCATGGTTTACCATTTTAATCAAGTTTTTACAGTTATATTTTCTTGGTTATAACTTATAATAAACATTACGTACTTGATGAATATATTGGAAGTCACTGCTTTGATTATGGAAGTTTGCGAGCTATTGATGATTCCACCATTCTCGTTGAGCTATTCGAGTGTTTGTCCATGATTAAGAATCTGTTTATTCATCTTCCGATGTTGGAGGTAATATACTCACATGTATGTAATTGATCATTCAACTCATGTGCTTATGGTTAATCAGATTGTGTATGCTATGTATGGTTCAAGCATTTTACTAAAGGCAGGCTTCCAAACAAGCTTCCAGACGCATTAGTCCACCTTAAATACTTATGTATTAGAGATATGCTTCTGGGTTACAAATACAAAAGTCCTTATGCTTTTTTGGTCAGAAGCAGCCCAAACCTAGAGAAACTTAAGCTGAAGGTAAATAACATAAATATATCCTTTGTTTCTTTACAAATGCACAAATAATATTCTCTCTTCTTGTAGCTTTCTTGCAATCTATCTTTAGGGATATACAATAAATGGGATGATTATTCGGAAATGTGGTTGGAACATTTGAAAGAATTAGAGATTGAATTATCGACCCTAAAGACGTATATATGGGGTTTCTTGAAGCATATCTTGGCCAAGTCACCTGTGTTGAAGAAGGTGAGGATACTGTATTGCAAATCGATTTATGAGGACGAGGGTGTGATTCTGGATATTTCAAGATTTTTCTTGCAATCCCTACGTCTATCATCGGGGGCAGAAATCACTTTTAAAACTGATGGTGAGTGTGATTGTAGGCCTGTTAAGAAGACTATAGACTGATAAACATATAATTGTTTGGTTAACGCTTAATGTTTCTTTTTTTTTTTTTTACGTTGGATGTTTAGTACTCTTAGAATACAAACTGGTGTATTTCTACGTCAACTTTAAATTACTCCAGTTAACAACTTTTTTTGTTTAGTGTGCCTTCAAATACAACCGTGGGTGGTTAGAAGAGGGTCACAACCATCTAGTATGGTTTGTAAAAAAAGATATGGATAACATGTTTACAATGTACAAAGTACAGGTGTAACAAATGATGACCAATCTTTTCATTAACATGATCATCTGATTGTTTAAATCTGGATCTGAAGAGTTTTAGCCATTATGAATTATATTGTTTGTGAGTGATTAATAATGAGTGAACAGACCCTAAACGGTAAACTGATAAATAAACTACCAACAACTCAAGTTGAGCTTTTACCGCGGATTAGAACCAAGTGTGCGCTCTAGTAGATCGCATTTGTACAACAAACTCATGGTGTGCAGTAATATTCAAATTAATTTATCAAATACACTTTTAGGAGTGTTATAAAGTCATTGTTGGTTGTATGGTTCGTTTGTTTTTAAGCCACGGAAGAAGCTACCTTTTGCCCAAAAATAAAGAAGGGCGAAGCAGAGGTGTGAAGGACAAAACTTGTCGAGTGAAGCACAAACGGCTGCTGAATTGAATTGGCTAAACCATAGGGACGAAAAAGGTCATTAATTCACTCGTGGGGAAGTTTACTGCCATCTAAATTCTTGGTTTTTGTTTTGTTTTTTTAACCATGGCATTAACTTATGTTTGCAGCCATTGTGTTATGACAAGGGTGATTAAAAGAGGTACAGATGTGAGGCTGGTAGCGGGCGTCAACGGAAGTTATTTGATTTTGTTTTTAATTTTTAGTCATCAATTTGTATTACAACCAATCATTTATCTCCACCTAATCCCACCATCGCATTTCACATTTCTCACCGCCAGTGTGTACATATTATTGGTGTGAAATGTGAAAAGCCCCAAGTGTATGTGTGGCACACCTGCCTAACGAGTTCACGTTTCACATTTCACTTCTCCCATAACGGATGGCCTAGCAATGTTATTTCTTTCACCGCTTATGTAGAATTGTATGAAATTTCATTGAGACGTTTGTGTCGAACATGTGGAGTTCATAATGAATCAAGCGAAAAGATCAATGAACTAATTTGGGTTATTCATTTAATTTTCAATTAAATCGATTTTAAACCAATAATAAACACCCTAGCACGTTGTGGATTATTTGAAGGTCGTCATCGTACGAGGTTGATATCAAGAGATCAAGAGAACGATTGAAACATTTGGAAACATCCTGGCTGTTAGTTATTGATTCTGTTCGGTTTTTTCGGTTCATTTAATTCAGTTTTGGTCGTTTCATTCGGTTACATGCACACCCTCATAAAGAACCGATATATTGTTTATATTGGGCCTATGATCTAGACTAGCTACCGAGCCGGCCTTTTTTCTTTTCTAAACGGCTATGTATTATAAACGGACAGGCCCATTATATAATGCATGTCCTAGCCCTATAAATAATAATAATAATTTATAATATAAGGGGTCGGATTAGGGTTATATGTAAAGTTATATATATAAACCCATTGGTCATGTTGGGCGGTGTTTTGTTTTTCTTTTTCATCTAGTTTAGGTTTCTCATACCTTTAGACTTAAAGGCTGGTCTTATCAACATCAACCATAGCCGTCGTTGCTGTTCATCGTTAGTCGATATATTATTTGATTTATTGTATTAAACTAAACTTTATCTTAACCAGATGTTTACACTTTGCACTAACTAAATTTTGCAGCATTATTAATGTAGTACGTACAGCCTCAACAATATGGAAGCAAAACGTTCGGATATGATAAGCAACCTTCCTTCACCCGTCATAGAAACCATCTTATCTTTTTACCATTTAAAGAGGCCGTTAGGACAAGTATCCTCTCTCGGGAATGGAAACACCACTGGACCAATCATCCTAAACTTGAGTTTGCGTTAAAATTCTCAAGTTTGGCAAAGCGTAAACTTTATAAAGCTGTAAACAAAGTTATGTCAGTTCGCCGTGGTACAATACATGACTTTTCTCTATCTATGCGTGTTGATGGCACGTGTGTTAAAGTCGATCATATTATAGATAATTTGTCAAGGAACAATGCTACTCTTAAGTAAATTAGCAATTGACATATCTGGGTATTGCTTACCTAAATCTCTTTTCTCCTTGCATAAATTAACGGACTTATGTCTCAATTTTTGTCGTCTTGATGATGTTCCGCCAACATTCTGTGGATTTGGTAGCCTTACAAACTTATACATTGAAAACGTAATCATCGCTAATAAAATGCTTCTACATTTCCTATCTGGTTGCCCGTCACTTAAGACCTTCGTTCTGGTAAGTTCTTACTACAATTTAAAATCGATCATTATAACTAGTCGGTTGAATACTATATAATTATAGCAAGTTGTATTGTAGCTTAATAGGTTAGAGTTATGGTTTACCCAATCAAGATTTTAGAGTTATATTTTCTTGTTTGTTAATCTTTAATATCGATTCACCACTTGATGAATATCGTAACTGCTGCAGGATGCTAATTTTAGAATCGTGTTCGCTAATGATCATGATTCCACCACTATCGTTGAGCTATTCGAGTGTTTGCCCATGATTGAAAATCTTTTTATTTGTCTTCCGATGTTGAAGGTAATATTATTATTCACGCGTATATAATTGATACAACTCATGTACTTATGGTTAATCAGAGTGTGTTTGCTATGTATGTTTCAAGTATTTTGATCAAGGCAGAGTTCCAAACGAGCTACCAGCCGCATTAGTCCACCTGAAATACTTATTTATTAGTGATATGTTTTCAGTTACCGATTACAAATGTTATGCTTTTTTTATCAGAAGCAGCCCAAACCTAGAGAAACTTAAGCTGAAGGTAAATAGCATAAATTATAAATATATTAATTTGTTCATTTACAAACACACGTACACAGTACACTGACAAATAATACTCACTCTTCCTGTAGCTTTCAGATTGTACTCCACATTTTTTGACTGATAATATGGGAGATTATTCGGATATGTGGTTGGAACGTTTGAATGAATTGGTGATTGAATTTCTGCCCCCAGGGAAGCGTAAGTTGGATTTCGTGAAGCTTATCATAGCCAATTCACCCGTGTTGAAGAAGGTGAGGATATTTTATTCCGAACATGTTTCTAAGGATGAAGAGTTCAAGATTATAAATTTTTACTTCAACCCCCCATTGCATCACCCGTGGTGGAAATCATTTTCAAAAGTGGCGGTATGTTTGGTATGTATAATTGTAGGCCTTTTAAGCCGCCTAAAGACTGGTAGATCGACATATATTTGTTTGGTTAACGTTTATTGTTTTTTTGACATCGTACTTTGCATGTTGGATGTTCGATACTTCTAAAGTATTAATTGGTGTTTTTACGTCGACCTTTTATTTAGTGTACATGCCGTGAGTTTATGGTTAGAATGTGGATCTAAGTACCTATCTGATCTGCTCTATGCATTACGATTTATTGTTTACCCTAAACGGTTGAAAATCTTATAGAGGGGCAAGTTTATATAAATTAAATTAGAACTTAACATATATTTGTGTGAAAAAAAAAAACAAAATACTATTTATATGCAGGCATGACAATGGAACAAGATAAGGCCCATAACATGAATTTCACATTGCTATCAACATATATAAGTAGAATGGACCAAGTTCTCTAATGTGTTTAGTTTAACATATTGGTTTGGTAATTTGATATTTTCTGTATAATAGTCTGTTTTCATGTGTACTTACATTTATCAACCCTAATCAAAATTACGTTCTTTTGTTTCTGTTCTGTTTTGAAGAATGGTCCATTCAGACTTGAACCCATTCGGACTGTTATCCTTTGTATCAGTTATAGTTGCCATCGAGTACTAAATCAATGTCGCCCCTCAAACCATAAATTTCCTTGTAAGAAAGTATAAGTAACTTGTTCCACGTTTAAGATACTTTTTTAATCATAAACGTTCAAAACCACCATCAACTTCTATGTTTAATCTTTAAACTCTGAAAGGCAAAAGCGATAGTTAAACACTTATACGCTTCAGTTTTTCCAAAAAATAATTGCCGGTTATTGCTTCTGTTCGGTTTTATCGGTCCAGTTAATTTGGTTTTATGCACATCTTATAAATATAGAGAACTGAGAATTGAGAAAGTCTTCATCTTGGGCCCATTGATCTAGACCAAACTACTGGGCCGGCCCACTATTTAATGCATCAATCCAGGCCCTGTAAAGAAGGGTTATAAAATGAAACAGGTATCACCTTCTTCAATTGTCTCTCAAAAACCAAACCATTGCTTCTTTGTTCAACAGAATTGTAGTTGCAAAATGAAGGTTCTTGCTGCATATTTGTTGGCTCTGTTGGGTGGTAACACATGTCCCTCTGCCCATGATTTGAAGAACATACTTGGTTCAGGTATATACAGTATATATATAGTTCAAACCTGCTAATAATTATTATTATTATTAAATGTGAACTAGTAACTCATGAGTTCTTTCATTTTTATTTTTTTTTGGTTTTATTTAATGTTAGTATTGTTTGGTTGCTTATTTACGTTTTGCCGTTTGTATTGGTAGCTACTTGCTAATGTTTCTTGAATCGATGTTTTAATTGTTGGTTTGTAACAAAAAAATTCATGACTCATATCTGTACCAAACCGAAAAATCGGCACGGAATTCAGTATATAGTTTTACTCAATTTTTGTATATATATTTTTCGGTATATCGATCTCTACTATATAGTAAACACCTAATAATAATATTATTAAAAAATAATGCATGTGAAGTAACTCATGAGTTATATAAACTATAACTTGTAGTTGGAGCTGAAGCAGATGAAGAGAGAATAGAACTGCTACTGAGTCAAGTGAAAGGTAAAGACATCACCGAACTCATTGCTGCCGGACGTGAGAGGCTGGCGGCGGTTCTATCCGGTGGTGGCGGTGGCGTTGAGACGGTTTATATACCTCCACCATTTCCTGAGTCTCCAAAGAAGGAGAACAAAGTTGAAGAAGACTCTGGATCTGATTCTGTAAGCTGTTTCTTTTTATGTTGTTCTTGAATTTGATTATTTCTTTAGTTATTTGGTTACTACAATCTTTGTTTCTATTTTCAGGACTTGATGCTGGATATGTTGATTGATATGGCTAAGGATTTGCTAGCGGTTTTCATGTATTTTCAGGACTCTATTCGGCTTATAAGGAGTTGTAGTTTTCGTTACTTTATTATCGGTTTTCATGTATTTTTCTCTTACGTTTGTAGCAAACTATCATGACTCTATTCGGCTACGTCGGTTTTAATGTATTTTTCTTTTACTTGTGTTTATAACTATCAGGACTAAACCGTTTGAAATCACATTCTGGTAACAATAAATTCTACAAATCGAACATAGTATTTATTCTATTGAACTTTAAGGAACAAAATATATAAGTAATTAGTAAACTGAATAACTAATCACATATGGAGCTGGTTGCAACCAGCTTCCCAAATAATGTGCCAGTATGTTTGAACCTAGGACTAGGACCGCAAATGAACCAAATCGAACCAAAACAAGACCTGGCTTGTTCATGTTTGTACAGTATGTTTTTATCGGACAAGCAAACCGTTAGCAAACATCTACCGAATGAAATTTATTGCTTTATTATCGGTTTTCATGTTCTTTTACCTTTGTCACAAGCTATCACGACTCTATTCCTCTAAGGAACAATAGTTTCAGTCACTTCACTATCAATTTCCATGTATTTTTCTTTTACTTTCCACATTAATCTATCATGACTATATTCAACTAAGGATTTTTAATTTTCTCTTCATTATCGGTTATGATGTATTACTGTTTTACTTTTGTCACAAACTATAAAAACTTAATCGATTGAAATTACATTCTAATTTCAACAAGTTCTACAAACCAAACATGTATTTATTCTATTAAACTTTAAGAAACCAGTAACTATGTTTTAGTAAACTAAGGCTTCCTCCAACGCTAGCATTAACATCCATGGCTTAACTTGAGGCCGCATGCCGGGTAAAAAGGCTGAACTTGCATCACATAACGATGGGTTATAACGTGCTGGACAGGATAATACTAAGTTATGATCTTTACATACCACCTCCATGGCCACATACTGCTTGTATAGGGCTATACAGATCGCATATGCCACGCATTACTGACAAATGTACAGAGGGGACACAAAAACAACTTTTGCAGCTTATACGGCTTGTATAGGCGTATAGTCCTATACGAGTCTTATAGGTCTTCAACAACACGTATAAACCTGATACAACTGACACGACTCAAGACCTATACGAATCGTATAGGTCTATACAAGCCGTATAGACAAAAATAATGTATGAAAATACATTCACGTTAGTAATGATTTTGTAGGGTTATAATTGAATGTGAAACCTATTGCAACCAACTTTCCTAATTAATTCGGGTATGGGTCTTTGTCTGTTTACTAAAGAGAGTAAAAAAGAATCTTTTTGTACGATGTTCTAATCTTTTTCAAAGCTTTGCATTGTTATTACAGGCCCACTCTTACAACTTTTGTTTATTACTACTGACACGTGACAAACGTTTTAACTTTATCAACAATATCAATTTCAATTTAAAACACATTAACCCTACAAAATCATTACTAACGTGAAATGTATTAATTCATTTAGTTTTGGCAAAATGCAAATTGAAAATAAATAATCCCAACTTTTATGTATTGGTTGATAATAATCATAATTTTAAAAATCACTATCAGCGATTTCAACTACTTTTGTCTCAATAGAAATCTGTTAAAAAATATTTAACGGTAAGTTTTCTTTTCCGAGTTTCAAACCGATATTTAAGGGCTTTTGTTCAAAAGAACGATACAAGTCGACCAATATAAAACCTTACGCAGCTATTACTAGTGTTAAATAATAATGGCACATGATGTAGGGCCGAGCATCTTTCGATCCAAATTGAATCAAAGACCAAATCTAGACATGGCTGTCATGCCTGACTCTCACAGTCTCACCCCATACAAGGCTCGGTGGCCGTGTTGGAACTGATCCGACGTGGGCTCAAAATTAAAATTTTTTAAATGTATGATAATGTATTATGTTTATTAAGGGTCTGAGTTTATATAAAGGGTCTGTAAAGTATTCAAAAGTCCAAATTAAAAACATTTTTCATATATATGATAAAAAATTATGTTTATTTAACAGTCTAAGTTTATATAAAGGGTCTATAAAGTATCCAAAAGTTCAAACATAAACAAAAGAATGGATTTGATATTTTCTAAGTTCGAATCTAAAAGGCTTATTTTTCATAGGAAGACGGACAATTGGCGTTGCTTCCTTATACCAGGACAAATAGGTGTTTCTGTCTGGTTTTAATATTTGGTTTTATGGATTTTCGCTTTCGTTGTGTCCAAAACCATACCTACCATGATATACACGTGAGAGAAATATGTGTGTAAAACAATTTGGATGTGAATTAAAAGAAATAAAAAAATCTGGACTCCAAATAGTGTTATAAATTGGATTTGATAAATATGGATAACTTTTGTCAGTCATCAGTTGTAGCAAACAGCAAAAGGCAACAAAATGTTTACATGGAAGACAAAAATGTACCGAAAAATTACTTTTAATTAATGTAAATGTTACAACTAAATGCCTAGCATTACTTTTATAATTATATTACAGTAGTATATTATATGTATGTCATCATTCTTTTTTATAGCCATACACTCATTATAAATGTACTTTGAATAATTTTATGTGAATACTAAGAATAAGAATTAATCAACACACTTTTGGAGTGTTAAAAGGTTTTAACTAACCTTTGCCAACATTATCTTCGTGGCTCACCGAACTCTCAAAAATTTTATCTTACATAATAACAAAAAGTTTATTGTTGTTGTTAATTTCTTATAGTGTTCAATAAAATATTCGTGTATCAATTATAAGAATTATACATATGATACTTTAAATTTAGCCGATATTATAAAGTATAAGAAATTACAACTAGAGTTTACAATGTCACTTTACCTTTGTCTTTATTGTACCTAATACCTTTTTTTTTAACGGCCAACTAAGTAACTCCGGGTACCCCGTACGCAGCCCCCATTGGCTAAAGGTAGCCCGAGCCGGCCACTAGTCCGGGCGGACGGAGCCCCTAGCGGTCCACCTGTTGAGGGATTCACCAGATAAAACCCGACCCCCACGCCCCCAAACGGCACGACAGCGAGGAGCCGGTAAAACCGGGTGAGATCAGGACTCGAATCCTGGCAAGCCAGGGTCATCCCTTATATCTCCCATATAAGTTGGTGGTAGTGAGGTTTGATCCCCCTACCTCTCACTTGTAAAGTGAGTGCTCTACCATTAAGCCACAACCAACTTATATTATTGTACCTAATACCTAGCAGAGAATAGATCAACATTCAAACTTATGTCAAAATGAATTTAAATTTAAAACAAAAATACATAAATAAATTTTTTTTTAGAAAAAAACCACCCCACGTGTCGCCTTCTTTCTTCACAACGCTATCCAACCCTTCACGACTTTCGTCTTGATATTTCCTGTGCCCTAACGCACCATCAACCACAAAGTTGTTATCAACACTAGTATCCTCAATATCATCGCAAGCTATTATCAACCATAGATCCCAAAGACAAAATTATGATGTCTGAGAGTACAATAGAAATAAAATCATCGATTTCAAAGACAAAACTGTGATGGCTGAGGGTAGAATATGAATAAAGTTGTTAATTATCATTTTAAGGACGAAACTTAAATTTTGGCATACGTACCCTAGGTATGATTCGTGTTATTTACTCTATCTATTTTATGATCTCAAACTGACGAAAATCTCAATTTATATCAAATTTGACCTATTAATCCAAATCTTAAGTTCAAAATTATGACCTTAGTTGCACACAATATTGAGTTCCAAAATCAAATATGCATAACCACACATGATAACTCATACAAACCCTAACTTGCCAGCAAAATGTAAACCACAAAACAAATCACATAAATGTACATTTGGACAACAATGCTTTTGTAAATGTATCATCAGCAATACATTTAGTTTGAATTTTTTTACCATGAATTTATTTTTCTCATTTATTTCTTTAAGAATCCATCTTCCTCTCTTATTATTTACTCCTTTTTGAACAATTCTTATTGCCAAGGTCGAACACAAAACATGTTAATTCAATCAATATGTGAGGTTACATCATGGAGTTTATGGAATGCAAGGGAACAATAAGATCTTCAATGGGATTAGTACAAGCTCAACCAAGTTGTTGAAGAAATAAAAGTTCTTAAGTGTTTTTTTTCTTTTCTTTTCTTTTTTGGGTGAGTTCAAGTTCATAGAAATTTGATGTTAATTGAGAGAAATCATCTAATTTTGATATGGTAAATCTGTAGGTATGCTCGTTGTTTACGTTTTTGTTAACTAGGTTTTGCTTGTTGCCGTTTTATCTAATACCCTCAAAACAAAAAAGTAACTCTTGTTATTTACTAATTACACTCAAATGTGTCACCATTAATTTATTTTGTTGCTTTAGCACATATTTAAGTAAAAACCTATGATGCCAAAAGATGTGAAGTTTATCAAAAGTCTATTGGAATTAAGTTTATAATAAATAATAATATAATTCACTTTAAAAAACTATCTCACATCCGAATATAATAATTGCCATTTAGAAAGGTACAAACGAACCTATTTTAGATGTTACACAATACAATAAAAATTAAGATACGGTATAAAAGTAAGAGGAGAAACAAAATCTAAACCAAACAATTAGAACAAGCAAAATTTTGGTTGGTGTGTGATACGATCCAAACTACTTGAACCGACCCATGAAGACCAGTTAAAAGTGCAAACCATGTTTTCCAATTTCTATGTTTAGTTTTTGCATTTTATTAGCAGATTAGTTTTCATTATTTGCATTTTTTTATCCATGATTCCAAGTTCATTTCAGTTTACTTTCATGCACTTGTATGCCTATTTAATGGCAATTATCCTTTAATCTAAGTGGAGAAGAAAAATGTTCTAAAGTATTGTGTCTTTTATCTATATTTCTTTGGAGTTTAACCTGCTCAAAGGGTCACTATTTTGGGAGATTAGCCATCTCGAATCGGCTTCTATCAGTGTGTTAATGTGATCGATCCCCTTAAAACAAATTCGAGATTGTGTTTCCACATTGCAATATCTAGCACGCATGTACCACCAGAAATTACGAATAACTTGTCTCGAAATCACACTATATGACGTAACAATTGGCAATGGAACAAGATAATGCTCATTGCTCATGTTATGAATGCACATAGTGGCCTATTACCATTTATTTGGGCTGAATGGCACTTTTATATTCTTTTAATATGAGGGTTTGGGACTTGGGTTAATTTGGATTGTGTATTTATTTATTATTTTTTTTTATTATTATTATTATTATTATTATTATTATTATTATTATTATTATTATTATTATTATTATCATCTTATATATTGGATGGAGTAAAATCAAGAAATAGGTAATCGGCCAGGTTAGGCCGGTGAACAAACTGCGGGCTATGTTTAGAGGTGCAAATGCCGGTTAATGGTTAAACGCAAAACTGGTTTTGAGAATATTGGAACGGACGCCATTTTTTTAGTGGAAAAACAATAGCCTGTGTAACTGCTTAGGCTTATTTAAATCTGGTCTTCTATTAAAATTAGAGAAAATAAAATTTAGTTCATTAAATACTAAAACATAAAATAACTAGCTTTATTAAAATAAAAAAGAAATTAAAGAACAACACACAACATTAAATGAAAAAGAAAAAAAGACGACACATTTATTTATTTGGTGAAATAGAATCATCGTCGTCTTTATATAGTTTTTATCTATAAGTTTTCTTATAAGAAAAGAAAATGTAACGTTTAACATACTTTTTTAATCATCAATGTTCAAAACCACCTTCAATTTCAACGTTTATAAACTTTTAATGGAAAAACGATGTTATACACTTGTACATACTTTATATTCCAAATTTAAAAAACAGTTTTTTCAAATAATTAAAAAAATACATGTCTGATTGATTCGGTTCGGTTAATATGATTTTATGCATACTCATAGTCATAGTCCATGCTCCATAGAGTAGTGGTACACAAATCTGGTATTTGAAAAACCTAGGTTCAGATATGGAACCGGGTTCAGGTATAATCAGGTATTAGAAAATCAGGTATTATCAATACCCGGGTCGGGTTCGGGTCCGGGTATTGCCTCTAAAAACCATACCCTATGTATCGGGTTCGGGTAGGATATTTTAAAACCGAATATTTGAGTACCCTATTTCCGGGTATTGAAAAAACCATATTTTTGGGTTTTTCGGGTATAGATTGGAACTTTTTAGGGTTTGCATTTTTAGGGGTATTTTTCGTGTATTTTTCAGTTAATTTTCGAGTAATTTCGGGTATAGATCGGGTATTCAAAAAACCCGGTTCCGGGTAGGGAACCGGTTCGGGTTTTCGGGTATTACCGGTACAAATCAGGTCAGGTTCGGGTATTGGTTTTGGTACTAAAATGCATACCCTATCCATGCCCTACGTGTAGGGTCGGTTACGAGTTCAGGTATTAAAAACCCTGGTATAAAAAAACCGGTTCCGGGTTTTTTTTCCAGGTCCGATTCCGGGTTTGGTTATTCTTTTCACCTCACCATAGATAACTGATAAAGTGTTTGTTTTGGGCCCATGATCTAGACCAAACTACCGAGCCAGCCCATTATTTAATGCATCAATCCTAGCCCAGTAACAAACGGTTATAAATTGAAATAAGTATCACCTTCTTCAACAGAATTGTTGTTGCAAAATGAAGGTGCTTGCTGCTTATTTGTTGGCTCTGTTGGGTGGAAACACATGTCCCTCTGCTCAGGATTTGAAGAACATACTTGACTCAGGTATATAGTTTTACTCATTTTTGATATCGGTAATTTTCTCAATAGCCTACCGATCTCTTCAATATAGAACACACCTAGTTATTGTTGTTGATGTTGTTATAAATTGAAAATGCATACCCTATCCATGCCGTTCGTTGTTCTTCATTGGCGCCATCCGTGCATAAAAGCTAGAACTAATTCTTAGTTTTTTCAAAATTTCTGAATAAATGGTTAACGTTACTCCGGTCCCAAAGCCAGTAAGTGACCAAGAAACCCCGGTAACCACAACCCCAGCAACTGGGGGGAACACCGGCGGTTATACAAATTTTACGAACACTACCCCGGTTACCCAAGCCGGGACAAGTGCAGTAAACAATATTTCACTGGGGTTCACTGATGCCCAGTTGGAGAAACGGACGAGGGTCCCTCGCCAAACACTCGATCAAGTTAAGGCGTGGGCCGAAGCACGTCAGAAAGAGTTCCAAGCTGAGTTGGATGAACGCTTGCGTTCACTTCAACAGGCTGACGAATTCGGCAGTACTCGCCAACATCTCAACATGAACAGTGAGTGCGAGTACTCGGACGATGAGCGGGAAGAATCCGATACCGACGCAAACCCTCGCCATAAGGCAAAAGGGAAGCGTAAGGAAACGGACTTCCAACCGACAAGGAATTTTGGAGAAATCTTTAAACCAACGAACGCGGGGAGAAACCCACGTGACTTCTCCAAAACCTTTAGACCAACTGCTGCAAATGCAGGAAAGTCCAAGTTTGCAAGGGACATTGCGGAAGCAATCGCCCCGAGAAGTGCCAAACAAATGTCCAACATCGGCACTTATGATGGTCTATCCGACCCAGACGACCACTTGAACAGATTCATTGCGGGGGCAACCGTCAGTAACTGGACGGAACCCACGTGGTGTTATATGTTCCAGATGACTCTGGTTGGAGCGGCCAGGGCATGGTTCGATCGTTTACCGGTCCACCACATCTATGATTGGGCGGACTTTCAGAACAAGTTCAGCCAACACTTCAGCCAACAGAGGAAATATACTGAAGAACAGTGGACGATCCTCAACTGCGTTAGAGAGGAGGATGAATCTTTACTAGACTTCATCACTCGCTTCAACTCCAAAAAGCTGAGTCTGGGCAACATAAGTGAAGATCTTGTTCGCGCCGCTTTCATCCAGGGCGCCGAATACCCAGAGCTTATCCGCACATTGACGAGTAAGGACGGCATGCCATCCACATGGGATGCCATCATGACGGCGGCCAAGCGCTTTGCCGAGACGGAGAAGCAACTGGGAAGGGATCTTCCCCAGAGTACATACCTCTACACGCAAAGGACTAGAGAAAACAATGTTCGGATCGCCCGGCAGAACAAAAAGAGGAAGCTAGGTATTTGGCAGTCAAGGGTAAACTTTGACACCTCATCCAGCTCTCGCCCTCTTGTTGGCGGAAGGGATAACACACACCCTTCAAGCCGAAAACACCGGTGGACGCCACTCACCAAAAGCGTCACGGAGATATTTGCCACCGAAAAACTACCATGGCCAAAAGCTCCAATGATCCGGCAGCTACCTAATGCAGATCAAAGCAAATCCTGTGACTTCCACGGGACAAAAGGTCATAGTACGGAGGAGTGTACATCCTTGAAGGATATTGTTGAAACATTCGTCAAGGATGGAAGACTTGCACACCTTGTGGCATCAATCAAGAAGGGAGGAAGGAATGATAACCGGTACAGAGGCAACGGACGAAAGCCCGTTGACATCAGCATCAACATGGTTCATGGCAACATCAGAGGAAGAAAAAGGCGAGCGACAGAACCATGCGCGTGGAAGGAAGCTGAGGTACGCTTCCCGCGAGTGCCAGGAGGACCCAGCAAAGAAGGCCCTATCGTCATCAAAAGCCAGCTGGGGCACTACATCACTTCTCGCACTCTTGCTGACAACGGCGCCTCGTCAACGGTGATGTACAGGAAGTTCTTCGACAAGCTAGATGACGAAGACAAGGAACGCCTGGAAACGATCTACGCCTCAATGGAAGGGTTCGACGGCAGCACAAACACCCCCCTGGGTATCCTATCTTTCCCCGTCACTCTTACGGACGGGAATCACTCACGCACAGAAGACGTGGATTTTGTCGTGATGAGGAAGCCACACCACACATACGACATTCTCTTCGGAAGAGACGGGATGGCAAGATTCAACGCCGTGGTATCTTCAGTCCACGGCATGATGGGATGGCCAACAGCTGAGGGTGTAGCGATGATCACCAGCATTCCCCAGGTATGCATCGCATCTGTCTCATCTAAACCCAAACCAAAGATGGCTAAACCAACCATCACCGAACCGGAAAGATGGGCCTTCAACGGCAAATACCATGACCAGGCCGTTACCATTGGCCCAACAGTTGTTGATCCCACACGCACCTTACTCAAATGCTTACTACAGAAAAATGCTGACATCTTCGCGTGGACACCAGCTGACATGACTGGTGTACCCCGAAGTAAGGCAGAGCATAAGCTCAAGTGCGATCCGGCTGTTACGCCAGTCGTACAAAAGCGCAGAGTAATGGGGCTAGAACAAACTAACGCGTGTAGAACCCAAGTCAAGGAACTCCTTGACGCAGGCATCGTACGCGTTAGCAGATATCAAACATGGGTTATAAATCCCGTTATGGTACCGAAGAATAACAAACAATGGCGCATGTGCATAGATTTCAAGGACTTAAACAAAGCATGCCCCAAAGATTGTTATCCGTTACCCGAAATTGATCTTAAGGTGGATTCGTTAGCACCGTTTCGCCTTAAATGCTTCCTGGATGCGTATAAGGGGTACTATCAAATCCACATGGCCGTTGATGATCAGGACAAAACCGCTTTTCGGACGCCCGATGGTACATTTTGTTATCAAATGATGCCATTCGGACTTAAGAATGCCGGGTCCACATACAAACGCCTGATGGACAACCAGTTTCATGCCCAAATTGGGAGGAACTTGGAAGTCTACATGGATGACTTGGTCATCAAAAGCCCTGACGCAGAAGCGATGTTGAAAGACATCGAAGAAACTTTCAACACGCTCAGGAAGATAAACATGAAGCTCAACCCGAGCAAGTGTGCCTTTGGAATGGAAGAAGGGAAGTTCTTGGGGGTCATCGTCACTAAAGATGGCTTCAGAGCGAACCCTGAAAAGGTCGAAGCCATTATCAAAATGGAATCACCTACTACCATCAAACAGGCTCAGACGCTGAATGGACGACTAGTCGCACCTAATCGCTTTTTGGCAAACCACGCGGATAAGTCGTTTCCTTTCGTGTCAACGTTGAGAAACTGTTTAAAGAAAACGCACTTCCGCTGGACACCAGAAGCGGAAGCAGCTTTTCAGGAGATTCGGTCACGCTTGATCGAACTCCCGACGCTCACAGCACCAAAAGCGGGGCGGTCCTGCTAGTTGAACGGAAAAGCATCCAGATGCCAATCTATTATGTCAGCCGTATCCTAACAGACGTAGAAACCCGGTACTCTACCCTCGAAAAATTAGTCTTAGCACTTATACACGCCTCACGTAGGTTAAGACGATATTTCCAGGGTCACCCAATCACCATTCTCTCCAACTTCAAACTTGCAAACGTTCTACGCAAACCCGAGTTATTGGGACGCCTAGCCAAATGGGCAATTGAGTTGGGGGAATACGCGATAAAGTATAAGCCAAGACCAGCCATAAAAGGCCAGGTTTTGGCCGACTTTATTGCGGTAGTGCCTGCATCACGGGAAAAAGAGTGCCAGGAAGAGGCTCAACCCTCTCCAGCACAGGACATCAATGGTGTCTGGCGACTCTACACTGATGGAGCAGCCAGTAGCGAGGGTTCAGGCGCAGGGCTGAAACTAACCAACCCAGCAGGCCAAGAATACACTTACGTTATTCGGTTGGATTTTCCAAGTACGAATAACGAAGCCGAGTATGAAGCATTCTTGGCCGGGCTGAGAATTGCGCGTAAGATGGGAGTGAAACACTTGGAAGCCCGCGTGGATTCCATGTTAGTAGCCAATCAAATCAACGGGACGTACACGGCCGTGAACGACACAATGGCCCTGTACCTCGCACAAGCAAAAACCCTTATGCGCGATTTTAACGATTGCAAAGTCATACACGTCAAGCGTAGTGAAAACAAATCTGCGGATGCGTTAAGCAAGCTTGCATCATTAGCCTTCACCCACTTGGGAAAGGACATCCGCATTGAACTCCTCGAGGCACCTTCGGTCCCACACAAGGAAATTTGTGTCATCCAAACCGGCACAGAAACGTGGATGACACCAATAATAAAATACCTTGCGGCAGGTACACTACCAGAGTCAAAAACACAGGCAAGAAAACTACGCTGTAAAGCACTGAATTATCAACTCATCGATGACATCCTTTACAGACGTAACTTTCTTGGCCCACTCTTAAGATGTGTGGACAACCAAGATGCTGACTACCTCCTAAGGGAAGTACACGAAGGCATCTGTGGAGTACACGCATGTCCACGCGCTGTTGTAGCTAAGCTAAACAACGCGGGATACTTTTGGCCGGGGATGCATACGGATGCGCTGGCATACATCAGAAAATGCAGGTCTTGTCAGCTCTACGCACCCAACACGCATCGCCCGAAGAATGAACTTGTTCCAGTCACCTCTTCATGGCCATTTCAGAAGTGGGCCATCGATGTGACAGGCCCATTTCCTACAGCAGCAGGAAATGTTCAGTTCCTAGTGGTAGCCATCGACTACTTCACCAAGTGGATAGAAGCAAAACCCTTAGCCCAAACAACCGCGAAACATATCAAAAAATTTATTTGGGAATTTATTATTTGTCGTTTTGGACTTCCACAGAATTTGGTGAGCGATAACGGCACCAACTTTGTTGACAAGAAGCTACAAAAGTGGCTGGAAGAACTTCAAATCACCCACACCTTTACCTCAGTGGCGCACCCGCAGGGTAATGGTGAGGTGGAAAGAGCAAATAAGAGCATCGTCGAAGGCATAAAGAAAAGACTCTTGGAACACAGATCTGGCTGGGTGGACGAGCTTCCGCACGTCCTTTGGGCAAACAGAACGCTGAAAAAGGCCAGTACGGGAGAAACCCCGTTTAGTCTCACTTATGGCACTGAAGCCATGGTCCCGGTCGAAATTGGTTTACCCTCACCAAGGGTCTTGATTCAGCCAGAAGACAATGATGCGGAAAGACGGTTAGACCTTATGCTAACCGAGGAACGCAGAGACTTAGCCGCAGTGCGTGAAGAGAACTACAAGCGACAAATGCAAAAGTACTACAACACGCGGGTAAAACTCTGCAACTTCAATGTAGGAGACTACATACTGCGTAACAACGAGGCTTCGAACCAACAACGCCCAGGAAAACTGGCCCCGGTCTGGGAGGGGCCATACATCATCAAAGAAGTTCTGGGAAAGGGCGCGTACTGGCTCGAAAGGCTCGATGGCACGTTCAAAGGTTAACTTATTCTAAAACACTTAGAAAATTTCAAAGGAAAAGATGAGGAAAACTTCCACGCAGGTCAGATATAAGTAAAGCCATCCTACTAAGTGTAAGTGATGGTCATACCCGCACAATCATGAAAGAGGAAGCGAAACAAACTTATAATTTGCCACGTTAAAAAGTTAACTTATCTAAGTACTAAAGAAATTGCTAAGTTAAATCAAAACATGCGTAAAATAAACAAGGCAAGGAATTAACACAATCTTTATTCCATCAAAATTCAAACATTACAAAGATTGCTGGGTGCATACCCGCATACAAAAGAAGCTATACAAAAACAAAAATCTACTCTAATGGTGGAGAGGGATCTTCAAGATCAAGCCTCAGGACCACTTCCACTTGGACCCGCACCATCAGTAGAGTGTGGCGGTTCAAGGAAAGCTTTAAGGATAGCTAGCCCATCATCCGCAGCGGCAACTTCGTTTACCTTCTCCACCACCGGATGCGGGAAGGCGGCATACTGATTCACTGCTTGGTCGTATACAGCTTCAGTATCCACATCAAATAAAGGGAAGTTGGAAGGCGGGATGCCTTTCTCAACGAACCCTAGACCAAGCAGGAAGCCGGCCTTTTCCCCATTCTCATGAGAAGCGTTGAGGGCTGCGCTCATAGCATCGTCATAAGACGTATCAGTGAAGACCCGATGCACAACCTACAAAAAGAAAAAATACAAGTATCAAAACCTTTTCTATTTACAAAGAAAAGCGTAAAGACATTATGAAGTTAAGCTTACCTGAGACAACGCTTCTCGAAGAAGCCATTCCTTGGCAACCAGAGCCTCTTGGAGGGCGGCTTGAGCTTGGTTACGGGCGCGTTCGGCTTCACTTTTATTGAGGTTGGCAAGCAACACTTCCTTTGCAGCAGCCTCTTCAACGCCCTTTAGCTTCCGCTCAGTGTGGGTCAAGCACACCCCTCTGGTCCAAGATCTCTTGGAGCTTCTTGGCGTCTTCCATCGCCAAGGCATCATGAGCCTGTTGGAGCGCCTCTAGTTTGGATTTGAGTTCCTCATTCTCGAGGCGTAAAGGCTCAGCAACAGCTTCAGCCTTGGTGGCCCTCTCGGTTGCGTTCCGTGCAGTTTCCTTAGCCAGCCGAAGCTGTTCGTTAACAGCTTGGGCAGCCTTGGAACGGGCCTCGAGCCGGGCCTGAACCTCAACCTCGAGGGCCTTGAAGGCCTTCTCCTTTTCCGCAGCCACTGCGGTAAGCCTCCTATTCTCCTCCCGGACAGCCCGCGCCTGAGCTACTTCTTGGATGCGAGCTGCTTTTAACTTATCGTTTTCACGACAAAGCAGCTCGACGCGCGGCTGCATCCGGGCCAGGAGAACCCGAAGCTCATTGGTTAGCCTACCCTCCTGGTAGCTAGCCATGGCTTCCCCCAACGCACCACTGGGAGCTGCGTGACGAGGCCGCTCCACGCACTCCACAGGCGTGCGACGGGTTGTTCCTCGGCGGATGTTCCATCGTGGAACATACACTTCATTGGAATCCGACACTGCAAAAAACAAAAAGCAGTTAAGAAAAGATGATACAAAAAAAAAGAGGCCAAAAGAACCCTACGCACCTGTAGGGTCGATAACAGGCCGATAGCCGCCAAACCCATCACCTGAACCCAAGGGAAATCCGTCCAAGAGGTCAGGCAGATGGGAAGGAGGCAGAGGTTGGCGAGAAGCCCCAAGCATACCTGAAGGATCGGCCGTCGTTGCCGATGACGGAGGAGGCATGGTGAAGGCCGCCGCGGTAGTAGAAACCAACGGAGGTGAACTCACCGTAGGTGAACTCACAACCGTGGTTGCCGCTGCGGAGGAGTCCGCAGAAAAAGTCACCGCCGGCTCAGTGAAAGATTCAGTAAATATGGCACTGACAGCCGGCGGTGATGTCATCACAGTTGGAACAGTTGGCTCAACTGGGTGAGCAACTGAACCAACTGAAGCAGGCGCAGCCGCCTGGGTCGTCGCCTCAGGTAGGCTGACCAAGCCTACCGTCATGGGTCCGGAGGTATTCCTCCCCGCTCCACCCTGGAATGTGGTAGCATCCACGCCTGCACAAAGAAGATAAGTATCAATGATGGAAAGCTATGAAGTTAAAAATAAAGGAAGTTTGTACTTACGGGTTTTCTTGAGCCTAAAAGTGCGAACAGGCGGGGACGAACCCGATGAAGCCGGCCTCTTTACGCCGCTCACCGTCGTCATCCTGGGCTCTCCGGAGGTGACAGTCGTCGCAGCCTCCGGAGCAGTGGTCTTATCACCACCAGGGTTCCCCGCCACCTCCTCGCTCTCGGTCTCTGAATCAGACCGAGGCACCGGATCAGCAGTGGAGGCCACCTTCGCCTTCCCCTTCCCGCCGGCAGCCTTCTTCTTCCGCACCAACGGAGGACCGTCTGCGGATTCCTCATCAGAACACAAGATTAGAGGAATTCCAGCAGAGGTTTCAGCATTGAGGGGTCGAGGGTTGAATAACGCCTTACCTGGCCGCCTGGCGCTCAGGATCTCGTGGCCTGGCGGGTAGACCTCCACGAACCGGTCCGCCGTCTGTTCAAGGATGGGCAACTCGTTCTCATCTAGAGCACGAGTACCCATCCGAGCAGGACTGTCAGCCTCACGCGGATACAGGAGCGACTGCAAGTCGTTCCCCTCTGTAATAAAAGAAAAGCAGTTAGAAGACAAACCTATATAAACAAAGAAGACAGAGCATACCGTAAGGGACAGAGTTCAAACCGTATTCAAGGACGATCGGGATCTTTTGCGCATCCGCATCCTTCCACACCCGGCTCATCCCGAGCATCACCATCCCGGACTCCGCAAAGCGGTAAACCGGAGATTGGACTCGGGAAATCTTTGAGAACCATTCCGCCTCCTGGTAGTTGGAGGCGTGAAGGCTGGGGAGTGCTTGCCCATTCTTGAACTTCATGGCAAGGGGGATGGCGCGAGCGGAGATATAAAAGAACTCCCGCTTCCATGAACGAAGACTGCGCTCGGTTGCGCAAATCTTCAAACCCTTGATCCGGGTTATCAGAGTATACCACCCCTGGATGCACCTCCAAGAGTAGAAGGTCATCAGGCGGTCGACGAAGGGCTCAACGCCCAGAATCCGGCACACCCACTCGAAGTGGCGAATCTTCGCGATCGCCATCGGGTGTACCTCGGTCAGGTGTACACCGTGCCTCTCCAGAACACGGTACACAAACTTCGTCAAGGGGAACCTAAGATTCCCATAGACAAAGAATGCGGCATATACCCCGATCTTGCCTCTGGGGGCATCATACACCGTCTGGTGAGGTTCAGGAAACTCAGGCTCGAAAGACTCGAGCATGAACTTCCTGACGATGTACTGATATAGATCGACAGGCAGAGCACACTGGCACTCGCCAGCAGTACTCTTGTCATCCTTGTCGGACGTGGATGACGGGTTCTCGGCGTACACCCCAGCCTCCTGGGCTGTAGCCTCAAGATCGTAAGCAGAAGACATCTTGCAGGTATGAAAGAAGAGAACGATTTCAAGAGAATGCTCGACTGAAAAGGTGAGTATTCGCCGGAAATCGTTTTGAAGATGAAAAGTGAAAGTGTGGATTACAAAGGACCCTCTCCCCCTTTATATACTAATCGCAATTAATGCGATGAATTTAATGCGGAAGAGAGAGAAATCGCAGGTGCAATGAAACTATGACACGTGGCCATAAGCAAGCTGGCAACAGCTGTTGAAAGGACGCGTGCCAGTAATTTCGCGGCCACGCGCCCGAAAATTCGCGCCCACGCGCCTGAAAAAGCGCCTGGAATGACCATATACTGTCACGTCGCCATAACTTCCTGCACGTCCTGACACTGTCAGAAGAAACCGTCGGACGACGTTTCAATAGTTTGGACTGTTCTTATCCTTTCACCAACTCTTCGAATTTCAAAATTTCAAAAAGATTCAAAAGCGGGAAAATACCCCTTACCTTGGCAACCAAGTAACTATAAGACAGGTGCGAGTAAAGTGTTAAGGCAAAACCCTTCACATACTTAGCACCCGCAAGGAATTGATGCCAGGAATACCTTGGAAGTAAAGTAACCGTAAGACGAGTGCGGGTACAGTGTCAAGGCAAAACCCTTCACATACTTAGCGCTCCGCAGGGAATTCAAACCAAGAAGGATCTTCTGGGCCATGCTTGCGGAAACGGGAATAACATCCCCGCATAGCGGGAACGTCGAGAACTATATTGTTTGAAACTCCAAGATGGAATTGGTGGTTTTAACATAATTGATCACTATGTTCAAAACTACCAAAACCCCATGGAGAATCCACACAAGTGGGACTCAACGCTCCTGACTTGCGAGGAGGTTACAGACCTACCCGCTTCATACCCAAAGATCAAGCAGAAAAGTCGGGAATTTCTGCGTGACATTAGGAAAACCGCGGGAAGAATCCCAACGGAAAACCTTAAAACTAAAAACCCCTTTTCAAAACCCCTTGCTAAAGTCCAAAAGTTCACCTCACTTATTAATAATTCATGAGAAGAACATTGGACTGGGGGGACTTGAAGAGGTAGGTCCCAGCAGAGCCCAGTTGGACCCGCAAGACTCACCTTGAAGAGGGACGTCTGCGCAACGACCAACTGCTTCCGCAGGACCCACCATGCTCAGAGAAGACCTTACGCGCAGTACGCCAGCTGTTCCCGCAGGGAAAGCCTCCCAATGGTAAAGTACCCCGCTTGTTCCCGCAGTTGCGGATACAAGCCATCAGGGAAGGCTACCCGCACTGATAGCAAGGCTACACGCACAAGGCACTAACTCGATACTTCAGTAATGTCACTGAAGGAATGAGCAAGGCGGGAATACTCCCGCCCAAATGAGCCAGTCCATATGCTTCTGGAAGATCTTTTGTACTATACCTGCCAATGTATGGGCAAAACAGACGATCTGACCAAAACAGCCCATGAACCAATCACAGGGTGACAGCTCACCGACAACAATAAGAGGAGGAGCACCCTCTAGTACTGTTTGTCACTATTAGCCGCTGCCTACTCACCAACCCTTACTATGGGACGTGCGTAGCCTACAGTTGGTGGAACAGTGCATAGCCGGCAGTAAAGGAACAGTATACAGCCGGCCTTGTCACTATCGGCCGCAGCCTATCCACCAACCAGCATGGCTTGTGCGTAGCCCACTGTTGGTAGAACAGGAATACTATTCAGCCGGCTGTGCCTTCTTGGAAACCTACCTTCGGCTATAAATACTCCAACACCTTGGAATGGTAAGGACATCATCTGATATCTCATTATCTTCTCTAGCAATCTCTTAATATACACTTATATTCAGAGCAATCTAGTCTGATTCTCACGCCGGAGGGTGGTCACAAGGAGGAACCCCCCCTTCTCAGTGACGAGCTTACGGTGTCTGTTTTGCAGGTCACCTGAAGAACAACTTTCTTTGCTGGACCTCATCCTCGTGGGAAACATCTATTTAACCCCCAGATTATCCGTAATCTGCCCGGGGTCACTTAGTGTTTCTTCAGGCGAGTAAGGTGCGTGTACTAGTTATATCCTTGAATTGTACGAACTTTTCCCATGATCGGAAGGCAAGTGTATATGATTTAGCCAGTAGCTTATTTGTAGGATTCATTGGAAGTTAAAAAAATGTGGGGTAACTCCTGAGTTTTGTAAACTATAATTTGTTATTATTATTATTATTATTGCATGTGAAGTAACTCATAAGTTTTATAAACTATAATTTTTAGTTGGAGCTGAAGCAGAGAGAATAGAACTGCTACTAAGTCAAGTGAAGGGTAAAGACATCACCGTTTTTTTCGAAGTGGTGTTTATTCACCAAAAGAGGAGGAAAACGGGAAAGTCAAAAAAAAGGAAAATGGTGTACCCGCTGCTGCTAGCAGCGGATTAGGAAGAAAATCAAGTAGGATCTGCCATTGGCAATGGCGGATCAATCATTGGGAGCTAATCCGTCACTGCCAATGGCGGATTAGGAAGAACTCATATCAAATTGTTATTGCTGCAAATTTCTGTAAAAAGCTCCAATTTTTATTTACTTTATTTACTCCGGTTACCAGAAAACTCGCCGAGCTAAATCGACGGCGTTTGCTTCGGAATTTGAATAATCGACAGTGTCGTAAGGGTGGAAACGATCGAATTCGAACAATTGAACGAATTTGATCTGGGTTTGGATTTAGACCATAAAAATCATTGCTGCAAGCTCCGTCCGTAATTAAGTCGTAACCGGGTTAAATTCGAACAATTGAACGATTAGCTCAAACACCACATCTTCGATTGAACCCAAACACTTGATTTTCTTGGGTACAATAACAATTTGATATGGGTTCTTTCTAATCCGCCATTGGCAGTGACGGATTAGCTCCCAATGATTGATCCGCCATTGCCAATGGCGGATCCTACTTGATTTTCTTCCTAATTCGCTGCTGGCAGCAGCGGATACACCATTTTCTTTTTTTTGTTTTTACTTTCCCGTTTTCCTTTTCTTTTGGTGAATAAACACCACTTTGAAAAAAAATTCAACTCATCGCTGCAAGACGGGAGAGGCTGGTGGCAGTTCCGTCGGGTGGCAGTGGTGTTGGGATGATTTATATACCTCCACCACGTCCTGAGTCTCCAAAGGAGGAGAAAGTTGAAGAGGACTCCGGATCTGATTCCGTAAGCTCTTTTTTTATCTTCCAAAAATTGATTATTCAAATCTTCCAGTATTTGCTAACCATAATCTTTACTTCTGTTTTCAGGACTTCATGTTGGATATATCGCCAAGGAGATTTGTTGTATTCTAGACTTTATTCGGCTAAGGAATTGTAGTTTTCGTTACTTCATTATAGCTTTTTATGTGTTTTTCTCTTACGTTTGTAACAAACTATCGGGACTCTATTTGGCTAAGGAATTTTAGTTTTCGTTACTTAGTATCGGGTTTTAATGTGTTTTCCTTTTACTTTTGTCATTAACTATAAACACTTGATTGTTTGAATTACATTTTAGTATGAACTTCTTCTACAAACCAAACAATGTATTTACTCTATAGAACTTTAAGAAACCGATAACTATGTTTTAGTAAAAATAGACCACCCACAACACTAGTGTTGAAGCGCATTTGCTGTTTAAGTGGAGACCACATGCCTAGTGTAGCTATGTTTACACGATTATATACCCAAGTAACTCAACATGTAGTTATTTTCCCGGAAATTGACTAATTGGAATTTGTCAAAACATGTCATGTAAACCCGACGGATATTTTTAATAAATTAATGGGTACATCCGAAACCAACGGCTTTGCTCGATACTCGACGAATTGGGAAAGAATTTTACTAACCGGGTATAGATTTTGGAACTTAAACTAATTTTAAACCCGAGTGAGATGGAAAATTGGTTGCGACCAACTTTCCCAAATGTGCTAGTACTCGGGAGCTAAGTTAGGGTACGGGCTTTGTCTGTTTACCAAACAGGGTACTAAGAATCTTTTTGTACGATTTTTATCTTTTAAATAGCTTTCTATTTACTATAGCTGGCCCATTGTTATTATGTTTATTGCTACTGACGTCTGACACACATGGTAAACGTTTTCAACCTTATCCAACTTTATCGATTTCAAATTAAAAACACATTACTTTTAATAAGTATGAAAAATGGAAATAGGAAGTACGGAAACCTACAATATCTCGTACTAGGCTTGGTGGTTGAAGGCTTGGTCCTCTTGTAGAAACTCAAGTTTAAAATTCATTTGTATCATTTTTTTAAATTATGGTAATAAAGATTTTGAACTAAGTCTTGCGAGTTGTT
Organism: Bidens hawaiensis; assembly: GCF_021521415.1. Lineage (NCBI taxonomy): Eukaryota > Viridiplantae > Streptophyta > Magnoliopsida > Asterales > Asteraceae > Bidens > Bidens hawaiensis. The sequence continues at coordinate 248,769 of NW_027493897.1, forward strand.
ATTTTAAATTATGAGTCCACCAGTGTTTTCGTTCTAATTATGTTACATGACTAGGACTAGGGAACTAACACTACAACCAGCCTCACCAGTTCTTTATGATTTTCCAAGTTAACCTCTATGACTACCACCAATCACCAACTAGTACTCTTTTTTCTCCACTCAATTGGGACTTCAGATGGTTATAACTTTCACTTTTTGAATTGATAAAATGCATTCTCTAGTCAAACACCATATTTGCTATTTAAATACCTTTTTGCATGCAACTTTAATGTGCACACTAATTGGACATTAAAATTATAGTTAAAGGTCTATGGAACAAGGACTTGCAAGTTAGAGCGAAAGGTTCAAAGTCAATGGTTTATGAAACTAAATGCAGATTTTTTGTATTATTACTGTGAGTGTATATATATATAGGTTGTAGCAAAGTATGAATATCTATAACCATTAGAAAATACAATAAGAGATGATGAGTACTTTGATTTTGCTTTTATTTTTGTTTCTCTCTCTTACATTTTCCTCTTCTATCAACTCAAGTCATAAATGCTCTATTCAACAAACCCTTGCTTTGCTTCAGTTTAAACAAAACCTCTCCTCCATTGATTCCCTGACCAGTGATCATATCGGGTATTCCGAGTGTGTATATTGGCTTAGTTCAGAATATACTCCAATCATGGTAAACTAGAACACAAGTATAGATTGTTGTGAGTGGAATGGAGTCACGTGTGACCATTCCACGGGTGATGTTATCGGTCTGGACCTTAGTTGTGGCATGTTGCAAGGTACTATCCACCCTAACACCACTCTTTTCAACCTCCCTCATCTTCAGAGACTCAACCTTGCTTACAATGATTTTACCGGTTCCCAACTTCCACCTGACATAGGCAAAGTTTCTAATAGTCTCACGCATCTCAACATCGCTTATTGTAGGTTTAAGGGACAAGTTCCCACGGTTATTTCATATTTTAGGAAACTGGTGTCTCTTGATCTCACTTGGAGTGGGATTGGTTTCGGTTTCAATCTTGAACCGGATGTGTTTATCAATATGCTTCAAAATTTTACTGTTTTGGAAGAACTTTGGCTTCCAAATGTTAACATCTCTTCAATTTTACCCACTAATCTTAATATCTCTTCTTCTTTGATTACTAGATCTTAGCAACACTGGATTGCATGGAAACATACCTCACATCATATTCAATATTCAATCTTTGGAGAAACTTGACTTGTCGAGTAACCGTTTCACTGGGCATATCCCTTCAGATATCACACGTCTTCCTAAACTAGTTAGTCTTAATCTAATTTGGAATGGGATTGGTAATTTGCTAATCAACCACATGTATTGAGTACACTTCTTCAAAATTCTACTTCTTTGACAACCCTTTATTTAGGTGAGGTTAATATAAGTTTGGTTTTACCCGCTTATCTAAATATCTCTTCTCCTTTAAAATCACTTGATCTTGGCTCCACAAACATGCAAGGGAAATTACCTAATAACATCTTTAGCCTTAAATATTTGTAAGAACTTAACTTGCAAGAGAACAATAATCTCGGCGGTCCACTTCCGGAGGTTAACGCAAGCACTAGCATTCCCCTCTCCTCGATAGATCTGTCAGGGACAAGCTTATCCGGAGAGATACCCGCCTCAATTGGCCATCTAAAGTCTTTAGAAATCTTGATACTCTCAGATTGTAGTTTCAATGGGTCCCTTCCCAACTCCCTAGTTAACCTTAAAAGGCTTAGCTTGTTACATTTATCATCTAACATGCTTTCTGGAACACTACCTTCTTCATTGTTTTCTCTCCAATCTATTAAAGGATTATACCTTGCTAGAAATCAATTAACTGGCCAGGTTAATCAGCAAGCATTTCAACAACTTACCAACCTCAGCTCGTTAAACCTTTCGTACAACAATTTTACCGGTGAATGGGAGCTGGATACTTTGTTTTCAAGTCTCGCAAGCCTTGACGCACTCTTTCTCTCATACAGTGGCCGGCATACATGTCACGACCAGTAATGCTAATCATTACGTCAACCCCAACTTTCAAATTTTAAGTTTGTCCTCTTGCGGTCTAAAGGTGTTTCCAATGTCCTTTCGAGCCATAAAAACTCTTATACACTTGGATCTATCTAACAACGATATACAAGGATACATTCCAGACTGGGTAGGGGAGATCGGTGGAAACCAGATGTCAGTTTTGAATCTTTCTAATAACTCACTAATCGGCACCATTCCAAATGTATACACGAATTGGAGTGGATTAGAAGGGTTTATTTTGAATGGAAATAAGTTAGAAGGAAATGTGCCAACTTCTTTGAACAAATGTAATAATTTAAGAATACTTGATTTGGGAAACAACCACTTACATGGCACATTCCCTGGTTGGTTAGGCGATCTTCCGAGGTTAGAGGCTCTTGTTCTCAGCTCAAATGATTTTCATGGTGACATTGTAACCTCTTATGCGGTTAAATTCCCATTTCCAAGGCTGCGAGTTCTTGACTTATCTCATAACGGGTTTACAGGACAACTCCCTACAAAATATTTTCAAAATTTCAATGCCATGAAGAATGTGGTAATAGGGAGCTCAAAACCAGAATATGTGGCCATAGGTCCCATGTATTATTCTATCATTGTTGCGATGAAAGGAGTGGTTCATGATATTCCGCGACTTCTGGTTGAGTACACGATTGTTGACCTATCAAACAATAAATTTGAAAAGGAGATTCCAAACTTGAACATGAAGCCCACACTTCTCATAGAAGGCCTGATATAAAACACAACATGACCTAAATTTTATGTTGTTTGCTTCTTTGTAATTCGACCCTGTTGAAACGAGACTAATCTTCTAATATCTACCTTAAAACAAAATGTAAATGTCAATATGGGGTTTCAAACATCATCATTGTTATTATCATTATCATTGTCTCCTTCATAGTATTCATCATCACGTTGAATTTGCTTGTCTTGTGTGTGTTCTGTTTGAAAGAAAAACTATAAGAACCAAACAAATCTTCAACAATTATGGGTCAACGGGTTTGACATTTTGACCTCTAGTAAACAACACAATTTTTGCTGTATAAGATGCTTTGTACTTACGATCTATACGTTCATCAGGGTTCTTCTCGTCTTCATCAAAATCAGGAATATAGAAATCAGGTGGAACCTGCAATATTAAGATACTTTGTCAACAATCTAAAACACCCTTTCGTAAAAATAATTAAACAAAAACTACAGTTAAATGAAGTTATTATAGTACTTTTTCATCGTACTCAGTATATCCCACCAATAGCAATGCTATGGTAGGGTCTGAGGAGGGTAAGATGTAGACAGCCTTACCTCTATCCCATAGGGATAGAGAGGCTGCTTCCGGTGAGACCCCCGGCTCGATAGTAGTTTTGAATCAAGCCTTGGACATAAGACACATAACACTCAATCATCGGGACACCGGCTGATTGGTGCATGTGCCCTTGTCTTTCGGCTATCAACGCCACCACATGATGCCTGATTAACCTTCCGCCACTTTTAACGTTATTTTCACGTGATTAGTAAAATAACGTCAAAATTAGTGCAATTTTACTTTTGCCCACCCAAGGGTTCACACATATATACATTATATGTGCGCACCGCAAGCAGGGCGTATTATAGTACTTTTTGTAATCCTTAATTACCTCTTGCATTTGTACACTTGGCGCGTGTTGAATGCAGCGAAGATTTTCTAGAACTTGCATCTTTATGGTGCTGAGATATGACTTGCTATTAAAATTTTCCTGTTCAACCAAACGAATTAAGTGTCAAGGCAGGTATTTTCGGTACGGATCAGATAAAGTTGACCAGAAATCCATTTTGTGAAATAAGAGATGACATACAATATGACCAGTTGGAATCCTTAACGAACACTCAGGAGCAAAATACTTGATATATTCATTATCTGGGATCTCTGCATCAGTCACACATGTGAATCTTTTAATCAAGCAAGTAATTTTGCAAAAATAAACGAGTGGAAACGATTAATATAATAAATGTATATACCGTTAGGAAGCTCAGTGTCTAAAAGAACTCCTGTTTCAACAGTCCAACACCGAGCAACATTTTCTTTGGTATATCCACCACCTCCGGTTACCTGCATAGAAACCCTAGAAATTAGTTTCTACTTAAAACAACATTTAAAAATACAAAAAAGATTAAAATGAATAATATTAGAATAGACCTACCAACAGTGGCAAACCAAACTTTTTCACAAACTTGACACATTCAGCATGTCCTGCCATAAGTCAAAAGTAACAGAAGGTAAGCATTCCAACATTAGTCAACTTATTAGCGTTTACATGTAAGCAAACCGAACGTACACAAACGGGGCATGTTCGTGTTCATTCGTTTAACTTTAACCAAACAAGCGTCAAACGATTAAACACGAACTATTAAACAGACAAAGTTTTTTGTTCGTATCCGTTTGTTAAGAAAATGAGTATGTTCTTGCTTATGTTCGTTCCACAATAGTATAAATGAATGGTTCACTAAATGTAAACAAACATAACTTAACATAGCTGAATGAATATCAATATGTGGACCTAAAAATATTAATAAAACTAGACTAAATTGTACTTGGTGATATTTTAATTTTACAAAAGTACAAAACTATGATAAATTGTAACGGGAATATTAATGAATATGTAAACAAATGAACATAAATGAACGGACGATATGATCACAATAAAATTAGCACCATCTATAGAGAGATTGAAGCAGCCCAAGCGGTCCCCAGCAAGTGAATCAGCCCCACATTGGAGAACTATCACACCCGGTTGATATGTCTCAACAACCTTTGAAATTATCTACAAAATATAAAAGTTTAAAATCCGCCCCTACACTATCATTATATTAATAAAAGTATTTAATTTTGAAACTTACTGTTCTAAACAAACGAGTAAAGCTGGTGTCATCTATCCCATCCTTTAAAGGAATGTTAATTGCATAGAATTTACCTTCTCGTTCCCCATTTTCCTACAAAACCAATGAGATACACTGAATTAGTCGCTATGTAACCCATATGTATCATCAGTTAGATTATTCGAGCATAAATTAAAAAAAGCTTTTATCATTAGTACATAGTGCCTATAGTTTACAATACAGGATTTTCATAAAGTAGTAGAGTTTACACATAGGAGGATTAATAATATACTTGACTTGCAGTTCAAGTTTATCATCATCATCATCATCATCATCATCGTACTCAGTATATCCCACCAATAGCAAAGCTATGGTAGGGTCTGAGGAGGGTAAGATGTAGACATCCTTACCTCTACCCCATAGGGATAGAAAGGCAGCTTCCGGTGAGACCCCCGGCTCGATAGTAGTTTTGCATCAAGCCTTGGACCTAAGGCACATAACACTCAATCATCAGGACACCGGCTGATCGGTGCATGTACCCTTGTCTCTTGGCTATCAACGCCACCACATGATGCCTGATTAACCTTCCGCCACTTTTAACGTTATTTTCACGAGATTAGTAAAATAATGTCAAAATTAGTACAATTTCACTTTTGCCCACCCGAGGGTTCACACATATATACATTATATGCGCGCACCGCAACGGTATCCTTATTTAGTCCAAGTATTGTATATAAATTAAGACAATTAGCCCAATATTTTATGATATGGTGTGCAAGGAAATGAAAATGTAACTTGAGTTCCGTTTACTTGACGCAACGCGTACCAAGAGCATCTACAATGCATTCCCTTTCAAACGCGCCATGTCAACTGCCACATTAGATTTCTACTCATCCTTCAAAAACACACATTTTCTCTCCAATGCTATGTCTCGTTTCAGACATCCCTTTTTAAAATAAAAGAATATAATAACATTTGAAGGGGACATAACATGAGAGAGAAAATAGGTGTTTCTGAAGGATGAGTAGAAATCTGACGTGGCACGTTTGTGGGCGTTTGAAAGGAGATGCATTGCAGATGAAAAGAACTCGACTAAGATAAACATATAGACCTCTGATGATCTCGGTACAAGTTCAGAACAAAAAGAACTAATATATAGACAATACTATACACATACATAAGGAAGCATATTAAAGTAAGTACACGTATAACTTGTGGAGTGTAGAATACCTTAACATCACCCGTTCCAGGAAAGAACAGATTTCCATATTTGTGAAAACTAACAGTCATCACCCTGAAAAGTCAAACCATCAAAAAAGTCAAAACCTGTGCCGGATACAGAGTCACACAGCAATATGTTGCTAAATTAACATATTAAATCAATTCTCTACAAAAGTAACAAAAAAAACACAATGTTTGAAATGGGTAGTTTGACTTTGAGGTAACGAGATTATGTTATTTATCTCAATTTTAAGCTCATTTTTTGATCAATGGTGAATAAATTTTCCATACATATCGATTTTGTAACTTTATAGCCGAAAGTGAAATCACAGAATGATGTTACCTATCAGTAAAGTAAAAGGCTTCTTCTACACCATCACCATGATGAACATCAATATCAATATAAAGAACCCGTGCATGATATTTGAGAAGCTCCAAAATGCCCAAAACCAAATCATTGATGTAACAAAATCCAGACGCCTCGCACTTTTTAGCATGGTGGAGCCCACCAGCCCAATTTATGGCAATGTCACAAAGTTGATTGTTTAATCTGCGTGCAGCATCTACTAGTAAGCAAGGTTACAATTAGGTTTGTAAACAAACTGAATAAACATAAATAGGGCATGTTTGTGTCCATTCGTTTATCTTTAAACAAATAAACGATCGAACACGAATAATTATACACACATAGTATCTTGTCCATGTTCGTTCTTTAAGCAAATGAGTGTGTTCGTGTTCGCGTTCGTTCATTTGTTAAGAAAATGAGTGTGTCCATGTTCGTTTGTTTATAGTATAAACGAACATAAATGAGCAAGCATAACTGAACATAGATTAATAAACAAAACTGAGCGAACACCAACTAAAACTAAATGTGAACATCAATCTGTCAGACCTAAAAAATAATAAAACTAGACTATATTCTAGTGAGTCTAAAAAAATTTACTGAATTGATTAACAAATGAACTTAAAAGCACGTAGACTAATGAACATAAACGGAAGTAATCTAACAAACATAAATAACCAAAAGAGACGTGTGTATGTTTGTTAATTTAACTAAGTGAACAAAAAGATCTGTTCATGTTCGTTCATTTATTAGATCAACGAACATCCTACCGAACACTTCACGAACAGGGTTCAAGCCTAGTTACAATGTATGTATAAAATATGAAATTCAACTAAAATATTATGTAAAAATGAAACTTTACCAATCGTTCCACCAGCATATATTTGGCAAAACTCAAACATGTCATCAAAGACCGGACAATCTTCTCCAAGTTTAACTAAACATCAAACAAGTATTAACATGTTAATACCCTCTGGATAAATCATTAAAAATATCTGATTCGTATCACTAAACAGATTTCTTACACTTTGCCATTTCTTCTGGAAACAAATGTTGTGTGTCGGGGTTGATTCGCTGCAAGAACTCCACATAATCAGCTGAGTGAAACTGCGCTAGCTCAACTGGATATGCCTTATGAGGCCTCTGTATTCAACAATCACACATCACATATCAAGAAAACACACCAACATCATAACCAGAAACCTATAGACAAATATAAAAAACTAACATAGACTTCCATCTTCTTGTGAAGATCATACGAAAGCACCAAATGATGAGTCATACATAATCGATGCGGCTTCATTGGATGATTCGGTCCAAAGTAAACATTACCAACATCTCCTGCAAAATTCAATTACTCCAATTTTCAAAATCATTTCTCAAATTCTGAATCTCATAAATCATAATCATTTTTAGCTAAACAACTGTGTAACTTATATGAAGGATAATCTAATTCACTCAATTGTCTTTACTAAAACTAGCAGTCTGCATGAATCTGAAAAAACTGAACCCAAACAAAAACCGACGGTTTGGTTTTATGTTTGTGTAGAAACCAAACTTACAGTTCGCTTTTGGTTTTGCATGTAATAAAAACCGAAGATACCAAACCAAACCGAGTTTATAGATCTTTATTTTGAATTCTTTATGTTAAGTAATCTATAAGAACTTAATAAACATGTAAGTCAAGTATTTTAGGCTTTTAGCACAAATGTATAATAATCAATTAGTTATTAATTAACAAAATAACTAATCGTAATTTCATTATTTTTGGGGCAAAATTTTTTTCCGCCCAAAACTTGAAGCTCAAATGGCAAAACAGAAAAAACCAAGCCCAAACCAAGAAACTAAAAATGAAACTGAAGGGTTTTCAAAAGTTCAAAAACCGAAGTTTCTGTTTTAGCTCAAAAACCGACCCAAACCAGAAATTTATTTTCGCCCAAAATTTTCAAGCTCAAATGGCAACCCCGAAACTGAACCCAAACCCAAAAATGCGAAACTGAACAATTCTCAATATATCAAAAACCAAAGATTTTTGTTCGGTCTTAGCTCAAAACCGACCCAAACCGAAATTTTTATTGTCGCCCAAGGTTTTCAAGCTCAAATGGCAAAACCGAACCCAAACAGAAAATTTTATTTTGCCCAAAATTTTCAAGCTCAAATGACAAAACTGAACCGGACCCAAAACAGAAAACCGAAACTAAGCGGTAATAAAAAATGAAAAAACAGAACTTTGTTCGGTTTTAGCTCAGCCGAACTGTGCATAGCCCTAACTAAAGCATAAAAGGTTCTAGGCTTTGAGATTATTAGGCAAAAACAGCTAAAGTAACCTAATAAAGACTCTGTATGAATTGAATTAGTAAATTGAATGAACACTTAAATCAGTAATTGTATGCTAATAATATAGAGATAATAATATTATCGGAAGAGGAAAAGCATACCGTCGTAGAAGTATGAAGTCCTGTCTTTTGACCGCATCTTATCGGCGAATTCAACCAAGTTTAGAAGATATCTGTGCCGGAGTTTTAAACCGCCATTGTTGAGGTTTCTTAAAAGCCAACAGCAGTCGGCCGGTATCGGTTAGCTTACGATGCAAACACTTAAACTCAATAATTAAATGCGTTAAAAGATTGTGTATTCATGTAGTGCTGACTGGACGCCGACTGTATTCGTGTTGAAACCTCTGTTAAAGGCCACTGAGCATGTTGTGGTTTAGGCGAACACGGGCTTCAACGATTTTTTTTGGTTAAATGACTTGTTAGGTATTGTTTTTAGTTAAAAGTTTTTATAACCAAGAATTGGTGTATATAAACTCCAACTAAAAGTTTATATAATGGGTAATTATAGTTATTAAATGAAGTTATAAAAGCCATATAACATATTATAAAATTGAAGATGAAAAGTCAAACTACAAAATACAACTCTAGAAAACAAAATGAACTATTGTTTTGAATTTGACTCGAACCCGTCACAAACCAAATGAACCATTTTTAGAATTAACATGTTTTGACCTAACCGTGACCCGACCCATTTACCGGCCCTATTAAATAATCTATCGATTTTAATAAAAGAAAATAATCGTGACACATGTCGGTTTGTGGTTAAATCTCACAACATTTTTTCCTCCAAAACCAAGGTCTTAATTGACCCTAATATATGTCATATTTATTTTCCCTTTACATTATATTTATATTATATCTATACATTTTTATAAAAATAAATATTAACATATTATTTTACTATATATTCTAAAATACATGGTGAAATCCAAAAATTAACAATAAACGATGTTTGCTAAAGATTGAAAAAAATATAATTTTAAATGTCATTATTAACATGTACTATGTATGAAAAACAAAACTCCAATATGCTTTCATTTTACAAAACAATTTTTTAATCATTTAATTATAAATCTATGCTTCAAAGTTTATCCATTTTTTTAAAAAATCAGTTCATTTATATTTGTTTTTATTTTGAATTGCTATATAAATTTATAAATTGTAAATATATATGCTTTAAATCTATCAATTTATTTTTTTCGTTTAATTTAGTGAACTATATATTTTTTTGGTTATTTAGTAAATATATATCAATTACTTTCATATATAACAAAGTTTATCATATTTAATTTCTTGATTCTTTTATGAAGGATTGTTTCGGGGTTTGTGAAACGTAAATTTGATTTATACAGTCAAAAGTTGGTAAATATATTGTTTGGTACAAGTTAAATACATTTGTGTCAAATTTTGTTACGGGTCAAAATTGAAAAAATCTTAGTATTTTTAAAAGTTTGAGAATACAAATAGATTTATCGTCAATTTTGTAATGTGTTCAAAATGTTGATTTGAAAATGTCAAACGGATAAAAGTTAGAATTTTAAACATGATTCGGGGTTTCAAAATTTATTTTCAATTACATTTTTGAAAATAATCAAAAGGCTCGAGATTTGACAAATTGACTATTTTTCTCTCAGTTATTAAAATTCATGAAAAGATAGTGAGCACTTCCGACATGCCACCCCATGCATATCAATGATTCTAAAATTTTATCAAATTTGAAACATTTGTGTTAGCATTAACTTTTTTTTCAATGGTGATCAGAACGTTGTATGAGAAACATGTTATGCAAAACTATGCTAAAATGAAGCAAAATATTCACAAATTTGAATGAGTTAACATGTTATTTTTTATATTGTTATTATAGCAAAGTCGAGAAGCCCCTGAAACTTATCAAAATATTTTTCATGATTTAACTCTGAAAAACATATTTATTGAAGAACATTCGTCATTATAATTTAATGTTCTCATTTTATTCTATGTGTTGTAAATTAATAAATATATCAATAAAGGTAATGCTTCTTCGGTATTTAGACCGAGAGGTTAGAACTAATATTGTATGAGAAGTATTCTTCCTGAATTCTTACAGTTATAGATATATAATACTGACAATGAAAGTTTCAATAGCGTTCTCGGGTACGTTTTTGCACATGCATTTTTTATTAAGTTCATTTAAAAAGTCATTTTGTGATATAAATAAAATCATTTATGTACACAAAATATAGATACAAACATAGATGTAATGCATTTTTTTATATATGTTATGTAATTCTTTGCGTACTCGCGCTACTTGCGGTCATATAATGTATATATGTGTGAACCCTCAGATGGGCAAAAGTGAAATTGCACTAATTTTGACGTTATTTTACTAATTTCTTGAAAATAACGTTAAAAGTGGCAGAAGGTTAATCAGGCATCATGTGGTGGCATTGATAGCCGAAAGACAAGGGTTCATGCACCAATCGGCGGTGTACCGATGGTTGAGTATTATGTGCCTTATGTCCAAGGCTTGATACAAAACTACTATCGAGCCAAGGGTGTCTCCGAAAGCAGACTCTCTATTCCTAAAGGGGAGGTAAGGTTGTCTACATCTTACACTCCTCAAACCCTACCATAGCTTTGCTATTGGTGATATACTTAGTACGATGATGATGATGTAATTCTTTGCTTTACTTGTAGTTTTATAATTTGGATAATCTTCTGTGTTATATGTACTCTAAATCTAGTATTATTAATAATAAATAATGTAAGATGTCAAAAGTTTTAGGAAAATTGGTTTTTATTGGTCCCAACTATCGTTTTTTGGTCACTGCCGGTCCTAACTAACGAATTGGCTGCTGACGGTCCCAACTTTTAACGTATTTGTTCCTAACGGTCCGCGACTAATAGAATTCTAACGTCGTTAGTTTAAGGTCGGCGGAAAAACGTTTTTGGCCGGAAAGCACACAATTTTTCCCAAAAACTCAACAATTTTGCCCCAAATATTATGGTAACTTTGTATCGTATATTTATGAACTTTTTTCTAGTAAAAGCCCCAATTAATGAGGTCGCTGGAACCCTAGAACCGTCGACGGAATTAGTTGATGGTGCTTAAGTGATGGTGGTTGGTTGGCGGTGAGTCAATTGGTGGTGGTTAGGGTTGTAAACGAGCCGAGTCGAGCCGAGCCAGAGTGTGCTCGAGCTCGGCTTGTTTTCTTTATTAAGCTGAAAATTGAGCTCAATCTCGGCTCGTTTAAAGCTCGATCCGAGCTCGTCGAGCCAGTCTCCTTTTTTTAATTTTTAAATTTTTTTATCATTTATTTTACAAATTTTGATATAAAAGACAAAAAAAATATAATTTTAACATACATATTATATAAAATTTATAAATTAGAGAATTTATAACTTTATATGTTTTATTTTCGTTATTCTTTTATAAGGTTTTAATTATCGAGTGACATAATATTTGTATAAGTATGATATTATTATATATAGATATTAAAATTTAGGGTTTAATCTAAACGAGCCGAGCTAATGAGTCGAGCCAAAACCGAGCCACGAGCCGAGCTGACCCTGGCTCGAGCTCGGCTCGTTTAGAAATCGAGCTGAGCTCATTTAGAATCGAGTTTTTTCGAGCCGATCTATTTTCGAGCGAGTTTTGAGCGAGCCGCGAGCCACGGGCTTTTTGAACAACCCTAGTGGTGGTGACGGTGTTCAGGTGATGTTTTTTGGCAAAAAATTGACTTTCCCGATCAAAAACGTTTTTTCGGCGACTTGAAACTAACAGCGTTAGGATTCTGTTAGCCACAGACCGTTAAGAACACATACATTAAAAGTTGGGACCATCAATGACCAATTCATTAGTTGGGACCGACAATGACCAAAAGACAATAATTGGGGCAAATAAAAACCAAATTTTCAAGTTTTTAAAATCTCAAAGTTTAGCGATTGTTATTTATCTCTACTATATATAAAGGAGGAGTTAATGACCTCTTAAAACTTAAGAGGTACAAATTGTATTACATAAAACACAACACTTGATGCATGTCTTAAGGTAGTTAAGAGGACATAGTAGTCTTTAGGCAAAATCAAACACATGATTAAAAACAAACTTACACTAATAGCCCCTTAACTTTAGTTAACTACTTGTAAATATAAGTAATAATTACAAATTTGGCACTTCATCTTTCCCTTTATATATGACAAGTTTATTCATTTTTTGTTACTACTATATCTTTAAATATATTATGATTTAAAAAAACCGAACCTACTGTTGCAACATGCTTATTTTTGTTGACGTTTTGACATAAAATTTGTTTAATACCGAGTTATTGATTAAAATGTACAACTCATTAATACATCAATGTACAAGTCCCTTGATAATGAAAAAATATAGTGATTTAATTCACATTAAATACAATTTTGGCAAAATCAAACACACGATTAAAAACAAGCTTACACTAATAGCCCCTCAACTTTAGTTAACTACTTGTAAATATAAGTAATAATTACAAATTTGGCAGTTTATCTTTCCCTTTATATATGACAAGTTTTTTTTTTGTTAATACTATATCTTTAAATATATTATGATTAAAAAAAACCGAACCCATTGTTGCAACATGCTTATTTTTGTTGACGTTTTGACATAAAATTTGTTTAATACCAAGTTATTGATTATATTGTACAACTTATTAATGCATCAATGTACAAGTCCTTGAAAATGAAAAAATATTGTGATTTAATTCACATTAAATACAATTTTTAAATCTAATTGAAAAAATTGTTCCATCCCAGACCAAATTATATAGTTACCACCTTTATTCTAGGGTCAATTTGTATGGAATTTCAAAACGAATGTCATAGAAATCTTCAACAAGGAGATCAAATGATAATTTTACAAATTTTATTTTCTACTTTTATGGTTCATCTATTATTGTATTCTGAATTTGATTATTTAAAATGTATTTAATGTTTCATTTTTATTTTCTATTTTTATGTTCCAACTATGCTATTTTATGCATACAACCTACCATTTAGTGACCACCTTTATAAAATATATATGTGTATATGTTAGTGTGTATTCATGTAGTGTGAAAAGAGAATTTAGTTTTTTTTTTCCGATATGTTAACTAAGTGTATAAGGTGTTGTTTGCATGGCATAAAAGAGGATGGCAAGTGAGATGTTTTGCAACCCGTATTGCAACTACATCTGCTTAATAGTTAGATCTGAGCCAAACATCGACCCTAACGAAACCTGTAGCAGTTTTCCTGTTCTGGACATATCGTCTAGCATCAAGCTTAACAAATTGGTATTCTTTGTTTTAATACAATTTAGTGGTATACTTTGTTTTGCTGCAAATTAATGCTATTTTTTACCTTTATGCAACATTTTAAATCTTTTTAATGAATTTATAATTTTAATTTTTTAAAAGCTTTGATATGATTTGCAGGATTTTCAAACAAATTCCCCGCATGGTCTAAATATGAAATCATATGACAGTTAGTAGAATAATTACAACTTACAAGGCATATGAAGGAAATGATCTTCATTCATCAAGACATATTTCATTCCTCTTATTACTTCGTAAGTGCCAGTGCCCGTGTAACAGGTACCATTACTTAAATTTCTACTTGAAGCCATTATGATGAGATTATACTCATATAGATCGTAATTTACACACTTCATTAAATGTAGTTTTTGTACTCAAATGAAACCAAAAAAACTTAATAAAAAACTGAAACGAAGCGACAAAAAAAACTTGAAAAAATCAAAACTAAACCGAAACCGACCTGAAACCAAAAATCGAAACTTAAAAAAACTAACAACAAAAAATACCGAAACGATACCAACAACTCTGAAATTAAAATTAAAAAAAAAACGAAACCAAAACTTGAAGCTAAACAAAACTGAATATAGATTTGGGTCAAAACAAGTAATTTTTAGTACGAGTTAAAATGAGCACGTTGACTTGCAAACAATAATTTTACATTTTTGTTGACCAATTGACTCTTTTGATAATTGAATACTTTTTTTTGGATATTTACAGATTAGATGAACCCGAATAAGTGAGGAAACTTCAAGATCTTGCTCCAAGTATGGACAAGATATGATTAATGTTGTACAAAAAACTTAGTGTAACACTATTATTGCTATTAAGGTCATAGTTAAGGTCTTCAAGCGTGCAGCAAACAAACACATCTGACACGTTGGATTTCAGTGTTGTCTATATACTTCGAAAACAAGCTTAGGTATGACAAAAGCTTTAAATTTATGCCAGTTGGGGCTTCAAATGCGTATTAGACTTTCATGGTTATGATTTATGCGATTGTTTTAAATGAATAGAATGTGTGAATGTAAGCTGTAGGGGAAATAGAAATAAAGGCGCAGATAAAGCTGTGTTTCAAGACAACGTAGGTAAACATGTGGTGTAAGATCATTCCAATTGAAGCCCATCGAAAATTTATTGCCGGTTTTGAGCGAAGATTGTTGAATAGCAGGCTAGATACATTAATGGACCGAGCCAGTCTTGAGCATTTACCAGCACCAACAAGAAACGAATGCACACTAAAACGTGTGGGTGATAACCACTAACAGAATACTTATACAATATATCACAAGCCAATGATAAACTAAAAAAACACGCGTTGCAAATTGCCGACACCGCGGCCTCGCGCCGATACCCTATTAGTTTATATATTATTGGGCGGTGTGGTGTGGTTCATCAAGTTTAGGTTTGTCTTTGAAGAACGAAGTTAAGGTTTTTTCCACCAGTATTCGCCACTACGATCCGCCGATTAGGATAAAGTTTACGTTTTCGATTTCTGCTCGTGCAATCAAAGGTAATCAATCAATCGAAATTTATATAATGTTTTATGGAATTGAAATTTGTATTTTGATTATTCATTAGTCAATCCAGTTCAATTTAAATTCAAGAAGAAGTGATATTCTTTTTATTATTAATTCAAGAGGTCTACATGCCCATCAAATTTTCATCAATTGTTTCTTATTTTTGTTATTTAGGAGTACAATAAAAAATACCAATTTTAGCAGCAATTGTTATGACTTGCAGGATGGAAAGCAAATGTTTGTGTTTGAGTATGATAAACAACCTCCCTCCATCCATAATAGATACCATCTTGTCCCTTGTAACGCTTAAAGAGGCCGCAAGGACGAGTGTCCTCTGCAAGGAATGGAGATACCATTGGACCAATCGTCCCAACCTTGACTTCGTTGCAAATGCCGTTCGACCTACTGATGACCACGACACAACCTTAAACAACAAGCAAATCTCAAACTTATAAACGCTATAAACCAACTCATGTCAGCTCGCCCGCATCCGATACACCACTTTTCTCTTTCCATGTATGCAGAAGGCCCGTGTCTCGAAATCGATCGTATAATAGGCAATTTGTCTAGGGACATCAATTGTGTCAAGAAACTGACACTTGACATGTCCGGCTACTCTTTACCTCAATCTCTTTTCTCCTTGCATAACCTAACGCACCTGCATCTCAATCACTGCCATCTTGATGTTCCGCCAACCTTTACCGGTTTTCGTACCCTTGAAAACTTATTCATGGAGAATGTAATCATCACTAAACAAATGCTTCTGCTTTTCCTATCAAGATGCCCGTTACTCAAGACTATCATTCTGGTAGCTTCTTATCTTGTTACTATAATATGAAAGAAAGATTTCATCTATCTTACTTACTTGAATTGCTGCCTGCAGAATCCTTGTCTCGGAAGATTGCCATCAGTTGATGGTTTCACCGTTGTTGAGTTGTTCGAGTGTTTACCCATGATTGAAATCCTCACAGTTAATCTTCCAATGTTGAAGGTAATATTTTATTTATTAAATTGATTCAACTCTTGTGCTTATGTCTAATCAGATTTTGTTTGCTATGTATGGTTCAAACAAGTATTTTGGTCAAGGCAGAGTTCCAAACAAGCTTCCAGCCGCACTAGTCCACCTTAAATACTTATGTATTAGAGAGATGCCTACGGTTTTCAAATACAGAGTCCCTTGTTACGCTTTTCTGATCAGAAGCAGCCTGAACCTGGAGAAACTTAAGCTGAAGGTAAATGACATTAATCTATCCTTGTTTATTTACAAATACATATAATAACAATAATAATAATAAGAGTTAAGTGCTATTTTAGTACCCGTGGTTTGGTTAACTACGCAACTTTAGTACCTATTCTTTATTTTGTGCAAATGACTACCTCAGTTTCAAAAAACTTGCATATTTAGTACTTTTTATCTAACCCCGTCTATTTTTTCCGTTAAGTCAGAGATAATTTGGTAACTTCGTTATTTTATTTGTTTTTTTCTTTTCTTTTAAACGTTTATATCTTGTGAACCCTAAATCCCCAAATCATAACATCAAAATCCAAATCCTAAATCCCCAAATATCGTAAAAATTCAAACCCTATGATGATATGGAGAAAGGGTTTGGGGATTTAGGATTTGGATTTTTGATGTTATGATTGTGGATTTGGGGTTTACAAGATATAAACGTTTAAAAGAAAAGAAAAAAACAAAAAAAAATAACGAAGTTTCCAAATTATCTCTGACTTAACGAAAAAAATAGACGGGGACGGGGTTTAGGGATGTGCAACGGTTCAGAACCGCGAGAACCGAACCGAAAATGAGTGAAAAATAAAACCGGAACCTATTATTGTAAACCGGTTCGGTTCCAGAACCGCTAAAGCCGGTTCTCGCTAAGCGGTTCTGGCTAGAACCGGTTCGATCATTTATTTATCAAATGAGTTATGCAAACTTTGCAAATTGCAAAACAAGTTTATACAATTGTATGTCTTCTTTCATGGTATTTAGATTATAACATGAACATCCGTTATTAAAACCTAAGTGTTGAAGTTAAATAAATCATTAGCAACGATAGATTAATGGAAGATCATATCATTTTATATTAAATTACCTTGATAGCTTAAATTAAAATTGATCATGGTTGCTAGTTCTTGAACGTAAAGAAAGAAGATTTTAATTAAAAAATAATTGAATGGATGCCGGTTAATAAGTTACTCTATAAAAAATGAGAATTGTTAAATTTATTTAAAGCGTTTTGAATATTCCGGTTCTTCGGTTCCAAGTCTCGAACCGCCAGTTTTACCCGGAACCGAACTGGGAACCGTTTAATGCAAATTCTGAGAACCGAGAACCGAACCGGTACACACATTAGCGGTTCTGAGGCACCGGTTCGGTTCCGGTTCCTCGGTTCTGGCGGTTCCGAACCGTTTTTTGCTCACCCCTAGACGGGGTTAGAAAAAAAGTACTAAAAATGCAAGTTTTTGAAACTGAGGTAGCCATTTGCACAAAATAAAGAATAGGTACTAAAGTTGCGTAGTTGACCAAACCACAGGTACTAAAATGACACTTAACTCTGATAATAATAATAATAATACCCCATACTCCTACTGTAGGTCTATCTTGATCTATACTTTGGGATAGCCGGTACAAAGGAAAGTTATTCGGATATGTGGTTGGAACATTTGAATGAATTAGAGATTGAGTTGTGGACAAAAAGAGGGTATAGGTTGGATTTAGTGAAGCTTATCTTGGCCAAGTCACCTAGGCTGAAGAAGCTTAAAGATACTGCTTTGGAACAGGGTTACTAAAGATGAAGAGTTGAAGTTGAAGTTGTTTTATGAGATGTTTTTACGATCCCCTCGTGCATCAGCGGTGGTTGAAATCATTGTTGAAAGAGGAGTTAAGATGGATCATAAGCCTTTTAACCTTGGTTAATGTATTTAAATCTGTTGGATGTTTAATTAGAACTCTTTTAATATTAATATAAATGGTGTTTTTACTTGAACTTTCACTCGGGGAACATCTTTTTGTTTAGTATCAACTCTTATGGACTGGGTCAACGCTTTCAGAGTATCTATTGACTCTGTATAGACATTTGGTTTTTATGGGATTTATGCCAACAAGTATATTAATGTTGCTTGAAAGAGGTACTAGCTGCCTGAGACTAAAGTCCTAAACCTAGAATTTGGACCCAAATGTAGCTTGAAAGAGGAAGTTAATGTGTTGAAGAGTTTTGACTCTTGTCTGGATCTATCAACTATGTCTGCAAGGGTCTTTTGGAAACACACACTTTTTGGATCGGACTTTCATTCGTGTGTTTCATCTGTACTGATTTACGTGTCTGCTAAATTTGCCTCGCATTCTAATATTTCATTTTGTTTGTTCAGTTTCTTGTAATTCGTTACCAAGGATTTATGTTATCAGTCCAAGGAAGCCCATATTTCAAACATGAGGGGCTTTACACGAATACCTCTAACCTCTGTTATAAATCGTCCATATTTTTATATAATATTAATAATTGTAATATTATATTCGATCAGCGTCGTCTCGATTCAATTTCTAGGTTTTTAAATCACGTTCCGTTGGATTTTTAGTGTTTCCGATATATACATATACTTGAAGCTATTAATATGCACACTATACGTCGATTGTTGATATTAGATCTATTAGCGTCATGAATTGCAGGATCTTAATTCGAGACTCAGTTTCAAATTGTTGCCTGATGTTTTTGACCTAAAACTGATTAAAATATGTAATATTGAATTAACTGTATGCTAGTATTAGAGATATATTATTGTTGACCTGATTTTGTTTATTAGTTGTATGGATTTTGTGGTAATTGTGATTATTGTTGACTGTTAGCGGTGTTGCGGGATCTATGTTAAGCATGAGTGCGTGTAAATGTTCTTACAAAAGTTTGACGTATGTAGTCATTGTAGTTTTGCTGATATGTGTTGTTGATGGTGATGCATTTGAGTTTGAGCCTGCTTTCGAATTATTAGATTTTATCGAGAATGTGTTGGTAGTGGTTGCTCGATGTTGTTGACCTAAAACTGAAAGAAATTATAAATTATACTTGTGTATGTTAGAATTAGGGATGTATTATTGTTGACATGATTTGTTTATTAGTTGTATGGATTTTGTGGTAGTTGTGATTATTGTTGATTGTTTGTGGTGCTGTGATTTTTGTTTAGCATTAATGCATGTGCATGTTCTTACAAAAGTTAGACCTGTTTTGATTTTTAATCATTCATTTGTAGCCATTGTTATTTTGCTGATATGTACAGATAACTGTTCTAAAACCTATTGTTGATAGTAATGCATTTGAGTTTGAGCCTGGTTTCGAATTCTGACATGTTTGCTAGATCTTATCGAGCTTGCGTTTGTGGCGGTTGCTTGATGTTGTTGACCTAAAACTGAAAGAAAGTATAATATTAAATATGTGTATGTTAGGATTAGGGATATATTGTTGACATAATTTGTTTATTGCTGGTATGGATTTTGTGGTAATTGCAGTTGTTTACTGTTAAGACTGTTAGTTGGGTTGCAGGATCTATTCTGAGCATGAGTATATGTAGATGTTCTTACAAAAGTTAGACACACGTTATAGCTTTATTGTTATGTATATGCAGCTTTTTTTACAGCCATATTGTTGATAGTTGATAGTAATGCGTTTGATACTAATTGATTTGTTTGTTCAATGAATCTATTGTATGTGATATTTGATTATTAGTTACACAGTATAATATAATCCACTTTGCGTTATGTAAAAAATAATTGGTATGTTAACAAGGTCTTTTTAAGTAGAAGATTACAGATGTCTTTGAGTTTAGTCATTATGTTTACATTTTGACTTGCAAATGGTGGACAGTTTTTGTGTTTTTGAAGTTCATCATTGATTTCCAATGTCATCAATATGGTTGTATGACTGTATTTTTTGTGTTAACATTACCATGGATATGCCTCGAGTTGATACATATCTGATTGGCTGTATCGATTTTTGTTTTTATGTAAGTTTATGATTTTCATTTGTTGGTAAGCTTATAGAACCAAAAGACCACTGATTGGGCAAAATTTAGGCATAATATTCAAAAGCATATTCTTTGCTTTGTAGTTTTTATATGTTTGGTTTACTTTTTTTTTATCTGTCTGACAAACATGACAATCTTGATATTGAGATTGAATTTGGTTCAAATTTAGCTTCTTGGTTTAGCAATTAGTATAGCTTGAACTGTGATATGCTAACTTCTTAAAATCTGATTACTAATTTTTATTGTTATTTAATTATAAGCATGATTTAGCTGCGACCGTTTCCACCACATGTTGGAAGTTTTTTATTGTCTGTGTGGTATAAACATTTTTTTCCAGCACCTCACACAGCGATATTTGACAATAAAAAGTGAAATGGATTGAAAAGTTGTTTTAAAAATCTAAACTTGGTACTAAAAACCAAAATAAGTTAAAGTTGATGCTATTTTTATTCCCATACTGATTTGAAAACCGATATACATCATTGCACCAACACACAATGATTCTCAAGAGTTCAAAAGTATGACCGATGCAAGTTTTTTAATTTAATTTTGTAATGTATAATGTTGCAGAATGGCAGAAGAAGCACCTTTTAGTCCAAGAGAGCAACTTATTGAGAAGCAAAAATTGTTTCAAAGCATCCACAAACACACCCACTTGAAAAGCCCGATGGGCAAGATCACCTCGGTTGCAATCCCTCTTGCTTTAGCTGGTTCTTGCTTGTTTCTCATTGTGAGTTTTAAGAGTGAAAACACAAATTACACAATACCTATTTACCCATTTTGTACAAGTAACTGATGATTTGCATATTTGTACAGGGACGAGGAATTTATAACATGTCTCATGGGATCGGGAAGAAAGAATGAGAACATGAATTATGAAGTGTGCTAATAAAGGCGCATGAATGGTTATCTACTTTTGATTTTTTTTTCATATTTAGACTCATGTTGTTTCAAGTTTCTGCTTTTATAAATCTTGAATAATTACTTGGTAACAGACATGTTGCTGGCATTTGTGTTTTCTACTTTGACATCAGTTTTCAGCAATCATTTTTTTGTTTGCACCTTGTTAAACTTCTGCATCAATATATGTTGACATAATTATGGTTTTGTGACATGAATTTGTCAAACAGAATTGTGTGACGATTAATTGGCTGTAAACAAGAATCATGATTTGATGAAGGTTTTACTTTTAATCTGGATTCAAAAATAGGCTCGCATCCGAGTATCTGACTGGTGATTGGTTGTCATCGGACGAATTTTAATCAATCTGACAGTTTTTGTGATCAACAAATCTTTATCTCAAATGAAAGCACACTCAATTCAAAGTTTCAAAACAAATTGTAATAAAAAGTAATGTATCTGACAAACAATTGTCATAAACATTGCAAAGAGGTATAATATATGATAATGTAACTTCATTTTGAATACATACACGTGATAATTTAGTACTCCATGGTTTATCTAGGTAGTTCTACTGTCTTTTGTTGTATCATGTAAGACATGCGCATTCTCTTAGAAAAAACGGAATTTGTTTTAAAGTAGCAGGTATTAAACACGGGCATCAACCACCTGTTTCTACTTGTTTTTGGCTTTCTCTTGACAACATTGTAAATTTCCTTGATTATATTTTTCTTCATTTCCTACTACCTTTATAACCTATGCATTAAAGTACATGTTTTTTTATTATATCGACATTTTATATGCTGGATGTGTACGCTTATGGTTTTGGTTTATTTATGTAGATGTAGAATAGGCTTTGCGATCCAAAAGGGGATAGCGGCGCAGCTTGTTGCTCGCTTACCCATTATCCAGATGTAGTTTGGGTTGTGTTAAATGTTAATAAATTAATTTATTAAATAAACTTGTAGTATTATTCGAAGAAGCTTTGAAAATTTAATGATGAACCGAAAAAATCTAAACAAGCAAGTATCATCTAATTATCCAAATTAAACATGGTGGAATCAAAATGGGCAGGATTTTCACTTGGATGATGCTTCTACAGTTGACAAATGTTCTATTTTTTGTGTTTTATTAGAAGATGGGGATTATATATTATTATAGAATGTGAACGTTAATAAAATTTGTGCTGCTGTTCAATCACTAGATGTTGAATCTAAAATTTGAATTTATACCCCGTGGTTAAACCTACCTTTCTAAATATAACACAATTTCTATGTTAAAAATATTAGCTATCACATAACATTAGATATTTTATTCTTACTTCAAAAAATTGGTGCAAGTTTATTAAGTAAATACACTAAGTCTTGTCTTCATTAGCTAAAAACTAATCAAGAATAAGTCTTGTCTTCATTAGCTAAAAACAATCATAAAATTTTTACCGTAATATACCGTTATCAATACCATAGGATTTACTAATTAATCTATACTCAGTATTTGTGTGGTATTTTCAATATATTACCGGCATCGATACTAGCTAATACCGAAACTCAATAGGGCCACAAATCAAAACCAGTACTATCACCAAAGGAATGCAGTCGGGACAATAATGGTTCGGTACTGAAATAATATTGGTATGGTACCAGAATTCTGTGTTATATGTCAAATCCCTATTTCAGATGTTAAAATGTTAAGTTCTATTAAATGATAGATATATGCAAATAGTTTATTCTTAAGAAAATATAAATAAACATTTAAACATGAAAGACGTAGACAAACATATATTACTGCTTAGCGTATCCTCTTCTTTTATTAAAAAGCAACATTTTTAGAATGGACATAATAATATAAAATGGCATAATATCATTTTAAAACACTTATTAAAATTATCTTTTTAACCACAAGTTTCTTTTGATCCTTATTGTTTGTGGACTTAGAACCAAAATCTTCAAACCTAAGTGTTTTAAAAGTTTTGTCTTTGCTAAATGACCACTATTTCCATTGTTACCATTTTAAAAAGGTAAATTGAATTTTAATAATCTCAATTTAATGCATTTAGCCGATAATAATTTCAACTTATAAAATGGTTGTTAGTCCCAATTTTCACACAATTTGTTTTCATTGGATCTCTGTTAAAAAAAACTTAACGACGTTAAGTTTTTTCCAAATTTCAAATTGATGCTTTAGGACTTTCGTCTGGAATGAGGATACGAGTTGATTGATGTAAATTTACCTCAAAACGGTGATCCAAACGACTAAAGGATGCTTCAATTCCGGTGTGTAAACTTGTAATTAACAAAAATGAAGTTGTTTGAAGCACCGTGTTGAGGTAAGTCTTATATCAATCGATTCGTATCCTCAGTCCGGACGAAATCCCTAAAACATCAATTTGAAATTTGGAAAAAAACTTAACGTTGTTAAGTTTTTTTTAATAGAGGTCCAATGAAAACAAATTATGTGAAAACTATTTTTCAAGTTAAAAGTATTATCGGCTAAATGCATTAAATTGAGATTATTAAAATCCAATTCGCCTTTTTAAAATTAATCGTTATAAGGGATACACTCATACAAGTCACATATGTCCAATGTGAGTGTTTACTTGAGAAACTAACGCCAAGTTAAATTATTACTATTTATTAAATAAATAAAGACAATTCTCAACCCTATGTATAGAGTTACAGAAATTACAAATTTTGAAGCGAGGTTACATTTAAGTGGTGAAGTTTAGTGCTGGGGTGTTTTTTTGGTTTGTATTTTTATTCGAGTTTGTCAAATTGGATTCTTCATATTTGATATTTGAGAATTTTAAATCTAGAATCAAAACCCGACCTAATCTCTTTCGGTTTTTAGGTTCCGGTTTTATCATATTGGGTTTTTAAACTTCGAATATGTGACCTATAAAACTAAATAAATGAAGTACTAAAATTAAAACAACATCATCTCTTCACTCAAAAATGGGAGCGGCCGAGCTCTGGGCTCACATGATGCAGCTGAAATTTTATACATGCATATTAACAAACTAGTCTATCTGAAGGTAGTTTATAATCCCAAAAAATATTCATTCTTAACTTTGTTTTCAGCAAATGTATGTAGTAGGAATGTTAAGATAAAATATTAAACATGTATTTAAAATTGTTTAAAAAATGATTAAAGAAAGTTATTGAGAAAAACAAATAAAACGTAAATAAAATACTATTAAAAAAAATTAAATTGGTTTTATATTTATATTACAAGTGTAAGGGATGAAACCAAACTTGAAAAAATGTGTCAAAAAGTGATTGGTTGAGGTGATAGTCATGAAAACCTTAGGCTGAGGGGTGTGGGGGGCAATCCTGGGCGCGAGAGCCCCTCCGCTCGGGCCTCGGGGCGCTAACCCCACACCACCGGGGCGCGAGCCGGGGCGCGAGCGCGGAAATCCAGGCATGCGTGAGTGTGGTCGCGGGAGAAGAGAGAGAAAAAGCTGGTGGGCCCGCCCAAAAGAGCCGTTGAGCTCCGTTTTTAAAAAAAAAAAACCTTTAAAAACTCCTATATAATAACCCAAAATCAACCCATTTCAACCATATCAAAACACAACTTCAATCTCCAAACTCCTATATAATATCCCAAACTCCTATATAATACCCAAAAATGTCTGGAAATTGGTACCCAAACCTAGATTCAGGTTATAGTTACAACGATTTATGGTCGTCACCAGACCAATCGATGTTTTTTTCGGGGTCGCAAGAAACATCCGGCTTTCAACCATCCAACATACAACCGTCTCCTAACTTTGTTGTTCCAGAGACACAAGAATCACACGGTGATGCTACGGGAGCAAGAAGACGCGTCCGCCGGAAAAAACAACTTGCAACGGACGGGCCGGGACCGGCTTCGACTCCGAGGACGAAACGGAAAACCACTCCGTGGTCATCGGATGAGAAGGAAGCCTTGTGTCGGGCTTGGATAGTCATTTCTGAGGATCGGCGTTGCGGTAATTGTTTTAACGTTTTTAAAAATGATTTTTAATAAAAAAGTTAAATAAAAAAGTTATCTGGAAATCTAATTTAATTATTCATTTTGCAGCCGACTACCAAAAAAGCAAGGTTTTTTGGACAAATGTTAGGGAGACGTTCTATACGCTCGTTGGGAGTACAGAGCGAAACGCCGATATGATTTCGGGTCGGTGGTCCGAAATCAGAAAATTTGTCGGCTTGTTTACTAATCTTTTCAACAAGAACGCCGGTCGTATGAGACCAAGTGGCAGTGATGATTTGGCGGTTTACAATTTCACTGTCGAAGAGTGGAGGCAGGAGTGTTTGCGGAGGTATGGGACGGTGAAGACGTGGGACGATTTAAAGTTGTGGGAGAGGTTGAAAAGGTGTTCCAAGTGGGTTGAGCTTGTGGCGCCGGACCATGATGCGGAAGTAGGGCCGAAACGGACTAAAACTAGTTCGTCTGGAGCGTATAGCACTTCCGCCGGGTCGGATTGCCGCGTTGGATTCGACCTAAACATTGCGGGGGAGGAAACGTCTTCACCGCCGAGGAGGCGGCCATTGGGACGGGACGCCAAGGGGAAAAAACCGGCTGAGGGGGGAGCCGTATCGTCGATCTTGTTGAATCCCTCAATAAATTCAACAAAACCATGGAGGTGGTCTCTAATGACAAAAAGGAAAAAAGTCGAATGAGAGATTTGGACTTCCTTACAAGAGACTTCAGTAACCTAAATCCGGTCGATCAAATGCTGATGGAAAAGCAAAAGGAACGTATCCGAAAGAGGTTGATCGAAGAAGACCAAGCCGAAGAATAAGAATAATGTTTTTTTTAGTACTTTAATTTTTATTTTATTTTTAGATATTAATGTGTTTTTTTTAATGTGTGTTTTTTTTAATAATTTATGAGTTTTTTTAATAATACGTTTTTTGAATATATTTATAAAAAAATAAAAAAAAAATCCGCTGGAGCCCCTGCTGGAGCCCCTCCACACCAGGGCCAGGGGCTCCAGCGGGGGCTCCAACACCCACCTTATCCAGTTTCTCTCTCTGCCACACGTCACAATATTATTGGCTGGAGCCCCCACTCGCGCCCCCGTTAGAGCCCCCACACCCCTCAGCCTTATATACATCCATAGCTTTATTCACATTTCATGATTAGTCAATAGCCCTGTCTTCGGCATCCCATTTCTTGTGGTTAACGTAACAACTACAGCTATATAATTGGGAAACGTTTGGGCTTATATTACTACAAATGCCATTTCAGTTATTAATGGGCAAATATTCTTATCTAGTGACCTATTTATGCTCCATCTACAAACAAATAAATAATACTTTGGTCTATTGTAAACTCTTTTTCACAAAAATAGAAAGACTTTTTGTAACTTTATAATAATATTAAACCCAAAAACACACCAGGCGACAAATACATGTCGCCCCCCTTGTCGCACTTCTTATCGCCGGGAAAGGGGGGTGGTGTTCTCACCCACGTCATCTCAAATTATCGCTCACTACACATTGTCTTATGTTCACAATTTTACACAAACCAAATTATAATAATCTTATTAAAGGTTGCATTTCAAATTTGTGCCCTTATGTTCACATGTTTGATAAACTATGATTTTGGACCCCGCGCTTCGCGACGGGATCATTAAATCAAACAAAAAAAATATACGTAAAAACGTTAAACCACGAAGGCGTTGTGACTCGATGCAAAATCAGCTTGTATCGGGGTATGACATCGAAACTAAACAAAAAAAAATAAATGTTTTAATGGCAAAATAAACAAATTATCACACGTGGAACAAAAAAACCAGCATGTTACAGTTGCGAACTGATGCAAATTCGGTTAGTATCTGAAGTACCAGCACAAATTGGTAAACATGAATTAGTAATCCAAAAGATCATATTTTAAAGGTGTGGTTTCAAACGTCGAAACACAAATATAAAAACATATGACGATGGGATGATTTTAAATCACGAAAAAAATTTCAATCATTTTAAAAACCAACCATTACAAATATGAAAGCAAAGTTTAAGAAATTTTAACCGACAAATAAAACATGCAAAAACAACACTTGCCAACGTTTAAGGTTTAGATTTATAGTTTGTTAAATATTATAATTAGTTGAAATAAAAAAGTAAAATAAAGAAAATAAAAACCATCTGATAGTGTATCCATCTATATTGTATTTTTAAAAGTTTTTTTTTTAAGTTAAAACATATATAAAATACAAATAATAAAGTAAAACTTAAGCAACATAAAATTATAGCATAATTTATGTAAAAAATAGTAGACTTAAACCCTTACTTTAAATTAGACAAGTCCTTCGTAGTCAAAATTGACATTAAGTGGTTTTATGTCGCTGGCAGTGATGGTTATTTTGTGCCGTTGGTAATGATGGTGGTTTTGTGTTGGTGGTAATGATGATGGCGAGTGAACCATTACATTTGAGATGTTGAGCCATCAAACACGAGGTGGAACCCTAGCACCGCCTAGTCAGAAACCTTGATCGTCGACATAAGCAGAGAATGTCGCCAAAAATCGACTATATACAAATGCCGCACATCGTCATCTTCATTAACACCAATTCTCGTTGGAAAATCGTCACAACCGCTGAAGCTTCTGGTTTTGGTGGCGGTGTGCGATAGCTGTGGTGGGTTGTTACGTTTGCAGATGAGGACAACAATCAACATCTGCCTCCAGCCATGATACAAAACATTATTTGCCTTGTACCCATTAAAGAGACTACTAGGTCCTCCCTAAGCAATGAATGTTACATTAGGCCAAGATTCTCAACCTTGTGTTTGACCATGACACGTTTCAAGTATCTATTGTTGCTTATCCATTGTCTCCTCATAAGCTCACGTATGGAAACGTGCAAAGTAAAAGGAGATGAATGAATAGGTGTAAGATTTTCTCAGCTGTATATCAAGTTCTCCTCAACCCTGAGGCTCTAATAAAGTTCCACGTGTGCTTCCCCGCTCCACTCACTCATCTTAATTACGCATTTATTGATCTTTTGAGTTTCACACACACACACACGTTGTCTTTCTTCATATTCTTGGTCAAGAACTCCCAAATCTAGAGACACTTATGATAAAGGTGACAAAAATCTTGTGTACTTTCTGCTTCCTTTTTTTTTGCAGCCAAAACATTAACTCACTTGTGTAAATGCAGGTTTATGATGAGTAGTCTAGGTCCTTTTCTGAGTCAGTGGGATCGCCTTCCATTCTCCAAGATAATCTTGATATTCCATTGGCGCATCTCAAGGTTTTAGATATTCTCAATATAACAAATGTGGAGAGGGGTGAGTTGGACTTCATCAATCTTATTCGGGTCCGACTGCCTAACTTGGAGAAGGTCGATATCTCTCTTGAGTATAACGTGGACGGGGATGAAAAGTCGGAGATTTTAGAATATATCTTGATGGCCCGACGTGCTTCACCCATGGAGAGATTGGAAGCTTGGTTCTGTGTCTGCGTTTCGTTGATAATAATAGAGAGGCTTACAATTGGTGTTGTTCAACCTTGGCAGGTACATGGGGCTGCAGATTCTTAGAGAAAGAACAAGGCATTTCAATTCTCATATTTGACTCAGCTTTCAGATTGCTGGCTTGGGAGGATGTATGTACGCCTAAAGGGAGGATTAGGCATTCGTCAAATGAATCAAGTGCATGAGGCCCTGCTCGACGCTTGGGGAGACTCTGTATCGACTGAATCGTATTGGGTGAAAATATGCTCAGTCTGCTTCTCCCGCTGTTTGTTCGAGAACTTGTCGCTCTTCTTCGAGTTTTTAGGTTCCTTGGACTCTATCCTTCTATCCAATAGTTATAGTAGATTAATACAAGATCTGTCCTGCGCAAGTCATTGTTGAAAGGTGAAAATCTTGACCAGGGGTGTGTATGGGTTTGTTTTTGTTCAAATCCCTACATGTAGATTACCTCAATCGCCGAAAGATACGCGGACAGATTTTCAACCATGAAGAAAGACTGAAACAGCATTGTAAGGGTGGAATTGTCGTCATCGTCGATAGCATCGGTATTCTGTATGATGTCAAAATTAGAGGTTAGCAAGTTACAACTTAACGAAACCAAACATAAGAAAACAAGATAACCGGCTTGTGACTTTTAAATTTACGTTCCTTCCTATGCACTAACATAATGTCATAAATACACATTGAAAATTAAAAAGAAGAATGCTCTATAATCCGAATTCTGTGATGTATTGAGTTATTTCAAACAAAATAGCAAAGCCACCCAATGTATTTACATGTCTCAACCTACACATACAAAAATAGTTCTTGTTATCACCTAGTGTCATGGTTCGGTTTCAAATCGTGAAACCGTTCAAACCGCTAACCGGTTTGGTTTCAAGGTCAGCTTATTTCTTTAACAGCCGGTCAGTCGGTTTCAAACCGTAACGAACGGTCTGGTTTACAGTTTATCCAAAATCCGACCGGTTTTAAACGGTGGGTTTTTAATTTATATTAAACTTAATTAAAATAAAATACACCCATGTTCTATCTCTGGTTATTACTTTTATCAGTTTATCTTTTTCCTTTATTTTGTGATTATACATGAAACTCTACTTAAAACCAAACAAACTTTTTTAAACTTGCTTTTTGTATTCTTAAACTTGTATGCTGCACATCAACTGTATTCTAGTTGTTTTGAGCACCGTTCAAAACAGCTCGCTTTGGTTCGGTTACGGTTTGACCTAAAAACAGACAAAATTGGACCGTGAACACCCCACCCCAACATGTTATCAGATTATTCATAATAAAATACAAAAACTCCTCACAAATTATATTATACACAAAGCCATTTATATTTACCTACACACATACTACAACTGTTGATAATAACAGATATCACCTACACATATCACCGTATTAACCTACACGTACATAACTAATTCATGGTAACGCCAACACAACTGTCGACACTTTTGGATCCCTAGCTCCCGAGGCGGTTCGCTTCTTGGAGCGGGTGCAGAAGGCGGTCCACAGTGACTCGCAGAGCCCGAGGAACCAAGGATTTATATTTAGTTGAATAGGCTTTGCGATTCAAAAGGGGATAGCGGCGCAGCTTGTTGCTCGCTTACCCATTATCCAGATGTAGTTCTGTTTGTGTTATATATAAAAGGATTTACGGCCAGACAATTAGTTTGCATAACCTGCACATACTAGACGGTATTTACCTACACAAAAACCACAATTGTTCATCATACCACATATCACAATAGTTGCCAACACGGATAAAAGTTTTAACATACAAATACAAAGCTAGTTCATGTGATCACCTACATATATCAGGGTATTAACCCACACATACAAAGCTAGCCGTGGGTCCTTTAGGTCTAGTCATTTATTGAGTAATATTTAAGTAAGTTATAACTATTTTCAGCAATACATTTTTGACCAGTTTCAGTTTCAAAACCGAACAGCCCAATACCGAGGTAGATTAGATAGTGGAAGGAAGTGAACTTACGACAGTCAGGCTTTCCAGTGAGGGGCATCTGGACAGGAGCAGCAGCAGGCGACTTTTACTTGCGAGCACGTCTTCCATCACCAAACTTTTAAGGCATAAAAAGCCACCAAAGTCCTCCGGTACACGTACGAGATCACATAAGGAGAGGTGTAGGTAGGTTAGTTGGTCGAGCGAAAAGAGGGAGAGAGGAAGCTGGTATCCGTCAGAAGTAACGAGTGTAAGCTTCTTGAGTGTCTTTTGCTTGGAGAGATAAGCTATCGCCTGATCAATTTCAACACATGTAGCATCTGTGGGAATATTAAGAGTGAACTCAACTAGTGGAGCCTCACGGTTGAGCAAGATTTGATAGACAGCTGAGAAAAGCTTGGACCTCCTGGTCATTCCCCTCCTATCACTTAGCACGTTGCCATACGTGACCTCAAGAGGAGTCAATGGATCATCAGCAGTGGATACATGAAAGGTGTTATGGTGGGAATCTTGGTCCAATGAAACCGCCATTGTTTAGAGAGAACACTTGTCCTAGCAGCCTCTTTAATAGGTACAAGACAGAGTATGTTCTGAATCAAGGCTGGAGGCAAGTTGTCGATGGTCGTCATCTGCAAAATTAACAACAAATAACGAGTCTGTTCAGTTCAGTACAGTATAGAAGCCTGTTTGAAATGCCAAAAAAAACAACATAAATAACTAAACTAACTTCATAATGAGTTGTCTGTCAAACATGAAGCATTACTTAAGTCATATATAATCTCAACAGATATCAAAACATCCAAAATGAATGTAATACTAACCCTGCTACCCTGTTCTGTTCGGTTATTGTACGAATATTATTTTTTAGGTTTTTCTAGAATTAATCATTCCTGTAAAACATATATTCATTCATTTACTCACTAGATTAGATTATATTAGATTATTTTTTCGAACCCTAACCCCACTTTAGAGATTTTAGGATATTAATTAATATTATACTCCTAAAATAAAATAAAATGCCAGCAGCCAATCGGTAATCCAATCAAAAATGAAAACAAAACGAAAATTTAGGAAAGCATGAATAAGACAATGAGATTTGGTTTGGATTAGTATACTCACAATCGATCGCCACTATTCTTTGGCCTAAACCCTCGAGAGTCTGACGAGAGAATAATAATAATATAAGACCCCGGGGTTTATACTCTCTCTACTCTTTTTTATTATTATTATTATTATATCAAAACGGAAACCTATAATTAATTATATTGGGTTATTTGGAACTATGTTCCAAAATTAATAACATATCATATACATACAATAACAAAGTTACTTTCTATGCATCATTGGCTAATTTTTGGGGGTTATACATCATTGAAGACCTGAAATTATACATTAATTAATGAACTTAATTTATTTTCTCACCGGCTACCTTAAAATGGAAGTTATAACTAGTTAAGTACCTATAGCTTTAGCTTTTTCATGATTCATTTCTACATAATAATTAGAAAGAATTATCGCTTTAGAAGCTGCACTGGCACACACTCAACTAATGCATTGAACCCGTCAATGGTTTCAATTCATATTTCACTTCTTTTTTAATTCGGGCTTCGCGTTTTCTTTGCTGATAAGATCGATGCACAAAACATATAACAATTATGTTGGCATATTAATATTCTTTATTTTCTTTGTTGATTTTTAGAGTTGGATTTACATGAAGATGTCTTATAGAATAACCATGTTGTCGGTTGAATATATTACCGGAATAGGGTGCGTGTCGAAATGAGTAACATTTTGTGTCCATCTTTTATAAGATACTTTGTTAAATCAAGGGATGTTCACATCCAAGTTTCTTCGGTTTTGACGTAAATTCATGGGCGAATTAAGTACCTTAATATTTTCGTCTAAGCTTCATCACTGCGTAAATTCTATGCCGAAACCCTAACTATGGTTTTGGAAACGACAAGCCAAACTAGTTGGGACAAGTGTGATGGTCGGCTAATCAGTTTTACTAGTTTCGTGGCGTAGCGCTTTTAGCAGTTTGAGCTAATTTTCCTTTTTTTTTTCTTTTTCAACTCATTAACTCTTTTAAAAACTTTAACGCGACAATATGGTTATGATTGCATTACATGTACATAACGTAAAGTATTTAAGCCAACAAAATAAAGGGGGGTAGAGATACATGGTGGAATACCATCACATGCATGGATTGATTGTTACTTGAGGATGATAACCAACTTATGAAAGTTATTGCTCGTAACTCTCCTTGCATGAAGAAGTTAACTAAACTCACCCAAATCTGTAATATAAGTTAAACATCAATAAACAACAAGACTTTTTTTTTTTTGAAGTCCTGACTCAATATTTAACCAAAGTTTCATATAAAAATGTGACATATATATATATATATAGAAAATAAGTCCCCGGGGTTATTATTATTAGTATTATTATTATTAGTTAACTTATTTTATAAACTTATAATATTATGAAAACCTAAACCTATATTTAATTATATTGGGTTATATTTATTTATTTATTTATTTGGGACTGTGTTACAAAAATAATATATATTCTATCATATCCTATCCTATCCTATCATATTCTATCGTAACATTACCTTTTTCGCATCAATTTTATAGTACAACCTTTTGAATTCGCGCATTTCATTTTTCTTACGCACTTAATTGCATTTTTCCAATATTAGTTAGTAGTTACTTTGGTTAAGACCTTTTATATTCATAAAGGACAAAAGGTGTAATATACACTTTTACATTATTTGTTTTCCTTTTTTACTAATAAAAGGGGTACATTGATAATAATGTTATAAAACCTTAACGAAACTTTTAACCTTTGTTAGTGCTAGAGACAAAAAATGTGATGGTCGTGAATATTGTGTTTCATTTGATACTGACGGAAGATGAAACTTACTCTTCGCTTTTTGATGATTTATAAAGATTTATGCCTCTTTCGGCTCGTCTATTTCATGTTTGGTAATATTAAATGTATGCATGTAAATGAACACGAGCAGAGCATGTTCGTTTAAACTTGACTGAACAAACAATTGAACCCAGACAGTTAAACGAACGTGCTTGTTTGTGTTCATTTGTTAGAAAATGAGCATTTCTGTGATCGTCTATGTATGTTCGCTAACAACAAAAATATTGAACATAGATGAATGAATTAACATAACTAAGCAAAGTAATAACAAAAAAAAAATGTGTTTTTGCTTGTAAAGTTATTTAAACTAGACTAAGTTTTGGTGGGTGTAAAGTTTTAAATGAATGTATTAACGAACGCAAACGAGCAAACTTAATTAAATGTAAACTAGTGAACATTAAAAGAAAGAGATAAATATAACATAAACTGATAAACGTCAAATGAACGAACGTAAATAAACAAACCAAACATGTGCTCATGTTGCTCTTTAACACATCAAACAAAACTTATATTCGTATGCGTTCTTTATTTAATAAGCGAGCTTCGAGCCAAAAGAATCACAGATTGTTCATTGAACGTTCTTGTTTGTAAACTAAACAGGAATCTGAACCAGACAGGCCATTATTGTAACAGTTGGTCATCCCATCATATTTTTCTTTTCACAGCTGGTCATCCCATGCGTCTAACGTAGGATTATTAGTACATTGTCTAACTCTAATGAAAGATTGGTTAGGATCAGTTCATCTTGATGGGCCTTTTGAGAAAGGTGTTGTGAGAGAGATGCATAAACTATTCGGCTCATTTTGGAAGGTTGTTTAAAGAATGATATATTATTGTGTAAAATGTTATTTTTCTCATTCATGGTAGTAATACGTTTAAATACAAAGAGAAATCATGCATGAATGAAGGAAATTAAAATATACGGTTACATATCAAAATTAGAGGAAAGATGCAATTATGGGCATTAAATATGTTGAACTTGTTGATGGAAAGAATAATTCAAAATAATTTGTATTGAGTGTAAATTAGGTTTATCAATTATTGTACCTTAATTAGACGTCATTATTCTTTTTCACATTTTTATGCCTTGGTTTTTCTATAAGTTGTAATTTTTGTATGAGAAAAATAATTGAAAATTTTGTCCCAACTCGGTTTCTCTTATTCTCTTTTGTTCTTGAAGCCTAACACAATCTACGAGTCTATCGAAGAGATTGACTATCTCGAACTGGTCTTTACCAGTTTGGTGTGTTCATTGAGATGTTTTCGAAGGGTGGCGGCGATGCTAATAAAATATGGGCCAAGTTCAAAACTGAAGATATGTCTTAACCAATCAACCTCAACTAGGGATTTCGAAGAGGAAGCTAAATTCAATGGACCAATATGTGTGAACATAAGTGAAACCCCAATCAGAACAGTTGGAATAGGATAATTACACTCAGTTCACAAGGATGATTAATTAGCATCGATTATACAGACAACCTGAACAATTGACACATGAAGGTGTTGTCGGACCAGGTTTTGGCTACTCAATTACACTCAATTGAGACGTAGCAACAACATTGACATGTTCATCGAATCAGGGTTACCTAGGGTATCAATACGGAATTGAATAAGCTTTGTCGTAATAAAAGTATCCCATGTGATGAAGTCTAAACTCCGATGAAAATCATTAAACCACCAAAATGATTCAATGAAAATTTAATATTTATTTGGAAATATGTTAAAAAACTAATAACATTTATCCTATCCCATCCTTTTTCACATCAATTTTGTAGTCTTGACTTCCTTAATGTTGATGATCCAAATTTACCCTTTTCGTTTTTCTAAAACACTGAAGATAAATAAACATGACCACGCAATTCTGAAATAAATTCCTTGCAACTAGTAATTCTTTTTTTATTTCTTCTGTATACATTCCAAAATGAGAATCCCCCATATGGTACTCAAATTTAAATCAAGACGTAAAAGGAGTAGAGATACTATTACATGGATCAATAGTTACTTGAGTATAGTAATCTTCTTATCATTGCTATTTCTCTTAACAGGAACTGATTATTTTAACTTACTTAGCCAAATAAGTAATAAACAATACTTGTTCAAGTCCCAACTCAATAACTAACCAAAGTTTCATATAAAATGGATAAAAACAAAAAAGAAGAAGAAAAAAACTTGGAAAGTTTACTCTAAATTCTTGATGACATGAGTCATGGTGGAGCCATAAAATAACACCTAAAATGATAACTAACGATGCTATTAGATACATAACATTACAAAGTTTCTATCACTGGTCAATATTTGGAGGTTATATATATATCAATACATCATTGAAGACCTTAAAAAATAAATTAATTTAATGAATTTTGTTACCTCACGAGTCACCAGTCACGCCTACCTTAAAATGGAAGTTATTAAGTGCATATCTATGGCTTTAGCTTTTTTTAAGATTTACTTAAGTGGGTCCCCGCGCGAATACATTTAACCCGTCAATAATGTCTCACTTTTTTTTTTAATTCGGGATTTACGTTTTCTTTGTTAATAATAAGATGTCCAAAAACACAAACAATTATATATGTTTTCTTTTTGAAAGGCAGGTTGCATTAAAAAATGAAAAGAGCAACTTGCTCATCAAAAGTACACGTTACAAACCAAAGAACATATTAGCCAACAACAAACTAAAACTAACTCGGAAATTTCTCAAAGTTAAACGCGCACCAATCATATGAAACAAAGCTCGATCGTTGGTGCCCATGCTTAACCACCAACAAGAATGATGTTGCATTTATGTTGTTTGCGACCTTTTCTATTGATATCGACACCTTTTTGAAAATCTCATTGTTTTTTGTTCTCCAAATCAGCCAACATGTGACAGACGAGATTGCTTAATTATATTATTTCACACTCCATCTGTTGCTTATAAATTTGCTGGGAAGGTCTAGAAACAGCTTAACGGAGGTGAACTCATATGTTGATGGAAATTTGACCCCGTTACGCCGGTATGATGTTGCATATCCACTTACCCACCCTACACCGAGCCATGAGATAAACCGACGTCTCATCGCCCACAATATTAGCACCTCTCGCTAATAATGTCGGTTTAATTTGTTGATATGCGATCCAATAGTAGCCTCCAACTCCCACCTAAGCGATTTAACAAGAAAGTTTCAAAGATTACCGTTCGCATATCCAATCACCAATTTACCAACACCCTAAAAGTTAAACCCAAGTTGTAATGTTTTAAACCGACTAATTAAATACTTACACGTTTGTGATATACATGTGATTACTAGCTCAATGAACCAATGTGTTCACATATGTTTACACGTAGCGAGGATGGTCATGTTTGTTTTGCGGTATTATTGATGATGCATGGTGGTCGGAGGATAACCCCGTAAATTTGATCGAAAGACCTGCTTGATGGAGTCGATAGTACCGGTGTTCAAATACACAAATGGCATTTCCTTCAACAGTTTATCATTTGGACGAAAGAAACATATCATTCTCTTACAAAAAGTTTGTTCGTTGGGTTCAATTTTGTCATATATTAGTTCACCCTACAGTCTGCATGCCTTAATTAAATTTCATACAATTCCAAATAAGGAGCAAGTGCAATATCATTGTTAAAAAGAATCTAATGCCATGACCAAAGAAACTAAGAAGTTAAATGGCACTAAAAGTTTTCCACATTGAATGAATGTCTTAAATCAAGATATCAAAGACTAAGTTTATCGCATTATTTTTAAATTCTTAGGAAGATTCTTTGCGTTTTTACAATTTATGCGGTTGATCACATGAGAAAACCCTTTCGTCCCTGTGGTTTACCTAGTTCAGTTAGGTAGTCGTTTGTTCTTCGAAGACCTAAAACCAAGCCACCCATACGGCTAGTAGAGGCTTTATAAGTTTATAACATTCCTAAAAGTGTTTTTTCTTCTTTTTTTTTTGGGTAAATGCCCAATGATTTATTGTTTGTGATAGATTAATGAGTTGACTAACCCCAAAACGGTTAATTAATAAGTAAACTACCAACAAATTTTAGTTTTTAACACGAATCCAGAACCAAGAGTTATATAGTAAACCACATATTTTCCCTACCTAAAAAGCACGTCTTGCACTTTAAACTAATATAAATATAAAACCAAATTAATTTTTTAATCGTATTCCATTTCGGTTTTTTCCCAAACTAATGTTGGTGAAAAGTCTATTTACCACTTTAGTGTTGATTAAAAAATATTTAGTAAACTAGTGTTTTCTGTTTATTTTGTATTCACCTTTTACTTTTACATTAACATATTAGAGTTTATATAATTTTTTTTATTAAGTTCATAAATTCTGTTTTTATATCATATTTCTTTAATATTTTT
The DNA here is from genome assembly GCF_021521415.1 of Bidens hawaiensis. Lineage (NCBI taxonomy): Eukaryota > Viridiplantae > Streptophyta > Magnoliopsida > Asterales > Asteraceae > Bidens > Bidens hawaiensis. The sequence continues at coordinate 287,003 of NW_027493897.1, forward strand.
TCCAATCAATCCAATATCGTCTTTTTATTTCACTTGACTCTTTTTATTTATTTATTTTTTTTAAACTATTTTAGTTATGAATCTTTCCTTTTTATTTCTTCTTTTAAGTTGGTTTCTCCTTTTTTTTTCTTTTTTTTATATCATCATTTACGAATTTGGTTATTTTTTATTTTTTTATTTTTTTATTTTGTTTTGTTTTATAATCGCTTAACTATCTTTTTACTTGGTTATGAATTTTTATCCGATCAATATCGTCGTTTTACGAGTTTTGTGTTTTGAATTTAGTTATGGCATCTTAACGAACCTAGTGGATATCAACAAAATTCGCATCGAATACTCGCCGTAGTGCCATGGTTCTGACATCCCGGTTTTTTTTTTTCATAAAATGAACATATTTAAACATAACAAATGGGTAAAACTCGACGTTGTTAAAATCCAAGCGTTGACAGTACTTCGATTGGTATCTGGTAGGTTCTTTACAATATTGGAACTAAACCCAAAACTTTGATATTGGCCTATTGTCTGTGGTATCTTCGGGTTTTCCGGGAGTTCTGCCTTCGCAATCCTTTTGGTGAATTTGGACTTTCCTACCGAGATGATTGGCATGTATGGCTCTGAGAAGTCTTCGTTCGCATCGGGGTAGTATTTGATGAGTTTTTTAATGGAAGCATCCTGATGGTCCGGATCTTTCCAGCTTTGTTCATAATCTGGGTCATCCAGATGTGAAAAATTCGTATGGCGCGAACGTCGTGCCTTATTATGCTTGCTGACACGGCTATTCGTTTAGCCATCTCGCTTTTGTGTTTTCACATACGGTAATTTGCGCACACTAGGGGTTTCATCGTCAACTTTGTCTTCTTCGTCCGAGCTGTTTGGACGATAGTTGACAACATTTCTTGCATTATGGCCATGAGTTTTTCTTGTTCCCCTTCCCACCAAGTCATGACGCTTGGTGGGTAAAGGCGTTTGTGATTGTGGTTGTGATCATAGCCTGGTTGGAGCAGTTACTGTGAAGGGTGACTGAAGATTGGATGCGTTAGCGATGTCCTCGGTGTTCCCCAATCACAACATCTGCCGCCGGGTTTTCCCTTGGTTGGTGTTTGGCGACTGACCAACCGCCTTAGCGGGCGTTTTTCCACTCATCTGAACCAAGAAGTTGATTAGAAATAGTTCTAGCAAAATGCACGGATGGCACCAATGAAAGAACACAAAATCCCCCTTTAGTCTAATTGTTTAGTCTAAGGGTGATGATTAAGTATTTCCTATGATGGGTTAAATACTCTTCGGCGCAAATGAGCAGTTCACCTACAAAGCAAAACACCTTGAGCTCGTTACGAGTAGGAGATATTGGGGGGGGGGGGTCCTCTCGTAACCACCATCCGGCGTGATAATCAGTATCGATGTATAGATAATACTTTTCTAGAGAGTAATAATAAGTAAAAGTCTGGATCCTTTACTATTTGAAGGTAGTTTGGTATTTATAGCCGTTGGGAAGGAGAAAGAGGGTATGGTCACCTGTCCTGTTAGGCAATCCACCAATTAGGGTTCTAGGACGTGCATTAAGGATAGTTGGTGGGCATCATGGCTGTATGATGTTGGCATGTCATACTTTGTAGTACTATTGACTATGTGTTGTCAATTCATCATTGGTTGGGCGTTCTTTACGATGATTATATCTCCTTTTTGCACCATGCTCATGGAGATCTTTGATGCTCCCATTCCCGAGGTGTCAGAGAATGTTTGGCGCTTGAAGATATAACATCTGGCGCCACGCCATTTGCAAGACACAATAGCCAATGGAGGTATGTTATGCTACGGAGGTATGTTACGCTGATAGGTGGGTTTAGTATTCTACCTCTACAATACTGTTACTTTAAAACAAATTCCTTTTTTTCTTAGAGAATATGCATGTCTTACATGATACAACAAAAGACAGTAGAACTACCTAGATAAACCACGAGTATGAAATTATCATACATACTTCTTTTTAACGTTTATGACAATTATTTCTCAGATATTACTTTTTACTCTTTAGAATTTGATTGAAACTTTAAATTGAGTTGTGTTTTTATTTGGGTAAAGATTAGTTAGTCTTTTGGATTTAAGCAAGTAACGAGAAGAAACCAACATTCCAGATTACAAAAACCTTCAGATTGAAATTCGTCCGATGACAACCAATCAACAGTCAGATACTCAGACGCGAGTCTTGTAGGGGTATGGTACTAAACCCGGCTTACGACCTTAATTTATTATGTCTGGCTTATTTTATTATATGGACTAATACAATATTATTGGGCTGAGGGGGTTTTGTGGAGGTAACCCTAACTGGGCTAGGCCCATTAGGGTACCATGATGGTGGCCATGAGGCTCCCTATATTAGACGCGCACAAATCGGGTATTTAAAAAACCCGGAACCGGGTAGGAACCGGTTCCGGGTATGGTCAACAAAAGTCAAACCAGGTTCGGTTCCGGAACCGGTTCCGGGTATAGTCGGGTATTTGACCGGGTTTTGACCAGTTCCGGGTCGGGTTTTGACCGGTTCCTCCGGGTTTTTTTCGGGTTTTTGACCGGTTCCTCCGGGTTTTTTCCACCGGTTCCGGGTCGGTTCCGGTTCCGGAACCGGCTCCGAGGAGAAATCCTATACCCGGTCAGGAACCGGTTCCGAGTATGGGTTAGAACCGGTTCCGGGTCGGTTCCACCGGTTCGGTTCCGGAACCGGTTATTTTGTGCACGTCTACCCTATATAAGGAGGTCTCCACCTCCTTATTAAGGGGGTTCTCAATAAGAGCCACCACCATAACCATTTTTGTGTCTGTAAACAAGAGATCCTCGAGATTTCTTAGCAGTCACCTCCACACCCCCAAAAACCATTGCAGATCTCAAGCTACCGGAGAAGAAAATCGAGTCGTGGTTCGTTCATCTCGAAGACCGGGGAACATCGTCATGGATCAGGTCAGATTCATTTCATGTTTCTTCAAGTCTATTTTTGAATCCAGATTAAAAGTAAAACCTTCATCAAATCATGATTGTAGTTTACAACCAATTAATCATCACACGATTCTGTTTGACAAATTCATGTCACAAAACCATAATTATGTCAACATATATTGATGCAGAAGTTTAACAAGGTGCAAACAAAAAAATGATTGCTGAAAACTGATGTCAAAAGTATGAAAACACAAATGCCAGCAACATGTCTGTTACCAAGTAATTATTCAAGATTTATAAAAGCAGAAACTTGAAACAACATGAGTCTAAATATGAAAAAAAATCAAAAGTAGATAACCATTCATGCGCCATTATTAGCACACTTCATAATTCATGTTCTCATTCTTTCTTCCCGATCCCATGAGACATGTTATAAATTCCTCGTCCCTGTACAAATATGCAAATCATCAGTTACTTGTACAAAATGGGTAAATAGGTATTGTGCAATTTGTGTTTTCACTCTTAAAACTCACAATGAGAAACAAGCAAGAACCAGCTAAAGCAAGAGGGATTGCAACCGAGGTGATCTTGTCCGCCGGGCTTTTCAAGTGGGTGTGTTTGTGAATGCTTTGAAACAATTTTTGCTTCTCAATAAGTTGCTCTCTTGGTCTAAAAGGTGCTTCTTCTGCCATTCTGCAACATTATACATTTTAAAATTAAATTAAAAAACTTGCATCGGTCATACTTTTGAACTCTTGAGAATCATTGTGTGTTGGTGCAATGATGCATATCGGTTTTCAAATCAGCATTGGAATAAAAATAGTATCAACTTTAATTTATTTTGGTTTTTTAGTACCAAGTTTAAATTTTTAAAACAACTTTTCAATCCATTTCATTTTATATTGTCAAATTTCGCTGTGCGAGGTGCTGGAAAAAAATGTTTATACCACATTGACAATAAAAAACTTCCAACACGTGGTGGAAACGGTCGTAACTAAATCATGCTTATAATTAAATAACAATGAAAATCAATAAAAAAAATTTAAGAAGTTAGCCTATCACAATTCAACAACCAAGCTATACTAATTACTAAACCAAGAAGCTAACTTTGAACCAAATTCAATCTCAATATCAAGATTGTCATGTTTGTCACACAGATAAAAAAAAGTAAACAAAACATATAAGAACTACAAAGCATAGAATATGCTTTTGAACAGTATGCCTAAATTTTGCCCAATCAGTGGTCTTTTGGTTCTATAAGCTTACCAACAAATGAAAATCATTATATAGAAACAAAAATCGATACAGCCAATCAGATTTGTATCAACTCGAGGCAGATTCATGATAATGTTAACTCAAATAATACAGTCATACAAACACATTGATGACATTAGTAATCAATGATGAACTTCAAAAATACAAAAATTTGTCCACCATTTGCAGGTCTAAGAAGATGTAAACATAATTACTAAACTCAAAGACATCGTGTAATCTTCTACTTAGAAGGACCTTGTTAACATACCAATTATCTTTTACATAACGCAAAGTGGATTATATTATACTGTGTGAACACTGTAACTAATAATCAAATATCACATACAATAGATTCATTGAACAAACAAATCAATTTGTATCAAATGCATTATTATCAACTATCAACAATATGGCTGTAAATAAAAAAAAGCTGCATATACATAACAATAAAGCTATAAATTAACACGTGTCTAACTTTTGTAAGAACATCTACATATAACCATGCTCAGAATAGATCCTGCAACCCAACTAACAGTCTAAGAGTAAACAACAACTGCAATTACCACAAAATCCATACCAGCAATAAACAAATTATGTCAACAACATATCGCTAATCCTAACATACACAAATTTAATATTATACTTTTTTTCAGTTTTAAGTCAACAACATCAAGCAACCGCCACAAACGCAAGCTCGATAAGATCTAACAAACATGTCAGAACTCGAAACCAGGCTCAAACTCAAATGCACTACTATCAACTGGCTACAAATGAATATTTAAACATCAAAACAGGTCTAACTTTCGTAAGAACATGTACATGCATTAATGCTAAACAAAATCCCACAAGTCCACAGCACCACAAACAGTCAACAATAATCACAACTACCACAAAATCCATACAACTAATAAACAAAATCAGGTCAACAATAATATATCCCTAATACTAGCATACAGTTAATTCAATATTACATATTTTAATCAGTTTTAGGTCAAAAACATCAGGCAACAATTTGAAACTGAGTCTCGAATTAAGATCCTGCAATTCATGACGCTAATAGATCTGATATCAACAATCGACGTATAGTGTGCATATTAATAGCTTCAAGTATATGTATATATCGGAAACACTAAAAATCCAACGGAACGTGATTTAAAAACCTAGAAATTGAATCGAGACGACGCTGATCGAATATAATATAATATTACAATTAATATGATGCGATTGATTGCATGTGTGTGTGTTAGATTGAGGTGAAATGAGTTACCTGAAGATTTGATGATAAAGTTGCAAGGTGTTTGTGCAAAAGCTGAAATGAATTGAACCTAGAGAGAGAGACAGACAAGAGTTCAAAGAGACGATGGAATCGGTCTAATTTGTGAGTGAAGTTTTGGGCTTTGTTTATTGGGCTTGGGCTTTCTGTTTCATTTTTTTTTACTCTTTTAGAAATATTAATTTAAGGAAGTAAGGAATGATATCAAAAGAAAAATGTGTTCTAAAGGAGCATTGTCACACCAAAGGTCAGATTGGTGATAACTTTTCTTATGAGAGGTCAGAGTTTTTCGAGTCGCATGAAGTAATTTGTTTTAGATTGAGACAAGGGTATTCTAGTTGTGGGGTTTTTTTTTCTGGGTGGGTAGATTGGGTTATCATGTTTTGTTTTTCAGGCAGAAGAGTGATTTATTTGTCAAAGTGATTCTGGGTGTTCGAGACTTTACTGTTGAAAAAGAAAAGAAAAGGGGGTATTGTCACATACTTGTAATAAGTTGTGTATTATACATAACTAGCAATGAAGATTTTTTTTTTTATTCTATTTTACAAGTTGTGAATTTGTATATATTACGAAGGGGTGAAATGTGCAACAACAGAGGAGAGAAAAGGTATGTTAGACTCATGGATTTATGGCACATGTGATTAGATAATTACACATATTTATTAGGTATAGATATGATACAAGTTTCAATACATATAGGACACTACAATATTGGTGAAGCTTGGGGTTGATTCATAAGGATGACCAAAAGTATTCAATGCTTAGACATTATTTTTTCAATGATGTGACATTTTTTGGGTTAGACAAATGACTTGAACAAAACAATTCACGTGACATTATGCCGGGTTAGACAGATGATCTGAGCACAACAATTGACATGGCACTATATGTTCAACGCCGTGACATTGTGTCAGGTTGACGCTTTTGAAATTGATGAACCTAAACACAACTTGTATATTTATTTATTCTTATAAACACACATCAATCCTAACACGCTACTGTTTAGATATAACGGTTCAACGTGTTATCTTACATTAATAAACAAAAGTGCATAACTAATATAACAATGAGGCGTGAGTTTGATGTGAGTTTGAAATTGTGATAACAGTGAATTACAGACGCGCTTTTTAGGAGTTTTTGATTCGTGACTAAGAAAAGAAACAATGACCATGGTTTCTTTAAAAAAATAATACATAGCCGGTTTGATTTAAATTCTTTACTTTACAACAATAGATCGATTTTGTTAATTCAATTTTATAGATGCATACCAGTACCATATGAAAATTGTCGGTTATCAAAAGATTCATAACCTAACTATCGGTTTCTAATTTTCTTTGGTTATTTACAATTAGTGTTTCGATTTTCTCAATTATGTTTCAGTTAATCAATTTTTCCTGGCACTACATCTTTTTTCTTTAAAAAATAGTAAATACACATGTAATCATGCAAAAAATTGTAGGGCTTGCATTTAAAGATTTAAATGGATGTGTATGCACATATGTGTGCATGATTTTTGTTGGGTCAATTCCTCAAGTTTACTAGAGAAACTGGGGTTGTGGATACCGAAGAACGATTTTAAAGTTCGATAGATACTCTTGAATCATGATGCCAACTGGAGCGGCTTGTCAACTTTCAAAATCTCACAGATTACATATAAGTGAATCACAATCCATATTCTTCCCCTTTTCTTGTTTCTTCGTCAATTAGTGGGTAGGATGGTGAATCTGACAAGTTGTTTATGTTTATGTGTGTTTCAAAAGACAAAGTACCATATTGATTGTGTGCCTAACATAGTTTTATTTAAGCGGGCAAAATCAAAGATCAAAGTTCATATGTTAAGGATCTCATTCACAATTAAATTGTGTGATTGTGTCACCATCCAGGATTTCAAAGGGAAAGATCTATGGTGTTGGTAAGTTGGTTCTTAAAATAAAAGTTTGTATTGGTCATTTCAATTTTACTTGTATTCCTATGCTGTTTATTTCACTACCGGTACCGAAGTGGTACCGTACGACAACGTAACTTTGTAGCTCGCAACTTTATATTTGTAACTTTCATTTGATTATGTATGACAATATTATAAATTTTATTTTATCTTTTGTTTATATTGTGAAGTGAATTCCAGTCACATAATGATGAGTAAAAGTAAAATGTTATTTAGACAAAGTTATAGAAAACATATTAGCTTGCACAGGGCCGTCTGAACATGCCTGGAGGCCTAAGCAGAGACAAAAATTTGAGGTCCTTTTGAATACGATTTTTTACTTTCCATTTGACAATTTTTAACATAAAAACCATATCAGACATATAAATCTAACTGCTTGTCATAAATGTTAAATAAATAAAAATAAATTGTTTAAATCACAAGATGAAGGGATTATTATGACCAAATGAGTATTCTTCACTATTATTATTTTCTTTTATAATATTAAATCCTAAATTTATGATGGCCTTAGGAATGTGAAGACCCAATACTATTGCCTTACTTGACTTACCCTAGAGCCAACATTGAGCTTGCATGTTTCATTATGCTTTAAAATACACCGGTTATATATTATATTTCATTTTTGTTAAACGTCTAACCTTATTAGTTTTCAAGTTATACCAGGGCCTGTAACTAACATGTGTCATCTAAATATATAAAATTCTATAGTAATTGTAAAAAGAGAAATCTATATTATTATAATACAGAGATACGCAAGTGTTAGTCATACTCTATATAAAAAGAAATTGTACATTGACATATTTTGTACACTTTATAAAATAATATATCAGCTTTGAATTTTTTACGTTTATTTTAATCATGCTCATTGTTAAAGAAACAAATGGTGAACGTTTTAGTAAGGCCAACTTTGAAAAGGTTTCAAAATAGAAAGTATTTCACGCCAAAAAATTTACAACTCACCGTGACAAAATCGTATTTAATTCAATTAAATATGAGACCGGCCATTGTTAATATCTATACATATTATTAAAGCAATAAACAATTTCCACATGTCACCATTCTAGGGTGTCCACGTAGAATGCCACTTCAACTCCATGTCACCCATTTCCATTCTTAAGCTTGCCAACTCAGTAACTAATCTATATCTAACCCATTTAAGCTTAATTTCTCGCGGGTCTTGAATATCCATTTAACCCATTCACCCATTCCTTTCATAATTATGTCAACTCATCATCTAACATATATTTAAACAATAACATTTCTTAATTTTTCACCATAATCATGTTTTTCTATCTTTCTCTCTAATAATAACCGGGCCATCTTTCATCCTCTCCCATATTCCGGCCACTCCATATCTATATCTTTATTAATCGTTTTCCGGTAAGTTTCTATTATATATTAAATTCCGATTGTTGATCTATGTATTTCCGGCAATAATATATTTTCTTCCGGTTATTGTTTCCTTATATCTTTTTATGTTTCTTCTAATAATATCAGTTTAGGTTTTAACTAAAGAAAGGCGATGTCTACAATTTTTCGGCGTGTTTACGTTTTTTCCGGTGAGTATTGATGGTAGGTTTTTCCGGTTATATGTTATACTTATAACAATGATTGTTTTATATTTTTTTGTAGTTTTTAATTTTTCTTGTTTTTTTGTTTGACATGTTGTTATGTTCTATATCAAAATTATATTCATCCATCGACGGTATCAAAATCTGAGATTGCATGTTAAAAACCATATTTGTTTTTTTTTTCCGGTAAGACAAACAATTTTTCCGGTTACAAATTAAAAATCAAATATTCAATAATATAAAAATTAATATTATACATTCTGATTTTAGGTCAATGCCAAGAGTAATAGATCTTCACTTATTCAATTCTACACAAAAATTCTACATCCGATTGTCATTGTCACAATATCATTTTACCGGTTATTAACTCTAATTAAAAAAAAATAATATCAAATATTAATTTTTGATTTTATTATTTCAGGTTATTGTCCGACTCATAGATACAGACTTTCACGATTGATCATGACTTCATAACATTTTTTTTATTATTTTATCATGTATAGATTATTTTTTTTTGAATAATCGTGTATTTCAATATTTCAATATAATAGGTACATTATATGTCCTATGTCAATAATCATGTATAGATTATTCTTTCCCGATTGATCAAGACTTCATAACCTGGATGTATATTTGTTTTCCGGCTTCTTAATAAATTACACAATTAACTATTCCATTAATTCCAATTATTTTCTTTGACTTTTCTACTTTATGGTCATAATGGAATTCCCATGATTATATACATTGACTTTCCTACTTTATAATTTAAATTTCAATTTGTTTTCCCAATTAATGTCAATACTAATTGTTTGACTAATTTAAATTTGAATTTATAATTAATGTTTAAGCTTATTTTGACTTTCCCTTTTATTTATCAATTGTTTGACCATATTATTTTTGTTAAAAAAATAATATCAATATAAGGCAAATATAATTTTTTAAATACAACAAACGTAACAAATTAAAATACACTTTATTGTCATAACGGAATTCCCATTTTATATACATTGACTTTCTCAAGTAACTATTTCTTAATTTTGTTGCTTAATACAACTTATTTCATTCAAATTTCATACACAATTTGTTTCCTTAATTATTAAATTAATAGATTAATTTTACAAATTAAGTTCATTTGTTTCCTCATTTACTATTTTGACCATATCAATGTTAATTATACAATAAAATTTACACATACATAGAACTATTTTGACCATATCGGTGAATTTGATTTCCTAATTAATGTCCATACTAATTATTTGACTATTTTAAATTTGAATTTATAAATAATGTTTATGCTTATTTTGACTTTCCCTTTTATTTATCAATATTAAATTTATTTTTCACAGATTATGTTAAATTTAGAAATTATTAAAAATATAATTTACAATTTCAATTTTGTTTCTAAATTTTTAAACGGGTCCCAAAACTTTTCTCATTTACTATTTTGACCATATTCTTTTTGTTATAAAAATAATATTAGGCAAGTATAATTTTTTAAATACAACAAACGTAACAAATTCAAAATATAGTCTAAATGTTTCGACTTATATTATGATAAGCAATCCAAAAATATTTAAGTTAATTTGGTATTCGAAAATATTTAAGTTAATATTAAAGTTGATTTGAATATTTTTTGAAAGTAAATAAGTTAATCTTGTATATTTTTTATACAAGTTAATATTCTCTTACAATCTATTATTATGTTATTAAGAGTTACTAATAATGTTGAAAATAGTAACAGTAAATTTTTAATGGTCTTTTAGTCAAGCATAATTTATGCATGTTTATACATATATTTGTGTATTTATCAATAATAATAAATTGGAATATAATTATGGGTAGATAATAATAAGTTTACTAATTTATGTAAACAATTAAATGAAGGTCTTGATTTTCTTTGTAGTATTTCTCTACATTTTTTGTATATAATTTAAATTTGAATTCCTATTTAATGTCCATAATAATTATTTGTCAAACATAATTGTTTCTATATATGTTTTCCATTATTATATTGACTATAACCATATCTTAATAATTACCAAAAATTATAATTCAGATTATGTTAAATTATTAAATTTATATTTTACAAGTATGTTATTACTTTTACTATTTTTTGTTCTAAATATTTCAAAAAGTACTACCTTAGAAAGTTACCATTCAGACTATTATTTTTATTTTTGTTATAAAATTACAAGTTACCGTTCATACTATTACAAATTCAAAATTTGTAATCAATGTTAAAACAACTAAGAACTTCAATTCTTTATTTTTGTTTACCCTAATTGTATATAGTTTTTAATTGTTTCCCATTTTTATAAACTCATTCCTTAATATGGTTTGACCGAAATAATAACATAATTATCTTATTATTACAATTTATATTGTTTGACTTTCTTTATTTGTTAAAAAAACCGAATGAAGAAGTTATAAATTTCCGACCGATTTAAGTATTTGACAATTCACATTAAATCATTTTTGACCATTCATATTAAATCGTTTTAAATTTTAAATAACATTTATATACTAAATATAACTTTCTTGAAATATATCAACATGATTTAAGTACTTTTAAATTTAAGATTTGCACTCACAAATTATGTCCATATAAAAATTAACATACATTTATTTTGACTATTGTAACATTTTAATTAAATATTCTCTTAAAATCCATTATTATGTTATTAAGAGTTACTAATAATGATGGAAATAGTAATCGTAAAATTTTTAATGTTCTTTAAGTGAAGCATAATTTATGCATGTTTATACATATAATTGTGTATTTATCAATAATAATAATTTGGAATTTAATTATGTTTTGACCGAAATCAAATAATTAATTTGTATTAATTGTATTAAGTTTGCTTCAAGCAAAGAAAAAACAGTTGACACATTTGGATTTTAAAAAATGCATATATATTATGTTGACATTTTGAAGTCAAAATATGACATTTTAAAATTAAAAGTTAGACCTTTTAATTCAAACATGGTTTTTTAATTTTTTTTTCAAGATGGTAGGTTACTAACTATAATTTTTTCAAGATGGTAATATTTAATTCAAACATGGTTTACAATAAATGTTTTAAATTGATGGGAAAATAAACCCGAGTACTATCTTAGAGTAATAAATATTACAGTTATTGATTTGTAATAAATGTCTTAGACAAAGTTCATCTTTTAAATCAACACTGAGATAAAAGTTTTGTTGAATCCACATTGTAGAATTGTTTTATTGATTTGGAGACTAATTTCCTTTGTTTGCTTATTATTGTACTAATGCTATAAGTTATAAATATTTTAACTTTTCATTTATCTTTGTTAGTCTTTGTATGTTTTTGTATTTGATTCAAATAAGTTATGATGTCTTATCATTTATTCATAAGTAAAACATTTGCATTTCATTAAATTTATATTATGTTACTTATATATCATGTTTTTAAATATGTTGCACCGTATGTAACACGGGTACTATCCTGAATCAGTATTGGAATCCAATGATCTGTTTCTTTTAAGAGATTTGGATCACTTAAAGTTTGCTAATGTTAACAAGAAATGACAAATTTGAATTTGGAAAATGAAGTTAGTGATAAATGTTTTTCAATATGGTAATATTTAATTGAAACATGGTTTGTATTAAATGTTTTAAATTGATGTGCAAATAAACACGTGTACCATCTTAGAGTAATAAATATTACAGTTATTAATGCGTAATAAATGTCTTAGATAAAGTTAATCTTTTAAATCAACATTGATATAAAAGTTTTGTTGAATCGACATTGTAGAATTGTTTTATTGTTTTGGAGACAAATTTCCTTTGTTTGCTTATTATTGTACTAATGATAAAAGTTATAAAATATTTTAACTTTTCGTTTATCTTTGTTAGTCTTTGTATGTTTTGTATTTGATTCAAATAAGTTATGATGTCTTATAATTCATGTTAAAGTATCATTTTTTATAATTACAACATTTGCATTTCATTAAATTTATATGATGTTACATATATATCATGTTTTTAAACATGTTCCACCGTGTGGGTACTATTATAAATCAATATTGGAATCCAATGATCTGTTTCTTTCTAGAGATTTGGATCACTTAAAGATTACTAATGCTATAAAATAAATGACACATTTTAATTTGGAAAATAAAGTTAGTGATAAAAGTTTTTCAAGATGATAATATTTAATTCAAACATGGTTTATAATAAATGTTTTAAGTTGATGGGCAAATAAACACGGGTACTATCTTAGAGTAATAAATATTACAGTTACTATAAGATTGTGTTTATAAAGTTATGTTAAATTTTATGATTTTCTAAATGTTTTCTTGTTGAATTTTATGATTGTCTATATTTATATGGTAATTATTACATTCACACATTTTGTTTTTAGTTTTACATAATCTTCTCACCGGTATTAATGTTAGCATAAACTCATTATGAAATACATTAACATTTTAGTTTAATACTTAATTAATCAGGTTGCATGGTTTGTTTTGTTTTTCAAGTTCTATAGCAAAATGCTTTTGTTTTTGGACGGAAAATTTTGAAGTTCATACTGGGATAATACGATTTAAATATTTTCATAACTTTGCTAATATAGACAAGTTTGTGTAACTATTAACTTTTTATTTGACAATGTGTAACATCCCGAAATTTCAAGATAATATTAATTATATTACTTAATAATAGAGGGAAAGTTTACTCGGGTTATCAGGAAATAAATAAAAGAGTAGGAGTTGGTATGGGTCGGGCTAGTGTCGGGTAATGGACGTTGGTTATGGATTTGGATTAATTGAGATGGGTTAAATGAGAATGGGATTTCAGAGATATAATACCCCCAAAATCCCAAAATATCTTTCATTTACATCTATTTCTTCACACACTCAAAACACACACATTCTAACCGATCAAGATTCGAAGCCGAGACCCGAGATTTTGTTGATAGATCTGAGTTGGTAAGGTAAGAACAAATCCAACAAAGCTAATATTACTGAAAATGGTTAGGATTGGATGGGTTAACCGGACCCGAAACCCAAACTGCCCAAATCGGACCCCTAAAACGTCGATTTTAGGCCGATTTGATGGTTGGGATTTGTAGGCGCCGATCATACGATTCCGTGGGTACCAAAATCGAGTTATTTGGCTAAGAAACGAAGGATTTATGGGCAAACAGATCTGCAGCGCGATAACTTCGCCTGCAAGATTAAGTTCGCCTGATGAACTTCGCCTTCAAGCGTAACTTCGCCTTCAAGCGTAACTTCGCCTAAGGATAACTTCGCCTACGGCCAAGTTCGCCTAAGGATAACTTCGCCTGAAGCCAAGTTCGCCTAAGGATAACTTCGCCTGAAGCCAAGTTCGCCTAAGGTTTAACTTCGCCTGAAGCCAAGTTCGCCCGAGGTTTAACTTCGCCTGAAGCCAAGTTCGCCCGAGGTTTAACTTCGCCTGAAGTGAAGTTCGTTTAGAAAATAAATTTAAAATCTAATGAAAAATGTGTTAAGACAGTTAATGGAAATAAAATTTTTCCAAGCTGACCTGGCAGCTCGACCCCAGCCAGGGGCTCTGCCCCTTGGACCCTGCTAGGGGCTGCCGCCCCTAGACCCCGCTGCCAGGGGCGCTGCCCCCGGACCCCCGTTCGTTGTGGGTCATATAAGGATAGAGATACATTATGAGAAGTGATAGTTAATTGATACGTATACTTGTTATACAGTCAGCCGTGCACAACTGAAGAAAGGGATTACGATCAACGGAGAACGTAACCGTGTTCAGGTGAGTTTCTAGCCCCATTTATGTGTTATGTTTTCGGGGCTGTGTGCATACTCAATGTGATAGTTAATACACTTACCTTAAATGGTAAGTGGATGCCGTGTATGATATATGTGATAGATATGATTGATTGCATGACGGTACGTGAACGATCTTCGGATATTGCACGTACTGTCAGGATGTAAATAAAGATATTAATATTGTATGTAATGTGAGGATGATGTATAAACATTATGAATGGAAGCTTGTCGGTACGTGAACGATCTTCGGATATTGCACGTATCGTCAAGGGAAGTGATTAGCTCCTTACATGGATATTAAATAATAACTTATAGATAGTGTTCCTTATATGGAAAGTATAGTGTTCCTTCTATGGAAAGTATAGTGTTCCTTCTATGGAAAGTATTGTGTTCCTTCTATGGATAGTAAAGTGTTCCTTCTATGGAAAGTATACAGAGTGTTCCTCCTATGGAAATTCTATATAGTATGGCAATGGTAAAGGTTCTTTTAATAGATATTACGTAATGATCCTCCTATGGATATTTATACGAGGTTAAGGTAGAAATATGTGTCTTCAGATACGTTAAGAAATATATGAGAATAAAATTGTATGTTGCCTGATTAACTAGAACTCACTCAGCATAGCTGACTTTTAGTATGCACGCAGGTGAGCTGATTATAGAGTTAGCATGAGGATAACACACGGCATGGATTGAACGGCTGGCATCTGAAGAAAGAAGTAAAGATGTTTTAAATATAAAGTTTTGTGTTATGGTATCAAAGAAAAGATTTAATGTTTTGTAACAAATGATTGATGTTTTATATTCCGCGAAAAGTTTTAACAAACTCTGATTTGAAGAACTGTGTTTATGAGTAAATCCGACGCTAAAGTAGGGTCACCGGGTTCGGGGCCTTACACAATGTTACTGTCTAATATTTTGTTTAGACCATCCTAATGTTAATATATGGTTGTCTATTTATAAAATTTTATGATTGTTTATATTTATTTTATTATTTTATTTTCAACCCGTGTGTAACACGGGTACTATCCTAGTTAGTCATTAATACAATGTAAATAACACTATCACGTATTTTAGATATTTTTGTCTAAACTTTGATCTACATTTTATTTACATGTTGTTTATACATATGCTATGTTGGTGATTATAATGCCATCTAAAGCACTTTAATTAGTTGGATTTACTTGGCATGAAAATGAAATGAGGATAATTATTGTTACTAGCTATGAAGTGTGAAGTACACCCTTTTACAAAACTATGTTTACTTCTAGCACTTCAAACCGGCGGTTCAACAAGAATACTGATCCTAAATGACAACTAATCATTCGTGACAACTGATCATTCATAGCAACTTAATTGGTTGAAATTGTAAATCAACGTCAAATTGCCAGTGATACTTGGGGCGGCTGTCGGTTTTCTTATAACTATCAAGACATCAAGTATTGATGGTTATGTCATAACCGATAACCTTTTTCACAAAAAGTTTTATTGTTTCATTGACTTGGTTCCCCACCTACAATGGGTGATTTTTTTTATCTCATGTATGAGCTCTTAGCTTCTTTTGAATTATCCGATCGAAGATTTGAAGTGCCGTCAATTAACTTTAATCTGAAAGCGATTAGTACACAACTCTAAAAAATTATCTTGGGATTTCAAATCTACAAAACATACAAACTATTTTGTTTTATAGTATAAGTAATACTATATAAAGATGGAACATAAAACAATAGCTAGACAAGATATCTCATCGGATCCATATCTTATCAAGATTGGAAAGTTGATAACTCATAAACAGAACAATGCACATTGTTGAGAATATCTCCATAATATTCACACAAACCCCACATGTCTCTCATAAAGATATCAACATCATGCTTGAGAGGAAAAAGAGACACACTCCACATTTACCCCTTCTAAAATATCAATTATTGAATAAAATTATTTAAAGTACAATTAGTAGAGCAATTGTTATAAGCATGTATATTTATATGAAAATATTAAATTTTAGACAAGAGTTTAGGTTTGTAGTTATGAAATACTTGTGTGGATTCTTTATATCCATTTTATGTTTGTGTATCATCTTTCACGTCATAAATATACACATTCGACCTATTTAAAAGAAACGGTGCATGTAACTAAAGTAAATACACAAAAATATACACATCTAACCTATACTTGTAAAACAAGGTTACACACATAAATAGAAATTTTAAAAGTGGATGACATTTTTATACTCTAGCACGGTAATGATAACATGCGAAGATAAAAGCGATACATAAATTTGTTAACATGCCTCGTGACGATAATGGTTATTAAAAACTTGTTAGCATTAAATATTTTTAAAATTGTGTTCTTTTTTCAACTTTAACATCCTATTCTATTGAGTAATACTTCACACATCAAGAAAAACTCTTCCAATAGATATTCATAGTTAGTATATGATTTTGTATTAGTAGTTAAATTGTTGATGCCAAAGAAACAGTGTTCTAGTGGTGGTCTGATAACCTTTTCTATTGGAGATCACTAGTTTAAGTTTTATTCGTGACAAAATGTCGTGTGTTAACCAGATGTTTTACCACAGTAAGTCTTTGGGCGATGAGTTTCCTTAAAATTGGTGATGGGTCGTGCTTTGTTGGTCGTTTAAAAGAAAGTTAAAACTGATGATAGATAAAATGTTTTATCTTATCATTTTATTTATATCTATAGTTTATCTTCATATTTTATAAGATAATACACAATTAAAAACCACTGAAATATGTAAAAAATATTTAAATATCCTCACTGTAAGATATACAACGACTGCATTTTGCTTTCCGATTATGGACTGTTTGGGATAGTTTCTCTTTAAAACTAAAAAAGATCCATCAATAACCTTATTAATTTCAACCTGAAGTCAAGAAAACACTAACCTGAACAGTCGAACCTGACCGGTATCTTTCAATAAAAACAAGTTAAGTTATATACATTGTATACTAAGCATATTATAAATATTTGTGGGGTTCGATGAGAAAAATATATGCAGTTTCCACCGTTTGAAGATTTTCACTTTTCTTGGTGGGAGACAAAAAATAACTTATAATTACGTTATGGACATATGACCCTGTGTACTAAATTGCTTCAGCAGCTAAAGACGCTCCACACGTGCAGCCAACAATTCAATTTTATTAATAATAATAATATTAATGCTATTATGTTAAAAAAGTTTTTATCTTTGAAGCAATGGAATGGATAGTGAATGAAATGGACGTGGTAATGGAATGGACAAATGAATGGAATGAGTTATTACCATTCCAATGAAATGTTTGGTTACCACATGGGAATGAAATGAATTATTACTTTGTGTTGTTGGTAGGTAAGAAAACATAAAAAAATAAAATTAAAATGGTAGTGAGTGGTGGTAACGGTGGAGGTGGTGGTGGCGGTGGTGGTGGCGGTAACAGTGGAGGTGGTGGTGGGCAGCGGTGACGGTGGGCGGCGTGTGTGATTGTGGGGCGATGATTGATGGATGCAGTGGGTCGTTGGAGGTGGTGGGTGGCTGGCACTAATGGCGATGGTTTGTGGAGGTGGGTGGTGGCGGCGGTGAAAGCCGATGGTGGTGATTGGTGGCAGTGGCGGCGGTGGTGGGAAGTATTGAGATATATGCGATGGGCGGCTGGCGGTGCTGGGTGGCTGGCACCGATGGCGATGGTTGGTGGAGGTGCAGGTGGCGACGGTGGACGGCGATGGTGGTGGCTGGTGGCAGCGGCGGTGTTTGGTGGTGGTGGTGGGTGTTGATGTTGGGTGGTGGTGGTGTTGGGAGGCTGGTGGAGGTGATGTAGGGTGAATGAGAGAATGGAATGAAAAAAAACATAGGGGTATGGATGAAATGAAATTGAGGTATTTTAAAGGGAATAGAATGAACTAGGTAATGGGTCATTCCATTCCTTTGGTAAACCAAACATACTATTTTTCATTATCTCACAATGAGTCATTTCATTCCAACCTTCATTCCTGCATACCAAACGCTACCTAACAATTTATTTATCTTTGTGAACTAATAGTTGATTCCGTTAATACATTAGACACTTGTTAAAATGTGTGTATGTTTTGAGGCCTAACCTTGTTTTAAAATATATTTGACGTTAAAGACTTTAACTCTGTACAGGTTTAGACTTTTATGTTTGCTATTTAACATATAATACGAGTCGTATATTTTAAGTTTCGTGAAAAGCTGGAATGTTAGGTGCACGGCATAAAGGGGCAAGGTAGTACCACAATCCGAACGTGCTTTGATCGTCCTTTGTCTAGATATATTTGTCACCTTTTGTTATAGTTATGATACTTTAGAATCTGATTGGAACCATGCTTAATTAAATTAGATATGTGATAATTTATATTTAGTTTTAGAAACTACATATTTTCAAGTAACCATTCAAAATTGTAACACACCTTATTTAACCTTACTATCTCGAATTTATCTATAACACTTAAATGTTGTGATTGAGCTTAACTCTTTAACTTAAATGGTTTGCCAACTCCGTGCGTGATTGCAACATAGTTGAATTGTGCATTCTCTGTTATTCCTTACGTCCTCCTTTCTGAAGTTCCTTAATCATATGTGTTTTAGACAAATTTTTTTATAAATTATGAAGGCTTTAGAATGAATATATGAATGCATCAATATTTATATATTTCATATCATCAAAACTTTAAAAAAATGTGTACTTTGTTATAAATCATCACACACCAACAATTAACAAAAATAACCAACGAAAATAAGAAAATGAAAGGGTGGCAGATGATATATACCTTTTTATAATAATTATAAAATAATATTAGATATTAATTAAAAAAAAATACATCAGTTTAAAATATATTTAACCATCGCCATGCATCAACATTTGTGTACAGTAAAACATTAGTTTGAATTTTTTTATTTATGTGAAACTTTGAGTTAATTTGTTGAAACATCTAAATGATTTACAATGAAGTGGCAGGTAAGGGGACAACAAGCTGCGTCGCAACCCTTTTTTGGATAGCAAACCCAATCCTACTAAAAACAAAGTTTCGATTCTTATGGGCCGATACGTTACTATGCACAACTTTCTGAACCCTATTCAAAAGGTTCACGGCATCAGGAACTAAGAAACCAAAAGTGTCAAAGGCAAAGTGGATAAATATGTTTGAAACTTAAAAGTTTAACCAACTATTTTGTTTTTTTAATGGCAAATTTTTTTTAATCCTTGTTTGTTAGACTAAAACCTAAGACCTCCAAATCTTAAATCCAGATGTTTAAAGACTTTGTTTTTGTCAATAAACCACCACCACATTGATAATGGGAGCTAGTTTGAAAGTTTAACCAACTATGTCTTAGAGGATATATTTTGTAAATATTAATTATTTTATCTATATTTGAAAACATCTTTTAAGGTGCCAAAAGTGTGAAAAAGATCTACACTTGAAAACCTTACTTTTCATTTTTGCTAATGTAAAAGGTTAGACATTTAGATTTTAGACTAAGGTAAAAACTGAGATTGACCAAGTCAAGATGGTACAACAACTACTACAAGATGTACAACTTGAACTTATGTCATGATTCCGACACCGGTGTCGGTGGGTTTGACTGTGGGGACGCAGCGACGGAAGTGCTGACTTATGGTTATTGACCCACTTGTACATTGTGCATTGGGAGTTGTACACACCGAGAATATTATTATAATAATTGTGTGTGCCAGTGTGTGTGTCACATGCGTGCTGTTATATGTAGGAGGAGCCTTGGTTTGTTTGTCTATAAATATTATTATGATTTACACATAAGTCATAAGTGTTATTGGGCGGTTGAGATGGGTGAGTTCATACACTTGGTGGTGGTGAAGTTTAAAGAAGAGGTGGTGGTGGATGATATTATTAAAGGCTTGGAGAAGCTTGTTTCTGAAGTTGATCTTGTCAAATCCTTTGTTTGGTAAGTTTAATAGTATTCTAATGCATGAGGCACACACTTTTATATCATTTTGGTTTGGTTTCAATAGAAATGTTATGCTTTCAAGTTACCAAATGGTGAAATATGAATATATGATAAGTAATACATGTTGTGTAAAATACTATATGATTATTTGTAGTACTAGCTCTAGCAAAAGATATAAGGTACGTTTGGTTTACAGATGAGGAGGATGAAGGGTGTTTTTGTATTATATTGGGTATCTAAAATTGTTTATTAATATTATTATTATGAAGACATTCGGGGTTTATAAGACTTGTTATGTTTAAGTTAATGTTGTAGAATACGTTAGGCGTTAGTTTGAACAATGTGTCAGGGACTAGTGATTAATTAGGATTAGCGGGTTGAAAATTATATGTAAATTTTTAAATATACATGTATTGACCATATTTTGTATATAAAATTTTGCAACTTTGATCGATTTTGACCAAATAGCAAGCGAATAGTCGGTGGAGCACTGACTATCGATTAATTGTTTGTTAATCGAAGTTTGGGCGCGATTTTTACAACTGACTATTTGTTAGTGCTCCTCACTAATCTTCAAAGATGTTGGTGTTATGTAACTTGTTATGTTATATTTCTAACCCATGGTGATCTAAGGTAGCCACAACTCACAAGGACCACGATACATGTACTGGACCATACATGTAAATTTTAAACTGTGGGGGACCATAGATGCGATAGAAGCAAACAACACGTACCGTTCATGCAATTACCTTATAAATTTAAGGACTCAACAACTTTAAAAATCTATTATTATTATTATTTTCAGAAAAATGTATATTAGTTTATTCTTTTTAATATGATGTTATAAAATTATAGTATATTAATATTTATGTGATGTTTAAGTATTTTTTAAATTTAGTTATAACGTGATCCAGCTTCCTGAGTTTGGTTCAACTCAGGGCCGGCTCCGAAAAGACGAAAAAAAAACGAACTTTTTTTGAGCCTTAAGTAAAAGAAACATTTTGTTAGGTTTAAACAATTTAATTATAAATGAGCTTATTTGATTATGATTTAAGTTGTGTAAAAAACTTTTGTATAAAATAAGCTTAAAATTGTCTTAATAAGACTAGAACCCACAACCTTTTGGTTAGATGTCATACCCCTTTACTATTGGACAAAGTTAGTGGTTATGTAATTGTGTTGAAACATTGATCATACACATGTTTTTTTTAGAAAAATACATATATTTTTTTTTTGAAAAAAAAAATTGGGGCCTAGTGGGGTGTCGGGCCTGTGGCCGTCAACTACCCTTCCATGCCTCAAAGACGGCCCTGGTTCGACTGGTTATAGTGCTGCCAAGATCATCAATTACACACGTGTTGTCTGATTTTCTATAAGTAAATAATTTAAAATAACTAGCAATTTTTTTAATATATTGATGGGTTGATGATCTATGATACCTTGTTTGTTTAGATACACTCCGAACGAAATTTGACCGGTCAACTCCTTGACTCGAATTTTATAAGATACAATCGTAATATTACACATTAGCATAAATATTAGTTTGGTGATATTAGCATTTGATGTGACAGGGGAACTGATATTGAAAGCATGGAGATGCTAAGACAAGGGTTCACTCATGCTTTGATGATGACATTTGGCTCCAAAGATGATTTCAATGCTTTCCAAGCCCACCCGAACCATCTTGAATTCTCGGCAACATTCTCAACTGCGATTGAAAAGATCGTTCTTCTTGATTTCCCGGCTGTCGTAGTTAAGCCTCCAACCGCTTGATGTTTGGGCGCACAAGTATTTGTTACATGAAGAAATTAAGAAAGTTATAATCATTCTAGTGATGTTTTCAAGAGATTTGATGATTGTGTGAGGAACTTATGTATTCTTTTCTAATAAACATTGCTAGCTTGATTTATAATAATAATTTACTATTCATTGCACGAGGTATTAGTTATTAAGAGGGCGTTTGAATTCGTGTTTTAAATGATCATACAAAATAAATTAGAAAAAGGAAATGTTCTTGTGAAATTTTAATAAAACAACAATTAGTTATGTAAGTTATAAATATATACATCGATTATTTTAAAGTAGAAATTGTGTATATTCACCTCTAAACTTAAAAAAATTGCATATATTTTCCTCTAAACTTAACAATAGATAATATAACATGACTAGTGAGGTGATTAATAGCTTTTTATTAATAAAAAACTGATAAAATAACATAACTAGTGAGATGCTTAATAACTTTTTATCAGCAAATAACTAAAACTATCAAAATAGTGTACTTAACTAAAACTATCAAAATAGTTTTGATATTAGAACTTCAAAATTTTATAAAGGACCATAGCTATTATAATATGATAAAAGATTCTTGAATATTCAAATTTGAAATATTAGTATTTTATATATACCTATAAAACTAATTTAAATAATTAATATTAATAATTTATAAATAGCCAATTTTACTCCACCAAGTACAAAAAAGATTTATATAAACCTAAAAATTAGTCATAAACTCATATTCATAGTCACTTCAACTATACATACAACGGTGATTATCCCAGCTTCAAAACAATTATCCAGAGAATATAACATGCTGGATTTTAAATCATGAATTCAATATCAAGTGTATGCCAATGGCGTATACACGATTACAACATGAAAATGCATGAACAGTGGCAGACCCACAGATTTTTTACTGGTCACTCTTCAAAAATGTCGGGCGTCACTAGATACAAACATATACTGATATACATAAAAATAACCTTACATATTATACAACACATTTTC
Organism: Bidens hawaiensis; assembly: GCF_021521415.1. Lineage (NCBI taxonomy): Eukaryota > Viridiplantae > Streptophyta > Magnoliopsida > Asterales > Asteraceae > Bidens > Bidens hawaiensis. Next base: position 310,483 of record NW_027493897.1, read on the forward strand.
TTTTTACTAGAATTCTTCATCATCTTGTGTTGGCCTAGTAATGGGGATTGACCACCTTCCAAGATGAGCTGAATAATTTATGCACCGAACAACACCTTTCCCAGAAGGCCCATCCGGAAAATCAATGACGGTTATGCTACCAGCATCCAAATGAAATGATCCCAACCAATCCTTTGTTAGATTCAGACAATGTGCTAATAATCCTATGTTACTGATTGGGTGAGCAACAGTTACAACAATGTTGTCTGGTTCAGATTCGTTAGATAGTTCCTTTAATAGTGATTTCCACGCAGTCCCCGATCGGTCCCATATATCTGTTAACAATTCATCTTCGAAGCCGTTCACCCACCCAGATTCTAGACTAGATGCATTTACTGATTCCTGTTACAGAAATGAAAAGGAAAGCAGTTTATATTTTTCAAAACTAACAAAACATATAATTGCTATCTTTTAGAAAGTAATCTTATCGGGCTTGTTTTTTTTTTTATTGTGTTTAGGCCTGTGAATGAGCTGAACGTCAAGTGGGCTGTTTGTGAACTGTTCGGCTGAAAGTATAGTTCGTTATTAAGTTAAACGAACGGACACGAAATTTATGTTCATTGAGTTAAATAAACTAACATGAACACATGTCTAGTTCGTTCGTTAAAATTCGTTTATGTTCATCCATTTACTTTCATTTATGTTCGTGAGATTACATTTGTTTAGGTTTGCTCATTTACGTCCTTTAATATAATCATTTTAAACTTTTTGGCTCATTACAACCTAGTCTAGTTTTAATAACTTTCTAGGCCCAACACAGTGTTCTTCACATTACTTTTAACTGGTTTTAGCTCAGTTATGTTCATTCATCTATGTTCAGTTATGTTCTCGTGAACCGTTCTTTATATTTGTTAATGAACAAACATAAACAACCACGAACATGCTCATATTCTTAACGAACGAAAACAAACACGAAAACCACATTCGTTTAATTTTTTGTGTTTGATTGTTTGTTCGGTTAAAGTTAAGCGAACGATATGCTTTGTGCGTGTTCGTTTACAAGCATACTGTAAATGTTTAAGAAACCAAAGATAAAACAGATTAAGCTGAAAGAGGCATAAATCTTTATAATTCATCATAAAACGAGTAAATTATGTAGATCGTTCCTGGGCTATGCAAAAATTTCATCTTTCATACCTTAAAATAAAATATTACACATAGAGCGCATATTGTTCATTCGACCGTCACACACTCACACTTTTGGTCCAAAACACCAACTTTGTTTGTTAAGTCTCTTAGTATCAGATATTACAAACGCAAAAAAAATCATCTTTCGTCCCTTAGTATAAGATATTACGAGTTAGAAGTTTCCTTAGATTTTTGTAAAATTACCAATATACTCCTTTTAAAAAAGGGAAACAAATAAAATAAAAAGTATATTACACTTTTCGTCCTTTAGGAATATAGAAATATTTAGGTTTCGTAAAACTATGAAAATAACAAGACATGCCCCTTATTTTTTACAATGTTTGTACATTGCATCCTTTCCATTAACGAATGTTAATTTGCTTAGTCCAGTCATGTGCACATGAGAGGAATCTAGTCATTTTACATATTTATTTACTTAAAATATTTCTTAAATAAATGGTGTAAAATGACTAAGTTGCCCTAACGGCCATTGCACATGACTGGAATTAACAGGCAACTTTAACGCCCGCGAGTGGAATGGAAGAAACGTGCGAACATGTTACAACATAAAGGACGTTTTTTTTTTGTTATTTTCTTAGTTTAAGACGAAACCTAAAATTTGCTGTATACCTATTACCTAAACAACAAAATGTGCAACTTCTAAATAAATAAAACCAAAAAAGAAAACAAAACCCACCCCTAAAAGCATAATCGTTGAGTGATATGTAGGGACGATTCGTACCTTTTGATACTTAGGGACGAAAGGTGAATGCTTTACATAGCTCAGGGACACTTCATGTAAATTACTTTAAAACAAAATAATCGAACTAAACACTTTGTAAAAATGAAATGTATTAAAACTTACCTTTTTTGAACGATCAAGAATATCATGAACATCGAGGTCTTTCAACTGCTTTGTTTCAACATATCGTGCTACGCAATCAGCACCGAGACAATCAGCAGCTTCTTGAACCTTTAATGTTATATAACTAGCCATTTAATAATATACAAAACAAATGGTTTGATGAACAAGAAAAGAAATTTGGGAATGAGACTTACACGAGCAATTGCATTAGCAGTTTCAGTTGGCGCGATTCTAGGGCTGCTAATGATTGATTTCACATTCAAATCAAGAAGCAGTTCTGCGGTTTTTTGTGACTGTTATTTATAAAACAATGATTTAGACTTTAGACTATACCCTATTGCATATAGTCAACTTATGCATAACAAAATCTGTTTACTTGAATGGTACCAAGCATGTTCATTGACGTGTCACCAGCATCAGAATTGCCAGCCTGTTGATAAGAAATGTTAATATTAGTCATGTTGTAATTAGTACCAAACCTAAGGGTATAATAGTATTAACGAAAATAGTTACCTCAGTTAACCCATGACAGACGAGTACGATCCGTTTACCGGCCTTCCTGCCAGCAGAGCTTCCAGCGGCAATAGGAGAGCTTGGAGTCTGTACATCATAATATAATATTATAATATACCATTTTTTTATTTAAATATAATACCATAATAATGACTAGGAAATAAAAAAAATAAGCTACCTTACCTGATTTAATCGGTTAAGACATATATATGGAGATCCACCTTCGGGCCGTGGGACAAAATCTAGCACGCTAACACCACAGTTACTTTGAAGTAAAACCCTGAAGTACTCGGTTCCGAAGCCTGAAGATGAGATGAGCAAAATTTTCAAAAATAAATTAAAAGATGTGTCAATTATAGCCCATCTGCTAGAAAACGAGTCAATTTGGATTATCTTTAACGGGCCAAATGGGCAAAGTTAAAATTTAATTTAGAATTGAAACAGGGCATACAAGTTAAAATATAAAGTCACCCAAAATGTTTTTTGAACTAATAATTAACTCGTGAAAACATAAAATAATCAGACCTAATCAAACAAAAGTCACAAACATGAAGTTGCGAGTTCGTATCAAAACCAAAAACTATAAAATTGAATACTGGTACCGGTAAATACAACTCCTTTTCTAATAAAATTTATATCAGAACGTTGAGAAAAAAATTATTCACAACCGTGTATTTAGTTAATTTTTTTAAATGTTAATGAACGCAAGCTATTAGAGAAAATAAAGTTATTAAAAACTTAAATGAGTTAAACACATACATTATTTATGGTATAAAGGGTGAAACTAAAACTAAAAAAAAACTAAATGAATACCACATGATAAAATCTAAGTGACTAAAACTTTACTATTCATCGCAATCACAAAGAAATGTTATTTGAATGTTTTCAGCATCCTATATTCAACTATTTAGATATTATTTTGAGAAAACAGCTTTTCTAATTGTACTAATTACATTTGGTATATGTAGATATACTTAAAAAGAACTAATGGGCCAAACTGACCAGGCCGTATGTACATTCATGCCATACCACTTCACACAGAAAATAAATGAAATTTACCCATTGCTGTAGCAACAAGAGCCTGATTAACAGCATTATGAGCAACCACAAGTACCGAGCTGCTGTCATGAACTAGTATTTTCTTCCAGCAGCTACTTGCACGGTCCCACAATTCCCTCACCGGATAATGACCATCAATATTAAAATTTGGAGCATCCTTTTGCCACTGCCGAAAAGCCGGACCATACTTTTCTATACCTTCATGCTTCAAGAGACCCTAAAGAACAAACAAAACATTACACAACACTAGCCTATAATTCAAGTGTTAGAATAGCCATGACAAGCATTGCATCTTCAAAGAAAGTTAAACTAACTTGAAATGAATACAGGTCAATCTCCCTTAAGTCAGAATCAGTAAGGATCTCCTCTTTCCGAGAATCCCATATAACTTCTGCAGTTCTTTTTGATCTTTTCAAGGGACTGCAAGTATGTAGTATTATGCTTTAGAATATACAATTATCCATACGTGACATATAGAAACACCTCCATCTCAATAATTGAAATAGATAGAACCCACTGCCACCTCAGCACCAAAAAGCCCAAGCACCACTACATAACATGTGATTTGAAGGGCTTGGGGCACAGGCGTTGGAGAGGAAATGGGGTGGGGCTGTGGTGAGTTTGATTACTTAATTCACTGGCTCAATAAAATTCAAACACATCTTTTTCAAACTGAAAACATTACGCATTTTTCTTGTGAGGCGTTTTCCACCTACCTGGCAGTGACATGGTGGGATATTTTTCACTACCAGTAGGCCTGTAAACAAACACGAACAAGGGCATGTACATGTTTATTCGTTTAACTTTTAACGAACACGAATAATTAAATCAAATCAATATATGTGTTCATTCGTTTAAAAAATGAGCATATTCCGTGTTTCTCCATGTTCGTTCATTTAAAAAATGAACACGTTTGTGTTCGTTTATGTTCATTCGTTAAAAATCTATACGAATAGTTCACAAACATAAATGAACATAACTAGGCAAACATAAACCCCCATATGTGAACAACGTAAACGAACACAGACAAGCATAAATAGGCACAGTTAAATGAACGCGAACGAACGCAAATAAAGTACAAATAATATTTAATTATATTTTATTACTATTTAATGGAACATAAATGGCTGCAAGAAGCATGTGTTCATGTTCATTAATTTAATTAAACAAACAAACTTTTTCGTTCATGTTCGCTCGTTTATTAAATAAACGACGCCTAAAAGTTCACGAGCAGTTCACTGAACTTCGTTTACAGGCCTAATAATTTCAACCAATAGGTTTCCCCTAATTATCTAGTCTACCAAAAGCACTAATTACACAAACCTATCATAATCCAATCCACAATCCAAAACTAAAGCAATCAAACACCAGGAACACAAACCTCGAGAAACAAATATCAAAGGAATCATCAATAAGCATTTGTCTCGAAGTCTCGGCTTGCGCCTCTCCTTTCGGTGTAAGAACCGAGTAATCGGAGCTCCCCTGGATCCTACCTTCCGCATTCCACGTGCTCTGTCCGTGCCTCACCAACACCACTCGTTTACCGACTTTAACCGGAGGCAAAAACGACGCCGTTCCGGTAACCGTCAGTTTCCGATCGTCATCCGATACTGAGGTGTCCAGTTGCTGCTGTTGTTGTTTGAGGCTTGAAGTGAATGATCGGAATGTGAAGCAGGTGGTTGTGAGTGGTTTATAAGTGCGGTGGAGGAAGAGGTGGTTGTCGCCGACGGAGAGCATGGTTTTTGGCGGTTAATATATTGGTAATAACAATTGTATGGTTACCGTTGGTTCTTGTTATATCGTTGGC